>NC_067129.1:37766131-38116357 GCF_021347895.1 Acanthochromis polyacanthus | reverse complement strand
ATGTGATGCATGACACAAGTGCCTCCAAAGTCACCATCTGCATTGTGATGCACTGACACATAAGTGCCCTCCAAATCCCCATTACATGTGATGCATGACACTAAGTGCCTCAAAGTCACCATTGCATTGTGATGCATGACACAAAGTGCCTCCAAAGTCACCATTACATTGTGATGCATGACACAAAGTGCCTCCAAAGTCACATTACATTGTGATGCATGACACAAAGTGCCTCCAAAGTCACCATTACATTGTGATGCATGACACAAAGTGCCTCCAAAGTCACCATTACATTGTGATGCATGACACAAAGTGCCTCCAAAGTCACATTACATTGTGATGCATGACACAAAGTGCCTCCAAAGTCACCATTACATTGTGATGCATGACACAAAGTGCCTCCAAAGTCACCATTACATTGTGATGCATGACACAAAGTGCCTCCAAAGTCACCATTACATTGTGATGCATGACACAAAGTGCCTCCAAAGTCACCATTACATTGTGATGCATGACACAAAGTGCCTCCAAAGTCACCATTACATTGTGATGCATGACACAAAGTGCCTCCAAAGTCACCATTACATTGTGATGCATGACACAAAGTGCCTCCAAAGTCACCATTACATTGTGATGCATGACACAAAGTGCCTCCAAAGTCACCATTACATTGTGATGCATGACACAAAGTGCCTCCAAAGTCACCATTACATTGTGATGCATGACACAAAGTGCCTCCAAAGTCACCATTACATTGTGATGCATGACACAAAGTGCCTCCAAAGTCACCATTACATTGTGATGCATGACACAAAGTGCCTCCAAAGTCACATTACATTGTGATGCATGACACAAAGTGCCTCCAAAGTCACCATTACATTGTGATGCATGACACAAAGTGCCTCCAAAGTCACCATTACATTGTGATGCATGACACAAAGTGCCTCCAAAGTCACCATTACATTGTGATGCATGACACAAAGTGCCTCCAAAGTCACCATTACATTGTGATGCATGACACAAAGTGCCTCCAAAGTCACCATTACATTGTGATGCATGACACAAAGTGCCTCCAAAGTCACCATTACATTGTGATGCATGACACAAAGTGCCTCCAAAGTCACCATTACATTGTGATGCATGACACAAAGTGCCTCCAAAGTCACCATTACATTGTGATGCATGACACAAAGTGCCTCCAAAGTCACATTACATTGTGATGCATGACACAAAGTGCCTCCAAAGTCACCATTACATTGTGATGCATGACACAAAGTGCCTCCAAAGTCACATTACATTGTGATGCATGACACAAAGTGCCTCCAAAGTCACCATTACATTGTGATGCATGACACAAAGTGCCTCCAAAGTCACCATTACATTGTGATGCATGACACAAAGTGCCTCCAAAGTCACCATTACATTGTGATGCATGACACAAAGTGCCTCCAAAGTCACCATTACATTGTGATGCATGACACAAAGTGCCTCCAAAGTCACCATTACATTGTGATGCATGACACAAAGTGCCTCCAAAGTCACCATTACATTGTGATGCATGACACAAAGTGCCTCCAAAGTCACCATTACATTGTGATGCATGACACAAAGTGCCTCCAAAGTCACCATTACATTGTGATGCATGACACAAAGTGCCTCCAAAGTCACCATTACATTGTGATGCATGACACAAAGTGCCTCCAAAGTCACCATTACATTGTGATGCATGACACAAAGTGCCTCCAAAGTCACATTACATTGTGATGCATGACACAAAGTGCCTCCAAAGTCACCATTACATTGTGATGCATGACACAAAGTGCCTCCAAAGTCACCATTACATTGTGATGCATGACACAAAGTGCCTCCAAAGTCACCATTACATTGTGATGCATGACACAAAGTGCCTCCAAAGTCACCATTACATTGTGATGCATGACACAAAGTGCCTCCAAAGTCACCATTACATTGTGATGCATGACACAAAGTGCCTCCAAAGTCACCATTACATTGTGATGCATGACACAAAGTGCCTCCAAAGTCACATTACATTGTGATGCATGACACAAAGTGCCTCCAAAGTCACCATTACATTGTGATGCATGACACAAAGTGCCTCCAAAGTCACCATTACATTGTGATGCATGACACAAAGTGCCTCCAAAGTCACCATTACATTGTGATGCATGACACAAAGTGCCTCCAAAGTCACCATTACATTGTGATGCATGACACAAAGTGCCTCCAAAGTCACCATTACATTGTGATGCATGACACAAAGTGCCTCCAAAGTCACCATTACATTGTGATGCATGACACAAAGTGCCTCCAAAGTCACCATTACATTGTGATGCATGACACAAAGTGCCTCCAAAGTCACCATTACATTGTGATGCATGACACAAAGTGCCTCCAAAGTCACATTACATTGTGATGCATGACACAAAGTGCCTCCAAAGTCACCATTACATTGTGATGCATGACACAAAGTGCCTCCAAAGTCACCATTACATTGTGATGCATGACACAAAGTGCCTCCAAAGTCACCATTACATTGTGATGCATGACACAAAGTGCCTCCAAAGTCACCATTACATTGTGATGCATGACACAAAGTGCCTCCAAAGTCACCATTACATTGTGATGCATGACACAAAGTGCCTCCAAAGTCACCATTACATTGTGATGCATGACACAAAGTGCCTCCAAAGTCACCATTACATTGTGATGCATGACACAAAGTGCCTCCAAAGTCACCATTACATTGTGATGCATGACACAAAGTGCCTCCAAAGTCACCATTACATTGTGATGCATGACACAAAGTGCCTCCAAAGTCACCATTACATTGTGATGCATGACACAAAGTGCCTCCAAAGTCACCATTACATTGTGATGCATGACACAAAGTGCCTCCAAAGTCACCATTACATTGTGATGCATGACACAAAGTGCCTCCAAAGTCACCATTACATTGTGATGCATGACACAAAGTGCCTCCAAAGTCACCATTACATTGTGATGCATGACACAAAGTGCCTCCAAAGTCACCATTACATTGTGATGCATGACACAAAGTGCCTCCAAAGTCACATTACATTGTGATGCATGACACAAAGTGCCTCCAAAGTCACCATTACATTGTGATGCATGACACAAAGTGCCTCCAAAGTCACCATTACATTGTGATGCATGACACAAAGTGCCTCCAAAGTCACCATTACATTGTGATGCATGACACAAAGTGCCTCCAAAGTCACCATTACATTGTGATGCATGACACAAAGTGCCTCCAAAGTCACCATTACATTGTGATGCATGACACAAAGTGCCTCCAAAGTCACCATTACATTGTGATGCATGACACAAAGTGCCTCCAAAGTCACCATTACATTGTGATGCATGACACAAAGTGCCTCCAAAGTCACATTACATTGTGATGCATGACACAAAGTGCCTCCAAAGTCACCATTACATTGTGATGCATGACACAAAGTGCCTCCAAAGTCACCATTACATTGTGATGCATGACACAAAGTGCCTCCAAAGTCACCATTACATTGTGATGCATGACACAAAGTGCCTCCAAAGTCACCATTACATTGTGATGCATGACACAAAGTGCCTCCAAAGTCACCATTACATTGTGATGCATGACACAAAGTGCCTCCAAAGTCACCATTACATTGTGATGCATGACACAAAGTGCCTCCAAAGTCACCATTACATTGTGATGCATGACACAAAGTGCCTCCAAAGTCACCATTACATTGTGATGCATGACACAAAGTGCCTCCAAAGTCACCATTACATTGTGATGCATGACACAAAGTGCCTCCAAAGTCACCATTACATTGTGATGCATGACACAAAGTGCCTCCAAAGTCACCATTACATTGTGATGCATGACACAAAGTGCCTCCAAAGTCACCATTACATTGTGATGCATGACACAAAGTGCCTCCAAAGTCACCATTACATTGTGATGCATGACACAAAGTGCCTCCAAAGTCACCATTACATTGTGATGCATGACACAAAGTGCCTCCAAAGTCACATTACATTGTGATGCATGACACAAAGTGCCTCCAAAGTCACCATTGCATTGTGATGCATGACACAAAGTGCCTCCAAAGTCACCATTGCATTGTGATGCATGACACAAAGTGCCTCCAAAGTCACCATTGCATTGTGATGCATGACACAAAGTGCCTCCAAAGTCACCATAACATTGTGATGCATGACACAAAGTGCCTCCAAAGTCACCATTACATTGTGATGCATGAGACAAAGTGCCTACAAAGTCCACATGACATTGTGATGCATGATACAAAGTGCCTCCAAAGTCACCATTACATTGTCATGCATGACACAAAGTGCCTCCAAAGTCACCATAACATTGTGATGCATGATACAAAGTGCCTCCAAAGTCACATTACATTGTGATGCATGACACAAAGTGCCTCCAAAGTGACTATTACATTGTGATGCATTCCACAAAGTGCCTCCAAAGGCACCATTACATTGTGATTTTTGACACAAAGTGCCTCCAAAGGCACCATTACATTGTGATGCATGACACAAAGTGCCTCCAAAGTCACCATTACATTGTGATGCATGACACAAAGTGCCTCCAAAGTCACCTTTGCATTGTGATGCATGACACAAAGTGCCTCCAAAGGCACCATTACATTGTGATGCATGACACAAAGTGCCTCCAAAGTCACATTACATTGTGATGCATGACACAAAGTGCCTCCAAAGTCACCATTACATTGTGATGCATGACAAAAATTGTCTCCAAAGTCCACATTACATTGTGATGCATGACACTAAGTGCCTCCAAAGTCACCTTTTCATTGTGATGCATGACACAAAGTGCCTCCAAAGTCACCATTACATTGTGATGTATGATACAAAGTGCCTCCAAAGTCACATTACATTGTGATGCATGACACTAAGTGCCTCCAAAGTCACCATTACATTGTGATGTATGATACAACGTGCCTCCAAAGTCACATTACATTGTGATGCATGACACAAAGTGCCTCCAAAGTCACCATTGCATTGTGATGCATGACACAAAGTGCCTCCAAAGTCACATTACATTGTGATGCATGACACAAAGTGCCTCCAAAGTCACCATTGCATTGTGATGCATGACACAAAGTGCCTCCAAAGTCACCATTGCATTGTGATGCATGACACAAAGTGCCTCCAAAGTCACCATAACATTGTGATGCATGACACAAAGTGCCTCCAAAGTGACTATTACATTGTGATGCATTCCACAAAGTGCCTCCAAAGGCACCATTACATTGTGATTATTGACACAAAGTGCCTCCAAAGGCACCATTACATTGTGATGCATGACACAAAGTGCCTCCAAAGTCACCATTACATTGTGATGCATGACACAAAGTGCCTCCAAAGTCACCTTTGCATTGTGATGCATGACACAAAGTGCCTCCAAAGGCACCATTACATTGTGATGCATGACACAAAGTGCCTCCAAAGTCACATTACATTGTGATGCATGACACAAAGTGCCTCCAAAGTCACCATTACATTGTGATGCATGACACTAAGTGCCTCCAAAGTCACCATTACATTGTGATGCATGAGACAAAGTCCCTACAAAGTCCACATGACATTGTGATGCATGACACAAATTGTCTCCAAAGCCCACATTACATTGTGATGCATGACACTAAGTGCCTCCAAAGTCACCTTTTCATTGTGATGCATGACACAAAGTGCCTCCAAAGTCACCATTACATTGTGATGTATGATACAAAGTGCCTCCAAAGTCACATTACATTGTGATGCATGACACTAAGTGCCTCCAAAGTCACCATTACATTGTGATGCATGACACTAAGTGCCTCCAAAGTCACCATTACATTGTGATGTATGATACAAAGTGCCTCCAAAGTCACATTACATTGTGATGCATGACACTAAGTGCCTCCAAAGTCACCATTACATTGTGATGCATGACACTAAGTGCCTCCAAAGTCACCATTACATTGTGATGTATGATACAACGTGCCTCCAAAGTCACATTACATTGTGATGCATGACACAAAGTGCCTCCAAAGTCACCATTGCATTGTGATGCATGACACAAAGTGCCTCCAAAGTCACATTACATTGTGATGCATGACACAAAGTGCCTCCAAAGTCACCATTGCATTGTGATGCATGACACAAAGTGCCTCCAAAGTCACCATTGCATTGTGATGCATGACACAAAGTGCCTCCAAAGTCACCATAACATTGTGATGCATGACACAAAGTGCCCCCAAAGTGACTATTACATTGTGATGCATGAGACAAAGTGCCTCCAAAGTCACATTACATTGTGATGCATGACACAAAGTGCCTCCAAAGTCACCATTGCATTGTGATGCATGACACAAAGTGCCTCCAAAGTCACCATAACATTGTGATGCATGACACAAAGTGCCCCCAAAGTGACTATTACATTGTGATGCATGAGACAAAGTGCCTCCAAAGTCACATTACATTGTGATGCATGACACAAAGTGCCTCCAAAGTCACCATTACATTGTGATGCATGACACAAAGTGTCTCCAAAGTCACCATTACATTGTGATGCATGACACAAAGTGCCTCCAAAGTCACCATTACATTGTGATGCATGAGACAAAGTGCCTCCAAAGTCACCATTACATTGTGATGCATGAGACAAAGTGCCTCCAAAGTCACCATTACATTGTGATGTATGATACAAAGTGCCTCCAAAGTCACATTACATTGTGATGCATGACACTAAGTGCCTCCAAAGTCACCATTACATTGTGATGCATGACACTAAGTGCCTCCAAAGTCACCTTTTCATTGTGATGCATGACACAAAGTGCCTCCAAAGTCACCATTACATTGTGATGTATGATACAAAGTGCCTCCAAAGTCACATTACATTGTGATGCATGACACTAAGTGCCTCCAAAGTCACCATTACATTGTGATGCATGACACTAAGTGCCTCCAAAGTCACCATTACATTGTGATGTATGATACAACGTGCCTCCAAAGTCACATTACATTGTGATGCATGACACAAAGTGCCTCCAAAGTCACCATTGCATTGTGATGCATGACACAAAGTGCCTCCAAAGTCACATTACATTGTGATGCATGACACAAAGTGCCTCCAAAGTCACCATTGCATTGTGATGCATGACACAAAGTGCCTCCAAAGTCACCATTGCATTGTGATGCATGACACAAAGTGCCTCCAAAGTCACCATAACATTGTGATGCATGACACAAAGTGCCCCCAAAGTGACTATTACATTGTGATGCATGAGACAAAGTGCCTCCAAAGTCACATTACATTGTGATGCATGACACAAAGTGCCTCCAAAGTCACCATTGCATTGTGATGCATGACACAAAGTGCCTCCAAAGTCACCATAACATTGTGATGCATGACACAAAGTGCCCCCAAAGTGACTATTACATTGTGATGCATGAGACAAAGTGCCTCCAAAGTCACATTACATTGTGATGCATGACACAAAGTGCCTCCAAAGTCACCATTACATTGTGATGCATGACACAAAGTGCCTCCAAAGTCACCATTACATTGTGATGCATGACACAAAGTGCCTCCAAAGTCACCATTACATTGTGATGCATGAGACAAAGTGCCTCCAAAGGCACCATTACATTGTGATTATTGACACAAAGTGCCTCCAAAGGCACCATTACATTGTGATGCATGACACAAAGTGCCTCCAAAGTCACCATTACATTGTGATGCATTCCACAAAGTGCCTCCAAAGGCACCATTACATTGTGATTATTGACACAAAGTGCCTCCAAAGGCACCATTACATTGTGATGCATGACACAAAGGGCCTCCAAAGTCACCATTACATTGTGATGCATGACACAAAGTGCCTCCAAAGGCACCATTACATTGTGATGATGACACAAAGTGCCTCGAAAGTCACATTACATTGTGATGCATGACACAAAGTGCCTCCAAAGTCACCATTACATTGTGATGATGACACAAAGTGCCTCCAAAGTCACATTACATTGTGATGCATGACACAAAGTGCCTCCAAAGTGACTATTACATTGTGATGCATTCCACAAAGTGCCTCCAAAGGCACCATTACATTGTGATTATTGACACAAAGTGCCTCCAAAGGCACCATTACATTGTGATGCATGAGACAAAGGGCCTCCAAAGTCACCATTACATTGTGATGCATGACACAAAGGGCCTCCAAAGTCACCATTACATTGTGATGCATGACACAAAGTGCCTCCAAAGTGACTATTACATTGTGATGCATTCCACAAAGTGCCTCCAAAGGCACCATTACATTGTGATTATTGACACAAAGTGCCTCCAAAGTCACCATTACTTTGTGATGCATGACACAAAGGGCCTCCAAAGTCACCATTACATTGTGATGCATGACACAAAGTGCCTCCAAAGGCACCATTACATTGTGATGATGACACAAAGTGCCTCGAAAGTCACATTACATTGTGATGCATGACACAAAGGGCCTCCAAAGTCACCATTACATTGTGATGCATGACACAAAGGGCCTCCAAAGTCACCATTACATTGTGATGCATGACACAAAGTGCCTCCAAAGTCACCATTACATTGTGATGATGACACAAAGTGCCTCCAAAGTCACCATTACATTGTGATGCATGACACAAAGTGCCTCCAAAGTGACTATTACATTGTGATGCATGACACAAATTTTCTCCAAAGTCCACATTACATTGTGATGCATGACAGAAAGTGCCTCCAAAGGCACCATTACATTGTGATGCATGACACAAAGTGCCTCCAAAGTCACATTACATTGTGATGCATTACACAAAGTGCCTCCAAAGTCACCATTACAGTGTGATGCATGACACAAAGTGCCTCCAAAGTCACATTACATTGTGATGCATTACACAAAGTGCCTCCAAAGTCACCATTACATTGTGATGCATGACACAAAGTGCCTCCAAAGTCACATTACATTGTGATGAATGACACAAAGTGCCTCCAAAGTCACCATTACATTGTGATGCATTACACAAAGTGCCTCCAAAGTCACCATTACATTGTGATGCATTACACAAATTGTCTCCAAAGTCCACATTACATTGTGATGCATGACACAAAGTGCCTCCAAAGTCACCAAAAATAACCGAGCAGGAATGTTTTTTTTACACGTTTGAAAGAATCAGGCTTCACTACTACTCGTAGGCCTCACTGGTTAAAGGTTTTTAAAAAAATTCAAATTAGTGTTTACATTCAAATTTAATGTATGCCAGACATTTTCAAGTCTGGCATACAGGTTAGAACAAGGTTGAATTTAGAATTTGGTCAAATCTTGGATCAAGTTCAGGTGTGTGTGTGTGTGTGTGTGTGTGTGTGTGTGTGTGTGTGTGTGTGTGTGTGTGTGTGTGTGTGTGTGTGTGTGTGTGTGTGTGTGTTTTCTGATTATCTGCTCCTCGGATCACCATGATCTGGATGTCTGATAATCTGCAAGGACACAACGGGAGAATTAGATTAAAATTAGGATTACGTTGAAGTGTGTTGGACGGTCCTCTGGGAATTCAGGCAATCACATTTCTAAGAAATGTCTTTTCTGAATCATTCAAATAAATTGCAGGTTTTTACTTGGAAGTCTAAGGTACTTTCAACTTCTCCGGTCATCGTGAAGTTTCTGGTTCGTTCACTTGTTCGATGACGGCGTTCACATTAGCCTCTATATCTAGAACCTGTGCAGTTTGGTCCAAATTGGTGAAGGAATGTGTGAGATTTGGACCTTTTTAGCCCGTTTTGAAGCATTTGGACATGAAAGGGTTAACGGTGGAGTGAGAAACGGGGCCGTGCTCGCTCCCCATTTGGGCTAACTCTATGAAAAGAAATATGCAAGGTCAGGGGGTGGTCTAGTAGGAGCGTGTCCGATTGGTGTCGCTAGACCCAAAAATGACCGAGCAGGAATGGTTTTTTACACGTTTGAAAGCATCAGGCTTCACTACTACTAGTAGGCCTCACTGCTTAAAGGTTTGATAAAAAATTCAAATTAGTATTTACATTCAAACTTAATGTATGCCAGACTTGAAAATGTCTGGCATACAAGTTAGAACAAGGTTGAATTTAGAATTTGGTCAAATCTTGGATCAGGTTCAGGTGTGTGTGTGTGTGTGTGTGTGTGTGTGTGTGTGTGTGTGTGTGTGTGTGTGTGTGTGTGTGTGTGTGTGTGTGTGTGTTATCTGATCCATGGTGATGTTTCAGCTCCTCCAGGTTGGACGGTCCTCTGGGAATTCAGGCAAACACATTTCTAAGAAATGTTTTTTCTGAATCATTCAAATAAATTGCATGTTTTTACTTGGAAGTCTCAGGTACTTTCAACTTCTCCGGTCATCGTGAAGTTTCTGGTTCGATCACTTGTTCGGTGACGGTTCTTCAGTGAGTTACTCCTTAGTACCTGGCGAATCTGTCAGATTTGAGCTGAATTCCTCAGAAATTGGACTGGCTGTAGTGACATCATCACTTCAGTACCTTTGATGACAAAGGTTTTTTTAAAAATGCAAATTAGTGTTTACATTCAAATTTAATTTATGCCAGACATTTTCAAGTCTGGGATACAGGTTAGAACAAGGTTAAATTTAGAATTTTATCAAATCTTGGATAAAGTTCAGGTGTCAATGTCAAAAAAAAAAAAAAAAAAAAAAGTCAGTTTTAGCTGAATCTCGTATCGCTTCTTTGAATTAAGAACAAGGAGAGGCTCTTTGCGCATTTCTGGATGGTAAAGATGTTTGTGCTTTTTTACCAACGGGTTTTGGTAAGAGTTTAATCTACCATTTGGCTCCGCTCGTTGTGAAGGTCCCGCGATTGGCTAAAATCAAACCTGTCAGAGGCGTGACATACTGTTGCATTGTCCAATCCGTGCCTTTTTCCTCCGAACGGATTTACATGGAGCGGTCCCAGATTGATATTGTGGAGTACTATCAAGTACTACACAATTATTAATCTGGCTATTGCCAGGTTAATTAATGTGGGTTGGTGGAGCTCTGCATGCACCAGTGCACCATAAAGACCCGCTGTGTTGTGTTACATGTACAAATGTGCATTTGTTTCCAACAAGCTGTTCTTCATCACAACAAATCTCCTCATTTGTAGCTGTCTCCTCTCACAGAAGGACAGGTCCTGCCAAAAGAGATCCTTGGTTTGTTACAGTGCACAGCAGTCACTGGAACCGACAATCACATTTTGCGAAGCTGAAGAAGAGAGTCCGTCCTGGTTGCGCCACATTTTCTACATAAATCCACCGAAAAACGCACCAGAGCGTCAGCTTGAACTTCAAAGGCTGGGCTACAGGTTGCCGCCGCACGACTGCAAGGCATGCCGTCGGATAAAAGGTGCCCAAAAGTTGGATAATGTTTTTTACAACCGAGAAGTTGCGAAAATTCATCTTCGAAGAAACTGTTAAATGCAGCACACCGCTGTCTGTAATTATTAACCGAAGCAAACGGACCGTGGCTGTACTTCACTTATAACTTTGTAACTGAATTTGGTCCCGAACCCAAAGCGACAGTCACTGAGCTCCTCACAGTCGGTCCTCATTTAAACCTGCTCAGCTAAATAAAACGCAGGCTTCCCCGAGTTCAGAGCCTCCGCTGCTTTGGGACAAATTAGAGCTCCTCCAGAGAACGCCGAGGGAAAAATCTATCGTTTATCAAAATTTATCAACTCGTTCGGAGAAGAAACGCTGCAAAAAGTGTGGAATAGAAGTAGTCCAACTTCCACATGGTCTCCGGTTAGAGTCGGTGAAGTGTAGAGGAGCAGTGTTCAGTTATGACACCGTCCCAAAAATCTCCCTCCCGGACTCTGTCGCTCCCCCTGGGATCTCATTGACAGTCTCTACCTGCTCACTGTCCCGCTGCCTTCAAGGCCCTACGGAGATTGGACGCTTATAGAAACTTTGCTACAGAGCCAGCAAATAAACATAAGAGAAAGGGAATCATACAGATAGGCCGTGTAAGTGAAATCTTACTACAGACATTTTATTGTTATACTTTTATGCCACTACGGGAAAAGCGACCTAAAATGTATAACTGTCTGTAACTTTTTCTAGCGTCCGCCAAATTCACTTCAATAATTAAACTGTCATCAAGTACTAATTTTTTTTACAAGCTTTGCTTTATCCACCAAACGTACTTTGAAGTTATAATATATTATTTTAAAGTTTTAAGTTAGCATTGTCAGTGTTTCCGAGTAGTACCTCAAGGCAGCATAAGACAATGAGGGCGGAGCAGCAGGGCTCATCAAAAACAAGTGAATGGCTCCCTCTAGTGTCACACAACCAGCAAACTCCATTAATAAGTCAATACACAAAAACTGCCCATCCAGCTGCAAACTGTAGTCCATTTTACTGATGCTTTGCACAACTGCCCGTTAAACTTGCTAGTTAAAAATAACACACCCATAAGGAAATGCAGTGGGAAAAAAGGTGGAGAAAATACCGCAGCCTGTCAGTCTTACAATAAAGAAAATAATCCATAGTGCATAAAGAACTGACATTTTTAAATATTTCAGTATTTTCTCTAGTTAAAAGATGGTGTCTTCCTTACACGGCACTTTGTTCTGAAACAAACTGTAAAATATGTGCTTATTAAATATATTATGCACAAACTTTACATTGCTCAAAAATTTTCTTTAAAGCCTAAGCCTATCATACATTTTTTAACGTATTGTGGTACAAGTAATTCAAAATCTTACAGAAACAAAATACAGTTTTTCAAAATTAATGATAATAAATAACAATAAAACTAAGTAAAACTCTATGATGTTCAACTAATTTGGCACAGCTTTGAAAGTAAGGTTTAAATTAATAACGTCAACAAATAATAAAGAATTACTAAAGTGAAAAATGATATCTGATCATTATGAGAATTCAAGATCACATCCTGGGGTGGACCAAGACTCCCTGTCATATGGCAATGAAATAAACCACTTGAGATCGAAAAACAAGAAAGACAACAAGCTGTTAGAGAAGTCATCACAATGAGGAGGGGGGCATTGGGTCCAAGGAAGAGTACACCTGTCACATCATAACTGCCTAAATATACTAACTAGCTAAATGTCAACAACTTCCACAACCAGACTCCAACTTTAAACATTCAACCACATCTTACCTAAAGCTCTGCCGCTCTTCCTGTGTTGCTGCTGTTCTGATCATGCCTGGTATCTCCGACTGCATCTGTGCTAACCTCAACACTTACAACCTCAGCCTCCTTTGCATGATCAAAACACAGAGGAAAACCACAGAAAATCAAGTACACGGCTTCTGTTTGGCTATATACATTACATAGCCTGTCAAGCAGGGATGCACAATACAGTATTGGATATTTGCCAAATGTTTTTAGCTGATTGCAAATGCTGATATGTACAGATATTTTTGCCGCCTAATCGCAGAGAACAAAAAGTTTCTCCTATAGTATAATTAACATATAATTACACTTACTCCTACTATGTAGACATAAAATGCAATGCTTTTAATGCTAATGGGAATATTTCTATTTGCAAATCTTTCCTGGTAAACCTTCTCTATTTAATTAAAGATACAGCCTAATGCCTTCAGGAAATCTAACCTGAATATGCTTACCTCAAAGATAACATCATTAGGCATCTGCTCAGGAATTGAAACCAAAGACTGCTCCTCCTGTTTGTATGTAGTTAGATGAGAATAGTTTGACATAGCCATTAGAATGGGTTCAGCACTGAGAGGAATTACTTTCAAGTTGTTGTCACTGTTTTTGGTGTTACAGGTGTTGGAGGAGGGCTCTAACTCAGAGACTGGCTTCTCTGGGATTTTAACTTTAACCAGGCAGTTAGTGCGTGGAGTTTGCATCACGTCATCTGAGTGAATAAACTAAAAATCCCCTACCTGATTATAACCTTGAGGGGAAAGCATCCCCCTCTGAAGGCCACCACCTGACATATTCGGTCCCACAGGGTTCGGATAGTAGCAATGGAAAACTTCAGGAAGGACAACATATAATATTTGGAAAATTAATTAAAGGGTTTGGGCTCCTGTTGAAGTGAAAAGCATTTTTTTTGCTTCGAATTTCATAAATAATGTTGATTAATAATAAATGATTATTACATGATTAAACATATAAATGATTGTGAAAACATTTTAGTACAATACAAACACATTCTTGCCATGGTAGTTATGTCTTCTCACGTATGTCTAAGGTAATGATATATAACAACTGTAGTTTCTCCCTTGTTCCACCTCTAATGATGCCATGCTCACCTGGAGAATAGAAGTCAGGCTGATATGGGGCAATATGAGGATTATAACCAATGAAATTTGGATTTTCTTGGTTTGCAAGGGGCAGTAAACCCCGCTGCGTGCTCACAGCATTTGGGCGAGTGGTAACCCCAGCATAGGGGTGGTCTACAAATGCTGCTTTGTCTATGTTACTAGGAGAAAAAGCTGCACCAAGACCCCACATCAGGTATCGCGGTGGGACTGGGGTTCCATTGAGGGCATTCTATCTCAGTTGTTCATGCGTGTCATTCTTAGGAAAGTGAAGATGATGGTACCCAGATAGAAGAGCAGACAGCAGAACCTCTCACTCTGGCACAGGTGAGACAAAATTGCAGTAGTATACAATAGACTCCCTCACCCTGTCTCTGTTTCTCTTTAATGAGTTGATTATTTGTGTCCTTCTCAGAAAAACAATGAAGATGCCATCCAGATACAAGAACAAAGAGCAGGATCTTCCACAATGGTACAGGTTACAATTACATATCATTACATATAAGGTAATGGGGTTCCATTGAGGGCATTCATGGCAGTTGATTGCTGATGTCTCGGGCAGTGAAGGGCCTTCTGCAGAAACAACAAAAAACAAAGTAGGATCTGTCAGAACAGGACTGTATAAGTAAAACTGCAATTAGATGTTTGGCTGGAATGAAGGTGGGATTCGAGGACCGTTTTCTGTGCTTAAAACGTTTGAAAAATAGTAAATTTTTACATTATTATTTACTTTAACACTTAAGGGAAATGCATGTGATTACTATTACTGTAGGTTTCTTCTATCATGATTGAAATGATTATTCATCTGCAGTGATCCAGTTACACCAGTCTCCTTTCATTGTACCTCTGCTATCTTCGCTCCCACTCACACGCTGATATCTACCAGGAGGAGGTCGACAGTCCACGTACAGACCAGCCTGGAGTTTGGCCTTATTGTCCACGGTGAGCCTCCTCAGTCTCGCAACAAGTTCAGGGTGGCTGCGCTTGAAGTTTGCGTTGAAATAATAATGAAAAGTCGAGTTGCCCAAATTAGGCAGGCTAACATCTACATCTGGCTCGACTTTCCTGAACCCGTACAGATTGAGCTGACGGACGAAGCTTGAGAAGTTGGTTGTTTTGAAGGCGTTGGGGCTGTGGGGGGACATACTCCCCGGAGACAGCACCTGTCTCTCGAAGCGCTGTTGATCAATGACGATCACCCCTCCGAGACTGTCCCAGCGGATAGCCTTGATAGCCGGGCTGTTCACCAAACGCCACAGTTTAGCAGGAAAAGTTTCGGGGTTGATACTGTCAGGAAGTGGATTTTCACCGGCATCCATAGTTTAATCTGTAGAACTGGAGACAATGTTTTCAACACTGAGGTTAGCTAACCTTGCCAGCATAACATCGTTAGTGTACAGTCATAAAGTAGATAATTGAGCTATCATGTCACAGTTTAATAACGGTAAAGTGGTTAAAAAAAGAAACACAAACGCTTAATATTTGAAAGTTATCACACATTATCAAACTCGGCCATTCTCAAAACTTAGAAATTAATGTTAATTTTGTTAACTACTGTGAATATCTGAATCGCGTCTCTGTTAGCTCACCAACTAACGTCTGACATAATTTTTTCGCGCAGTAATGATTGCTGACGTGCACAAAAACTCTTTTGAGACTGCTGCACTGTATATTTTAAGTTATCCTACTGCAAAAATAAATCCGACTGATAACTTTACCTGGATCTTCAAAGAGGACTCTCTCGGTCTCATAAAGAACCGTTTAACAGTGAGCTGTTCGTGTCCTAACGGCTGTATGTGACCGTCAGTATAGACCCCGTCAGAGCCTACGTCATCAACAAGCTGCGTGCGCATCATGGAGCCGGAAGTACTGCTTCATATCATTTACCTGGCATTGTTCGCACCACACGAAGTAGCAAAACTAAAAGCTAACACTGAACTATCGGCATCATAATGTTAGGTTGTTGTGTTTTTGGTTGTATGAACTGAAATACTCAAGGAGGACTTAAGTTCTAGTGCATACCAAGGGGCTCTCGGCTAGGGTTGCCAACTTTCTCACTACTAAATAAGGGACAGGTGCACAGTGCCACTAAAAAACATCCTCTCAACTCTCTATCGTAACTCAGGTAGCAATACTCCTTCCTGTTCAGTGCTAAAGTTATTGATCTGCATAAGCAGCACATGGCTAATTGAATATTCATGAGATAAGCACGGTGGAGCCAGTTAGCATTCTAAAGGCTATCCAGGCTAGCAGCGGTGAAGACGTAAAGCTGATTGGAGGGATAAAAAACAAAGGGACAGCACAAAACTATCAACAAACAGAGGACAACACTGTTGTGTCGTATCGTAAAACAGCAGAGAGAGCGGGAGCCCTGGAGGTTCTAACTTCAACTTTTATTTTCTTACTTCCTGTCTTCTTCTCCCACATCCGTACATACATATATGTTGTATTCCACTGCCACCTAGTGAAACATACGAGACAACACCACATATCCCTCTCATTTAGAACAACCTTCCAGCAATAAGCATTTTTTAAAAAAATGAACACTTGAACTAAACAACTCTGACTTGTCAATGATCAATTAACTGACAGCATATCAAGTATGGCAGGATTATGTCAGAAATATGTCAGAGATTCTTGACTCATAATACAGAAACGCCTGTAATGAAACCCTCTGAGAACGTCAGTGATTTGGCCACAGAATAATCAGCAACAAATGAACAGCAAACGTGCCAAACACGGCAGGTGTCCATCCCGTCCCCAGAATCACCTCATATCAGAACAGTATGAGTTCACGTGTCTTCCCCAATAACAAGTTATTGTCTTCCTTCGTTGCCAAAACAGTCAAACTTGTGAGAATACAGCAGTCCATTCCAAAGGCGAAGAAATGTGTGAGGTGTAAACAGTCCATAAATGTAAACAGTCCATATAACTGTGAAGTGTAACAGTGTGAGGTGTAAACAGTCCATAAATGTAAACAGTCCATATCACTGAACCCATCCCGCTGAAGCTCAGGGAACATAGTCCTCCAACCAAGCAGGAGGGCGAATCCGCCTACGGCCCCGCTGGGGAACAGGAGAGGCACGAGGGAGTGGGGCAGCAGGAGCGGGCATGTAAACGTCCTCTGGCTGAGCCACTGGCTGCGCGCATGCACCAGGGGCTGGGGCAGATGCAGGTGACAAGTGTACAGCATTCCAAACCCTGCCGTCCGACAGTTTGTAGGTCGCAGGGCCTTTCTGCGCCACCACCTGGAGGGGCTGAGTGAACTTGAATTGTCCTTTCTTAGTGATGCCAGGCTTCCTAACCCGGACATAAGATCCAAGCTGAAACGTAGGAGACTGCGCACCATGACGCACATCGGTGTATTTCTTCACTTTGGTTTGCTTCAGCGCCACCGTGCGTCTCAAAGTGTCACACCGAGTAGAAACAGGAGAGGGCGGAAGACCTTTAATGTTCAAGCTGGTGCGGAAAGGACGACCATGCAGCAGCTCAGCAGGAGATATTTGAGTCACTGCATGGGGAGTAGCGCGATACGCCAGAAGGAAATCAGTGACAAAGGGCTTCCAGCGCCTGCCCTCGATGTCAGCTGTCTGGAGACAGTCTTTAAGAACTCTGTTCCATCTCTCAACTTCCCCATTGCTACGAGGATAATAAATGGAACTGCGGCAGTGTGTAATGCCCTGGGCTGTCAAGTAATCCTCAAAGTCAGCAGATACAAAGGAAGAGCCGTTGTCCGTAACCAGTTCAAGGGGGTTGCCTTCACGGCTGAAGACGGTGGACAGGAAAGCAATGACAGTGGCAGACGTCACATCTGATGTGAAAGCTACTTCTGGCCATTTGCTGTAATAGTCCACCAGCGTGATAGCGAATCGGCAGTCGGGTGGAGCAGAGTGGAATGGACCCACTATATCCATAGCAAGTTTTTCCCAAGCAGCATTGGGAAGGGCAACAGGTTGCAGGGGAGCAGCCCGTGTTCTGGCTGTTTTGTCATGCTGGGAACAGGTAACACATGACTTGACGGCAGTTTCAATGTCAGAGTCCATTCCAGGCCACCAGTAGAGTTCTCTCAGCCGCTGTTTGGTCTTGACAATGCCTTGGTGGGTATTGTGAGCCAGGTGTATGAGTTGTGACTGAAGAGACGATGGAATCACAACGTGGTGAGTGCCTCGAATCAGGTAGCCATCCAGCTCAGCCAACTCAGTACGTACACGATAATAGGGTAACAGGGCCGGATCCAGGCCCTTAGGAGTGTGTGGCCACCGCCGGCGAACGTGCTCGGTGACCTGCTGCAAAACAGGGCTGTCTACATAGGCGGTGCGTAACTGGTCAGCTGTGAGAGAAGTGAGGTCAACAGTCACTAGTGCTACAGTGTCCTCCTCCAGCTCCAGCTGATCGAGAACAGGCAGGGGCAGGCGCGACAGACAGTCCGCTACCACATTTTCACGGCCAGGCTTGTATTCCACACTGTAGTTGAACCACATGAGGCGGGCAGACCACCTCGCGATCCTCATTCCTGCTCTCCCGAAGCCTTTTGTGGATAGGAGAGTTGTAAGCGGGCTGTGATCGGTGCGCAGGGTAAAGTGTCTTCCCCACAGGTATGTGCGCCACCTTTCAGCTGCCCAGACACAGGCGAGAGCCTCTTTTTCAATGATGGAGTAGTTTCGTTCACTGGAGGTGAGGGCTCTGGATGCAAAAGCAACAGTCAATTCAGTGTCCCCGTGCATTTGGGTGAGCACGGCGCCTATGCCGTAGTCACAGGCATCTGTAGTGACCATCGTCGGAAGAGTAGGGTTGAACAGCGCGAGTGCTGGGCTTGTAGCAATTAGCTCTTTGAGATGAGTGAAAGCTTGTTGTGCAGCATCAGTCCATTGAAACTGTGCGTCCCCTCTCAGGAGAGCACGTAGGGGCTCCACCACAGACGCGTAGCCGGGGATGAACTTTGAATACCATCCTGTGAGGCCCAGGAAGGATTGGAGGACCGTAGCATCCTCAGGGGCAGGGGCCTTCTCGATAGCAGCAACTTGGTCTGGGTTGGGGCGGATACCTGAGGCAGAAACAACGTGGCCCAGGTAGAACAGTTCAGTCTGCCTGAAAAGGCACTTGTCCATATTCAGCTTTAGGCCACTGCTGTTTAAGCGGTGTAGTACAGCCTTTAGCCTACTCTCGTGCAGCGACGGGGTGTCGGCAAACACCACAATGTCGTCCAAGTAACATTGTACACCATCCAGGCCTGACAGGATCTGTGACATCATGCGCTGAAATGCACTTGAGGCTGAGGCGAGACCGAATGGGACCTTTGTAAAACGGAAAAGTCCATCATGTGTAATAAAACTGGTAAGATCTCTACTTTCAGGGTGAAGAGGTACCTGGTAATACGCATTCTGCAGGTCGATGGATGAAAACATCTGTGCTCCTCGCAGCTCATGAAACATCTCCTCGATGTGTGGCAAGGGGTGGCTATCAATAATCACCGCCTTATTGGGCTCACGGAGATCTGGACATATTCTGAGCCGGCTGGACTTGCGTTTCACCACCACAATGGGCGAAACCCATGGTGAGGAGTCGATGCGCTCAATCACTCCATCCTTCTCCAATCTCTGCAGCTCCTCAGAGACTTGGTCACGTACGGCGAAGGGCAGACGACGTAGCTTCATCTGCACAGGCTGCACATCAGGTCTCACCTTGACTTTGTGGACAAAGCCTTTTACTGTCCCAGTACTCTCTGCATTGACAGTTGGCTCCATCTTGACAGTAGTGTAGTGCACAGGAACCGTAGGTTTTGTAACAGGTGATGTTTTACTCACAGTCACTTTTCCATCTGAAATCTGTAGCCGTAGCGCATTGAAAAGGTCCATGCCCAAGATGGGTGTTCCCGCTGGCATCACATGAATGTGTGCAGAGGCACTGTTTGTCTCGTAGGTCACCTTCAGCTTCATGCAACCAAGCACCTGTATAGGTTTCTGTGTGTAAGTGGTAAGTCTCTTTTCTGGCTTGGAGAGGGTCACATGACTGAAGTGATTTCTGTACATTTGCTCAGGGAGGATGGAAACACCGGATCCAGTATCCACTATCAAATCAGCAGTAACTGTGGGGCCGTCAGACGCCTCCAGGGAGACACAGCACATCAGCTTATTGCACTGTGTCACGTCGTCAATTTGTAATATCGTCACAGTGTCGACACTCTCAATAGCCGTAGTGGACACCTCCCTCACCTTTTGTGATGCAGACCTTCCTTTACAGACTTTGGCATAATGTCCAGTCTTGTTGCATTGTCTACAAAGGACTGATTTAGCTGGGCACTTGGCGTCGTTTGCAAGGTGGTTCGTGGAGCCACACCGGAAGCAAGCCTTACCAGCAGCAGGGCGGGAAGCGGAGGATGAGGCATGTAATTGACGTCTGTGTTTCGCACCACGGAACGTAGATCCGCGCACCATGCCAATTTCTGCAGATGCATGATGTGTAGTCATAGCTTTAGCGCCAGCTACTGCATGTTCGATCTGGCACGCAATTGCAATGGCTTTCTGCAGAGTCAGATTTTCCTCGAGCAGCAGACGTTCTCTTATCCGGGAATTGCACGTCTTTTCAACAATCTGGTCTCTCATCATATCTTCAGCAAGTGCACCAAACTCGCATGTAGTAACCAGTTCACGCAGCGCAGCAGCAAACTCTGCAGTAGACTCACCAGCCCTCTGAGATCTCTGACGAAATTTATTCCTCTCTGCCACGACGTTCAACTTCGGAACAAAGTACGTTTTCAATGCTGCCACAGCATCCACATAGGAATCGCTAGTCACTGGCAGCGTATAGAAGATACGTTGAGTCTCCGCGCCGATGGAATGAATCAACAGCGCGCGCTTCCTCTTCTCCTCCATGTTGTCAGCGAGGGCAAGCACGTAGTTGTCAAACATACTCATCCACGTATCAAAATGGACAGTAGGCACACCCGGGCTGTGCAAAAATGCCGGAGGTGGCGGAATAGCAAGCAGAGCCATTTCCCGTCGTCGCCAATATGTTGTGTCGTATCGTAAAACAGCAGAGAGAGCGGGAACCCTGGAGGTTCTAACTTCAACTTTTATTTTCTTACTTCCTGTCTTCTTCTCCCACATCCGTACATGCATATATGTTGTATTCCACTGCCACCTAGTGAAACATACGAGACAACACCACAAACACCTAACTATTACTGGACCGGAGGAGCCATTTTTCACGGCTGGATGTTTAAGTTTAAGATGAACAGCGGCTGCAGCTAAATTCATTGGCTTATGAAGATCGTAAGATCGTCAATGGGTGAGCGACACAGTTCATTTAAAATGCAGAGTTTGTGTTGGTGTTTTGTTTGGAGGATATGTGGCTGTGAGCTGCTAATCAGAGTTTAAAGGCTATGGGCTAACTGGGAGTTTACTCAGGCTTGGTTACTTAATGTGTGAAATGAAACCAAAGACAGATATGAAGCAGATTGTCATGCTGAATGATCTATTCTATCCAACTTGCAAGCAAATAGATGGAATTATGACTTTTCCAGTCATTTTGGAGTTGTGTTTGTGTGTGATCTGTGTTCACAGACGGGCTGTAGAAACAGGACGGTCAGCTCAGGCTGAGGTTTGGTTTGTTATCGTCTTAAACTCTAGTAAACTAAAATATGTGGCTCCAGCCTTGTTCTTGTGAGACATGATGTTGGATCAGTGTTCGTGTTTCTGTTTTGTTGCTGTTGATTATGCCTGGTAGTTGTTATTGACTGAATTCTGGAGTGTGGTCAGCTGCCAGAGTGTAGCGTGAGCTCTAGACCTATATATTTGACAGTACTCTTGTGGTTCTGTAACGTTTTGATTACAAGCATGTCTGCCGCTGTCTCAGCAGGCAGCATTTGGGAGTAGACGCGCTGTTACACCACAGTAATGGCGGCGCCCACAAATACGGGACATTTGAGATCCCGTATGAGACAAATCAATTTAGCCCAATTTACGGGATGTCCCGGCTGATATGGGACAGTTGGCAACCCTACTCTCAGCCGTTTCAGAGCAACTGAAGGCGGCTGTGGCTCCAGGCTATCAAGCGAGTGGATTGGACGGAGGATACCATCAACAATGCACGTGTGCGCTCTGTTGTGGCAAATAAAGCGAAATCAGTGCAAAATATACTGACGAGCTGTCGGTTCCCACACGATTAGAGCCACTAATAAAAGCCCTGTCGACTGTTGTGACAGGGGGACATAAACAATAATGTGGCTGGAGTCGCCGCCATACAGGTACAGTTTGCTGTGTGAATGTAGTTCTCCACTTTGTTGATGATCACCCATGCCTCATACATCGTAGTCTTCTGCCCTTGCCTTTGGCTGGGTAGGATTTCAGACATCAAAACACAAAACTCTTAGTCAGTGTCCTTGTATAAATTGCATAATCATAGGCCTCTATAGATTTGTATGCTCGCAGCTTCTCTCTAGTGTACATGCTAGGTTTTTCAACTAAATATAAATAAATATCAGGCCACTGAATATTGGGCCACTTACTAACGTCATAGTCCCATTTGGTAAGTGTACAGGGATGTGGGAGCCTCTTGCCATTTGTTAAAGTGAGTTTTTTGAAGTATTTTTCATGATCTTTTACTGATAATGCACCCGCATGGCTTGACAAGCCACTGCGAGCCGCCATACTTCCGGGTCCAGGATGCGCACGCAGTCCTCTTTATTTACCAACAGTAAATGGGTCTATTCTGTCTCATCGTCCAGTGAGTATGCATTTATTTAAAATGTTTTAGTAATTTATATAAAAAAAGATAGCAACATTGCACAGAAGGTAAAGAAAAAAATCTTCTATTAAGCCTGTTCTCGATATTGATACAGAGTCGTGTTTATATAGAAAACAAGAGAGAGTTTGCAGATCAACAGGCTTTTATTAGAAACATAATTTATCAATAACAGACCACAAAAATAAGCAGCATAGCGCACAAACCTCAAATTGTTCAAGTCTGCCTTAGAATACAATTATTATCGGGTAAGGCAATGACGGTCTATATATCCATCCGTCACTTGTCCTTGCTTTAGTATTTGAATAACTGAGAAGTTCTGTTTGGTTGAAATACACTAATTAATGGCCATATAAATAAACATCACTTCTCAGTAAATTCATGACAAATTTCCAGGCACAGCTGAACAACTGTATGGTCTTGACCATAAAAAAATAAATACAAAAACAGTCCCTCCAATTCAGCTCTGTGTGTTGTAAGAAGATTTTTTGGTTGTTTTGTTTGAAAACTGTAGAAATGGTTAAGGTAAGAGTAAATATATTTAAAAGATTTTTTAAAGATAATTTAAATACAGTAATGTAATATTATGGTCATGCATTGTAAAAGAACAAATTTTAAATGTGTACATTATTTACAGATTTGGCCATTTTTTTTGTAGTTCAAGTATTTTTTCTGTGATTTTACTTGTTCTGCTTTTATTATCTGCAATTTAACCAAATGGAGAAAATTCGTAGCATGACAGTAAATTGTACAAAGATATTAAAGTTACAACCTGTTTTGAAAAGCTTTTTTCTTTTGAGTGCAGTACCTTCCTAACCAAGCTTGGAGGTGCTTTACATACCACATACACTCCCAGCCCTCTTTATTAAGTAGATTTTAAATTATTTCTTCCAGGATGAAGAAGAAATCTTATCTTAACTCTACACCAACACAACAGCTCTGCTAAAAAAATAAATACTTTAACAAAGCTTCTACATTTTTTCAGAACAAATGGTGTTAACTGTGCATTAGTTTTGGGATTAAGTTCATAGTGGGTGGTGCTGGTGTTCTGGACCGTGTTACATTTACGTGTTCCTAATATTTAGTACAACTCACTGACATACATCAGGTGGGCAAATATTTGGAACACTTTTCACCACCCACGACAACTTCAGTAATACAGAGAGCAAAACATAGGGAAGAAATACCACCTTTTTTCTTTTTGACAACAAAAACTGAGAACTTAGACGCTTCATAAAAGTGGGATTTATAGCAGAGCTGTTCTGTTGGAAATACATTAGATTTTACAGATGTACTTAAAAAAGTGACTGATGAGTCTCGCTTTCATGAGTTAATACATGAGAAGGTGGAATGTGTCAAATATTTTATCATCGTTTTTATGGAAGGTCAATGTTGAAATTCATTTTAATACTGGGTTTCTATGAGAATACAGTATATTCACAGTACAAACATCTACACTCATCAGCCACAACATTAACACCACTGACCGGGCATCAGTTTGTTACAATTAACGCTCTGCTGGTAAACTTTGGGTTCTGGCAGCAAAATCTGTGTTGACTTCAAAGTGTCGACTTATTCTCTAAACTCCTCTCGTCGTAATCTGAGCATGCATGTATTAGATCTGCTGAAACCAGGCCGACTTACAGAGGCCAAACCCCTCAACTCACAGTAGCCAGAGGTTCCACTGTCCTCTTTCAGACACCACAGGACGCCCTCAGACGTCCGAGTCCATGACTCAGTGGGTCAAAGCTGTCTGCTGTCACAGGAGGGGGTTTTAGTGCTATGGCTGATCGGTGAACATTACACAGAAATGCCTCCCACATTAACATACCATCTGCTTTTTTCTACTGGTCCTCTGGTCTTTCACATGGTGGCATCAATGAGACATTTTTTGGATCTATGCAGGAAGACGATAGTCGCAAAGCTAATGGGTGGAGGAACAGAGGAAAGGTTACAACAAAATGAAACAACTGAAGTAGACAACAGGACCAACAACAACAAGATGAACATAAATGAAAGGTTTTGTGTATCAGCACATGCAAAGCTGCTAGTTGTTGGTTCTGACCTCTGACCTCAGTGAAACAGCAGAAGGAAAGAAAATGTAGCTTGCAATTGGTCTTTTTATTCTTTAGAGCAGAACAGATTTCCTATTTTCATCCTTTAATTTCGTGTGTCTGTTATCTGCACTGCAAGATTAATGTTGACCAGACTTTTCAAATGCACTTTTGTACTCTGTCAGCGTAATACATTTGTATTAATTATACTCTTCTGCTCGTATTCATACACACCTTTAACTTTTATTGGAACCTTGTTTGCGTGCTGATACTGATACTTTTATATATCAAAATAAGTCACCAGTGCAGGTGGAGGATGTGAAATAAGGTGTAGCTGTTGCTTAGTTGTGTGTTGTTTTTTTGAGTTGTAGTTTGACATGTGACCTAGTTCCTTATATGACATGTATCTGCATCTTTTCTCGTAAAGAGATTCTGTCATCATTAAGAACAGATACAGAGATATTTCCTTCTACATTACTTAACCCAGAAACGGCTTCCTTGTTCGTGACAGTTTAAAGAAAGAGTGGTGTTTCAATAATTTAGGTCATGGCTTATGTTTTTGGTCATTCCATCTCTTCCTCCTCTCTCACCCTCTACGAGCCATTGTTGTCTGTCCAGAAACGTAAAATGAGAAATGTTCCTGGATGCAAGAAAATGGGACGACTTTCCTGAATATCATTTTACACATGCATTTCTCTTTTTGTGCAATTTCCAGAACAATTCCATAAGAATAAATAATGGCAGTAAAAATTCATAATAATTAATTTTATTAATTACTTATATTTTTTCTGACTTCTCCATCACTTGTGACCCGTTAGTGTCATACAGTGGATTCACTGTTAAGGTCTAACTACAAAATACCAGCTGCAGATTCCAGTGCAATGAAGCGAGACTGTAGTAAACATGTAAACCATAACATGTAAACCATCACATAAGACAGTGTGCATGGCCCCAATCCTTCAAGTTACACTGAAATCACACAATGCCAGGACCCTCTGGCATTAAACAAGCTTCCTAATTGTAACACAATCCAACAGTACAGAGCTATACCTGCACAGCACCCGATAGACACAGCAACTTACGATGACAACCTTTAAACCTGAGTTGTTTTTCTGTGCCAGCCTTTGTGCAGAGAAACAGTAACCACAGAAATGACTGGAACAAAAGGTCTGACATGTTTAACTGAAGACTGTATTCATGAAACACTGCAGGTGAGAATGTAACCAGATTTACAAATGAATAGTTTGGTCCATGGTTCCCTTCGTCTAAATTGAGGACCCAGTAAAAAGCACCATCTAGTGGTGCAGTTAAGCAACTACAGTCTGTCCAGCCAAACGTAATGAGAAGATCTCTGAGGCCTGTTGAGCAATGAAAGATCACTCTATTAGCTCATGAGTCAAGGATCTAAACATCATTCTGTGGTGATGCATGAGTGTATTTAACTCATTGAAACCATGAAGGAGTGCTTTAAGCAAAAAATATTCAGTACATTGGATCAGTGTGCACACATGATGATGATATCATTAGTTCTGCAAGTGCTTGTTGTTGTTGTTAGAATTTTAGCCTTACTAATCAAAACATTTAATCTGGAGTAGAATGATATTTTATTGAATAATTCCATGTTAGGCACAAAATAACAAAGGACCAGACTTTTCAAGATTGCAAAATCTGGATGACCAGTGCTCTATATGGGACCATAAATGACAATGTAAAGTACCAACTGAGAAAGAACAAGCAGAAGAGCCAGCACAAAAACAAGAAATGGCACAATAAAATGATATAAACATCTTTCATTTTTGCTTTCTTTAAAACAGTTAGACCCCCATCTGACCCACATAAAAATCACAAATACAATATGGATGTTTATTGTTTAATCATCATCCTAAAGTTAACAAGATAAAGAATGCTCAGAGTAGACCGGCCAGCTTTTAAAGCTCTGCTGTTATTGCTGCCATTAATATACAGTGATAAATGACAGTTACAGTGTTTGGTATTGACATTTGTTTAGTGGATTATTTATCAGAAATAAATACAAAAAATGTGTTCCTTACTTTGGAGAGTCTAGTGAGCTAAGCTACCAGTTATACAATAGAAAGTGAAACTTCACTACACCGAAGCTGTCTCTAAAAGAAATGTAGCAGAGTAAGTCACACTAACATGGCCGAAGTAGTTTATTACATTGGAGGCCACTATATTTATATATGTATATTTTATGTTTTGAGGATGGTGGTGAGAGGGCTGTCCAACATATCAGTCCAAAATCTGCCATAGGTATTCAGTTGGGCTGAAATCTGGTATCTGTGAAGGTCTTAACATATGATTCACATCATTTTCATCAAAATGTTCATTGACGCTTCATCAATGAATGTGGGGAATGGATGGACTTTGCATTGATTTGTCGTTACTCTTTCTTCTGTAGTCGACCTAAAGTATTCCAGTCAAATACCCAACAGTGTAATAACAGAGTTACTTGACTCCTCACTGTAGGGTCCAGGGTTCTGGATTTCCCTTAGGTACCTATCTGTATGTGTGACATAATGCCTCATGGCATCATGCACGGATTTTTAATTTGTCCCTTTCAAAATTTCATAAATAAAACTCTTGAACAGCTGCAGCTTTAAGTTCTTTACGATAAATGAAGAAGGAACTTTTAAAACAGAAAAAACAGAAAGGCATGTCTGTATGTAATTATCATCACCACGAATAAACTGTGGATTCAGGGTCAGTCTGGTACAGTTCAATTAACTCATGCTTTAAGACAGCAATTTTAAATAATCTACTTTGCTGGTTAATAACACCTTCTCTGACCTCTCCTTCACCTTTTCTGGCCCTCCTCAGGGCTGCGTCCTCTCACCTCTTCATTCTCTATATCAGTGACTGCAGGTCCATCCACACCCATCGTTGAAATGGTTCCCATCAGGACGTCAGCTCCTCTGTCCTGGATGCAGGAGTCAGAAGTGGAGAGCAACCTTTGTTCCCAGGGATGTTCAGCTCCTCAACTCTCAACCATCACTGCCCCCCGGCTCCAATGGACCCCCTTTGCTCATCCTGCTTGCCTTATATCAAGACATAGCATATGCCATACATTACAGACATGCACCTGCACCTTAAATTACTTTGAAGTGAACCAGCTCTTCTAGAGACAGAAGACCAGGAAAGCATCAGGCCCAGATGGAGTGTCACCCTCCTGTCTAAAGCCTGTGCTGACCAGCTGACTCCAATCTTCACCAGGATCTTCAACAGTTCCCTGGAGCTATGCAAAGTAACATCTACATTCAAACATTCCACAATCATCCCAGTTCCCAAGAAACCCTCCATCACAGGACTGAATGACTACAGACCAGTAGCTCTGACATCTGTGGTCATGAAGTCCTTCGAGAGACTGTTGTTGAGCCACTTGAAGTCTATAGTAGGACCCCTACTGGACCCCATGCAGTTTGGTTATTGCGTAAACAGGTTGGCTGATGATGCAGTCAGTCTGGGGCTGCACTACATCCTGCAGCATCTAGATGGCCCTGAGAGTTATGCAAGGATCCTGTTTATGGACTTTTCCTCAGCATGCAACACCATCCTCCCTAAAATCCTCTTGACCAAACTCTCCCACCTCAATGTGTCTCCATTCATATGTCAGTGGATCACCAACTTCCTGAAAGACAGGAGGCAGCAGGTGAGGCTGGGAGATGTCACCCTAGCAGGGGTGTGTCCTGTCTCCGCTACTCTTCTCCCTCTGCTCCAATGACAGCACCTCCAAGCACCCAGCTGTTACATACCTGAAGTTTGCAGATGACACAACAGTCACCGGCCTGATCCAGGATGGTGACGAGTCTGCATATCGGCAGGAGGTTGAGCGGCTGGTGATATGGTGCAGCCTGAACAGCCTGGAGCTGAACACGCTCAAGACTGTGGAGATGACAGTGGACTTCAGGAGACAGCCTTCGTCACTCTTCCCCCTCACCATCAGCAACAGCCCTGTGCCAGCTGTGGAGTCCTTCAAGCTCCTGGGGGCTACAATCTCTCAGGACCTGAAGTGGAAGACAAACATCGGCTCCATCCTGAAAAAGGCTCAGCAGAGGATGTATTTCCTGCAACAGCTGATGAAACACGGCCTGCCACAGGACCTGTTGATCCAGTTCTGCATTGCAGTCATTGAATCTGTCCTGTGCACCTGTCACTGTGTGGTTTGGATCAGTCACACAGCAGAACAGAAACAGACTACAGTGCACAGTACAGAATGCAGAGAACATCATCGTAGCCCCCCTGTCCTCCATCCAGGAACTGTGCTCCGCTAGAACCAGGAAAAGGGCAGGGGGCATCATCAGAGACCCCACTCACTCCAGACAAAAACTGTTTTCCCCCCCTTCCCTCTGGCAGGTGCTACAGAGCCATGTTCACTAAAACCATCAGACACAAAAACAGCTTCTTCCCTACTGCCATCACCCTAATGAACAGCTGAGCCATTCCTCCACACCTGTGTAACAGACAGTATTCCAATGGACATTTACAGTACCTTTTGCACCATGAACAGTATTCCCTGCTTTTTTTCCCACTGCAGTATGCAATTATTATTTGCATGACTGTGTTCATAGCAATTATCATTTTGCACTACTGTCTTTATATTTTCCTTTCTACCTTGTAAATATCGGTATTATTGTGTTATATTTAATTTCATTACTTCTATTCTTTCTCTCTGTTCTTCTTTCTATAGTTTCTTAATTTTTATTATTCTCATCCATATTCAGGGCTTAAAGTGAAAAATATTCCTGAGCCTGAAGTTTTTTGCTTTTGGGCGGGGGTCGGGGCACAATCTAGCTAGTGAGGATAAAGCGGTGTATAGAGAATGGATGGATGGATATTCCTAGGGTGACACCAATAGCCAAAACCGAATTCCTTGTATGTTGTGTACATACTTGGCCATTAAAGCTGATTCTGATTTGTTGATTCAACTGCTTTATGTCTGTTAAATCCCCCCAGGGGACAAATAAAGTTTTATGAATTGAAAGTTTTATTTAATTACAATTCATCTTAAGAAGGATATGAATATCTAAGTCAGATTCATTAATAAGCCATCTGCTCACTGTAAACAAAATCACAAATGTCAATCTCACGATGACAGCAGAGAAAACCTCACAGGACTACCAAAACCTGTAGGATTCATTATCTAGGGACCTTGAGTGTCTGTAACTACATTTCCTTGCAGTCCGTCCAATAGTTAATACTAACCGGCACTGCCATGACTAGAGCCAAATCACATTTATATACAGTGCCCGGTCAAAAAAAAAACTTGCACTCTAATATTGTGTTGGGCTGCATTTAGCTTTGAGTATGGCACTCATTCGCTGTGGCATCCTTTCACAGCATTTATGTCTCTCCAGAGAGGGATTCATTTTTCACCAAGATCTTATATTGATGATGGGAGAGTCGGACTGCTGTGCGAAGTCTTCTCCAGCACATCCCAAAGACTCTCAATGGGGCTGAGGTCTGGACTCTGTGGAGATCAATCCATGTGTGAAAATAATGTCTTATGCTCCCTGAACCACTCATTCACAATGTGAGCTCCATGAATCTTGGCATTATCATCTTGGAAAGACCTGGTCATTCAGTATATCCAGGTAGTCAGCTGACCTCATTCTTCGGGAACATTACGTTGCTGAAACTGACAAACCCCAGAACATAATCTTAACTCCCACAGGCTTGTAGGCACTAGGTTTGAAGAATGCATCACTTAATCTGCCTCTCTTCTTATCCTGACACACCACTTTGGAACAGGGTAAATCTGGACTCATCAGAACACATGACCGACCACATTTGTTCCTCGAAGATGATGGTTCACCATGGTCCTTCCACGTTTTAACAATACGTTGGACGGTTCTTAACCTGATTTCAGTAGTTTCAGAAATCTCCTTAGTTATTTTCTTTGCTTGATGAGGCCATTAAGTTGACTTTTCTGAGACATAATATCCTTTCTATGACCACTGGATATGTCTTGTCTTCCAACATGGTTGTTTAAGAAATAAGAAGCTACTTACTGTATCAGCTAGGATTAAATAAGTTGTTGCAGCTGAAACAGTAATTATCCAATGGAAGGCTCTTACCTATTTGCTTAATTAAATCCAGGTGGCGACTTTTTATTAGGCCAGGCAGTATATTTGTAAATGAAGTAAGAGCTGTTCTTTTCATGACTCCATTACTTTATTTCTCTTGCGTATGTAGTAAAATTTGTCACTCAATGGTCATTGTTTAGATAGATAGATAGATAGATAGATAGATCCTTTATTAATCCCACAGCTGTGTGCAGCATACATAGCAATTCTACACATACAGTTTTTTGGCAACTGATCAAGTATCTTATAAAACAGACCTTTATTTTTCTGTTAGTCAAAGGAATAAGAAAGATCCACTTTTGATTTTCCATCACATAAAAAAAAACAAACCACCAGATCACAAAGACATCACAGCAGTGGTGTTGCAGTGTGGTACAGCTCTGAAAACATAAACTGAGACAGTCAGAGTTATGACTTTACTGCTGTGTCTCTGGATTTGTACATCACTCCTCTGCTTTTCAGCTCCCTCACCACACCTTTAGAGAAGAAAAATATAATGAGTAACGTAAACTGCAGGGATGTAAAGCAAATTTAATTTTTAGCAAGGAAAGGAATCCAATCAAAGTGTGTGTGTCTTGCTATATGAGTGTACCTGGAGGTAGTCGACCCGTCACAGATACTGCGTATACACCTGGCTTGAAGTTGCCTGCAGGAAGGAGCATGAAATATAAAATAAATTGCGCCTCACCAAATAACTGAAATGTAAAATTACTTGTAGAGGCAGAAGAATTAAAATTTTGTGCTTCAGTAAAATTAGCAGTACCACTATGGAGTTAGAACAGTCTCATAATTCACAAATGCACACAGAAGAATTCACAAATGTAAACTGCAATCCACAAATGCACACAGAAGAATTCACACATGTGAACTGGGGTTCACAAATGTAAACTGCAATCCACAAATAAATTAAGAAAGTTCACAAATGTATTTCTGCATTCACAAACTGCTTTTGTGTGTGAATCTTTTTTGAGACTGCTCTGCCGTCAGCTCGATCCACAAATGCATTTTTTTTTTCAACACGGAAGTTTCTGTAGCCAATCAGATGTCTCCCTCCTTTCAGCCAATCACAAAAACTCACCCCACGTGGGGGTGGGTGTACTGTTCAGCCAATCATATGAACGCGTCCGCACAGCGTTATGCTTGACCGTGTCATTGGGCTGAAGAGTGAAGCTGCCCGTCGGAGAGACCATGGCGTCTGATGGGGACAATAGACCCTTTATTTGTTTACAAACATTGTGACGTTTTTTGTGGCCGGGGCTTATGCTGGAGGCAAAAGCTGAGCGAGAAGTCAAGCGGGACTGGGAGTATATAGTTTGCGCTGGGAGTTTGCAGCGCAAACTCGAGCATTTTTAACCCGTTAAACTTCAGTGTACCGCCGGCGGTACACTTACTAATTTGCATAGGAATTTAAAGAATGTCCGACGGCTGCAAACGCGAATATATAAACATTATACGCCGATGGAAAGCTTAGATTCTCATGAATCCGCCGGTATAAACCACTTTCAGATGTGATTACCACAGCGGGTAATATAAACACACTTGTCCGACAAACAATGAATATCCATCCATCCGTTCTCTATACACGGCTTCAACGTACACAGCGCGACTCACATTTCCGGGTTCATTATTACACACACAAAAAAGATTCCACAAAAAACGGCCATAATCCAACCTTGGACATCCAGACGACACAAGCCAGTAAACTATTTTGTCCAAAACATGTCTTGAAGTCGGTATATAATCCACGAATCGGTCGTTTTCAAGGAAATACACCTCGCGATGCGCGTCCAATATGCCCTGTATTTCTCGTCATATTTTTTTATTTACAAATAGAATATTAGCGATTTTTTGTACTGAAAATGGCTGGAATTGACTGCAATTGATCGTCTCTGGAGAGACAGCAGGTCCGATTTGTGGCACTGGCAGCGAGCAGTGACACTTTTTGTGGCACCGCTGCGGTGCCACGGTTAATGCCACTGTTTGGGCGAGATGCCACTGCCGCAGCGACATTTCCAGTGGCCTCTGGAGATGCCAGCAGAGATACCACGGTTAATGCCACTGTTTAGGGAACATGCCACGGTTAATACCAGTACTTTACCGCTGTTTAGGCGAGATGCCACGGTTAATGTCAGTATCATTGTCACATTGAGCCTAGTCTCAATGTGATAGAGACTAGGCTCTATCAACTTTTCTAAAATGTCGTCCTGCTGTGTTTTTGGATGCCAGAATAGGAGGAATTACATTGGCGAACGCAAATTAAAGTTTTATAGGATTCCACCGAACACTCGGGCTCAGAGGGAACGAAGACAGTTGTGGTTAAATGCACTGAGGCGAAAAGACTGCACAGAGACGATCAGCTGCAGTCAATTCCAGCCATTTTCAGTACAAAAAAATCGCTAATATTCTATTTGTAAATAAAAAATATTAAATTCAATTCAATTCAGTTCAGCTTTATTCCAGACACTGGGTCCAAATACACACACCATAAGGACACAACAAGACACACACACACAAAAATACAATCAAAAACAATAACCCGTTAAATATGACGAGAAATACAGGGAATATTGGACGCGCATCGCGAGGTGTGTACGTTGAAGCCGTGTATAGAGAACGGATGGATGAATATTTGTTGTTTGTCAGACAAATGTGTTTATATTATCCGCTGTGGTAATCACATCTGAAAGTGGTTTATACCGGCAGATTCATGAGAATCTAAGCTTTCCATCGGCGTATAATGTTTATATATTCGCGTTTGCAGCCGTCGGACATTCTTTAAATTCCTATGCAAATTAGTAAGTGTACCGCCGGCGGTACACTGAAGTTTAACGGGTTAAAAATGCTCGAGTTTGCGCTGCAAACTCCCAGCGCAAACTATATACTCCCAGTCCCGCTTGACTTCTCGCTCAGCTTTTGCCTCCAGCATCAGCCCCGGCCACAAAAAACGTCACAATGTTTGTAAACAAATAAAGGGTCTATTGTCCCCATCAGACGCCATGGTCTCTCCGACGGGCAGCTTCACTCTTCAGCCCAATGACACGGTCAAGCATAACGCTGTGCGGACGCATTCATATGATTGGCTGAACAGTACACCCACCCCCACGTGGGGTGAGTTTTTGTGATTGGCTGAAAGGAGGGAGACATCTGATTGGCTACAGAAACTTCCGTGTTGAAAAAAAAAATGCATTTGTGGATCGAGCTGACGGCAGAGCAGTCTCAAAAAAGATTCACACACAAAAGCAGTTTGTGAATGCAGAAATACATTTGTGAACTTTCTTAATTTATTTGTGGATTGCAGTTTACATTTGTGAACCCCAGTTCACATGTGTGAATTCTTCTGTGTGCATTTGTGGATTGCAGTTTACATTTGTGAATTCTTCTGTGTGCATTTGTGAATTATGAGACTGTTCTAACTCCATATACCACAGTTTGGTAATATTTTGATACAAGTAATATCCATATATTTAATATTTTCCTAACTAAAACTACAAAAATCTTATCATTAAAATTACTCACTATACATAATGTCATACCTCAGAAGAATGTATATTGTAACAAAAAAAAATTGGTGCATTACCAATTTAGTATTGAAGCTTGCAAAGGTAATTTAGCTTCTTTACATAGTTTGCACAACAAAGTTTTCCATTACTGTGTAATATGTCATAATTTTCTGTAGGGCTGGACCCGAATATCCCGAATATTCGTTCGCTACGGCACTATCCGGATATTAATTTGGTATCCGAATATTTCGGCTTCTCCATTCGTTTTTGTAAACACCACCCGAATGGCCGGGTGGCTGCCGACTCTGAAGTCACGCTTCACTTCATTGCATAAACACAAGACAAGATGCTGAAGACCGGTGTTTGGGAATTCTTCAGTTTAACCAAAGACTAAACGAGGGCAAAATGTGGACCCGGGAGACCACATGAACGGATCCAAATATTCGGGCCGTCTCCGCCGCCGCCGCGCGCAACCCCCCCCCCGTTCGGACGTTACGGGGCGGAACGAATATCCGGATATTTGTCTTTAATAGGGCCCGAATATTCGGAGGCCAGAAACCACTATTCGGGCCTGCCCTAATTTTCTGTCTATTATAATTTGCATAGTTAAACAAAATCTGTCAAGTAACCAGTAATTAAATCTATTTCGTTACTTTCCACCATTAATTACTTCACATGATTTCAAAAAACTGAACAAGATCATGAATAAGATTGGGGTAAAACAATGCATCAACATTTTTAAAATTGGGTCATTCCATGTCAAATCAACCAATATCCAAATAAATTTCCAGCAGCACCACCACTTTTGATTTCCACCATATTCAGTCTGTGTGTGCCATTAGGTCCCAAAGGAAGGTAGGAAACAGGTTCTCTGTAATATGTGTATGCATTTTGCTTTTACACCCCATTATATGGGGGTAGGTTTAGGCCTACAATTGATAGCCATCATTCTGGTAGGTACTTCACATTGCCATAGTTCTTGAAATATAACAGCTAAAGGCCTGAAATTCACAGGATCATCTCATTTTTCACTACTGATTACAAAACAATCAGACTTTTAGCCCGAGCCTGAGTGAAATTTTTTTTGGAGGGTTGATTTCTTGAAAAAAACTGAAAATCTTAATTTCGCCCATGTCTTTATAGCTCTCTGTATGCCATTTAAATCAATAAATTATGACTCATAGTATTTAATCATTGAGTATGGGTCTTGACTGACATTTTAGAACCACTGTTGAAGTACTCAGCTGTTTAGTTTGTCTGCAGGACCTATTTTAATTAGGGACGAATCTGGAATTTTGTGAAATTCAACCATATTTTTCACCATGTGTGATAAATAGCACCACTCTGAAACTTTCAGCAGTGAATCTTCATATTCCAGTAATAAAAATTTCAAAATATTGAATTGGTGTTCTGGCTCCTTCATATAGAAAATCTATGTCAAATAGGGGCCTGAAAGTGCCCTCGAGCAGCATTTTTGCCATATAACATATATTATTTTGAAGTATCAAATGTGTCATATTGCACCTCAGGTACATCAGCAGATGTTATTAAACCACACTTATTACCTGTTGAGGCCAGCACTCCCAGTCTAGGGACACCACAACTATTTATACTGATGTTGTACTTTAAGGGGAGGGTTTGATACAAGCTCTGAAAATCTCTACCTCAGTCTAATAACTCCCTGCTCTTCTGTGTCTGCATGTAGTCTGACACTAAAAAAAAAGCAAAAATTCCCCATTCATTCAAGTCAACTCACTGCTCTTATCATGCATACATGTATATGCCAGGCTGAATTGATGAAACAGTTTTAAATATGTGTCCTTTGGCTAACATTAGGCAAAAAGAATCTGATATGATGCAAATTTTTTCATCAATGAAAACTTCTCTTCTTTTTTGCTGGCACTGGTCAGTGACTCCGCATATGACAAGCTATAGATGTCTGTTTTCACAAAGGAATTTTGAAGCTTTATCTTTTATCTTTAGAATTTCGAAGCTTTATCAACTTTTCTTTAGGTGTAAGTTTTTCTTCAAAAAAAAAAAACCCTGGCCGAGGGCATTTTAGGCCTCCTTTTGGCCTAGATTTTCAATATGAAGGTGACAGAACACCAATTCAATATTTTGAAGTTTTGACAACTAGTACAGAAAGATTCTTTGCAAAAAGTTTCAGAGTGGTGCTATTTATCACACATGGTGAAAAATGTGGTTGTATTTCATGAAATTTCAGATTCCCCCCTAATTAAAGTAGGTCCTGCAGCAACACTAAACAGCTGAGTACTCCAACAGTGGTTTTAGCATGTCAGTAAAGACCCATACTAAAGAAAGAAATGCTGTTTTAATATTTTTTTTAGATTAACCCTTTAAGCTTCAGTCAATTCCAGCCGTTTTCAGTACAAAAAATCGCTAATATTCTATTTTTAAATAAAAAAATTACGAAAAATACGGGGACTATTGGACGCGCATCGGGAGGTGCATTTCCTTGAAAACGACCGATTCGGGGATTTTATACCGACTTCAGGACATGTTTTGGACAAAATAGTTTCCTGGCTTGTGTCATCTGATGTAAAAGGTTGGATTATAGCCGTTTTTTGTGGAATCTTTTTTTTTGTGTGTAATAATAAACCCGGAAATGTGAGTCGCGCTGTGTGCTTTGAAGCCGTGTATAGAGAACGGATGGATGAATATTTGTTTTTGTCGGACAAATGTGTTTTTCTCACCCGCTGTGGTAATCGCATCTGAAAGTGGTTTATACCGGCGGATTCATGAGAATCTAAGCTTTCCATCGGTGTATAGTGTTTGTATAATCGCGTTTGCACCCGTCGGACATTCCTGAAATTCCTATGCAAATTAGTAGGTGTACCGCCGGCGGTACACTGAAGCTTAAAGGGTTAAAATGGCATACAGAGGCCTTTCAAACATGGGCGAAATTAAGATTTTCTTTTTTTTTTTTTCAGGAATTCCACCCTCCATAAAATTTTTCACACTCAGACTAGGGCTAAAAACATGATTGTTTTGCAACTAGCAGTGAAAAATGAAATGTTCCTGTGAATTTCATGCTTCTAGCTTGCACATTTCAAGAATTATGGACCTCTGAAGTATGTACCTGAATGACGGCTATCAGATTTAGGCCGAAACCTACCCTCTTATAATTGGGTGTAAAAGCAAAATGTGTACACATATGACCAAAAACCTGTTTGCTATCTTCCTTTGGGACCTAATGGCACACTGAAACTGAATATAATGCAAATCAGAAATGGTGTTGCTGGAGCCATTTGTTGACTTGAGATGGAATGACCCAATTATCATCACCACATTACTACATGAGAAATCCACATAGTTCATTGAAAGAGAAACCCACAGGCATTAAGGACCTAACTTTACTCTCTTTCAACTAACTGTTTACGCTTCACAGCTGTTTTATGTGTGGTTCATCTCCTTACCTATTCTCTGCCATTTAGCGACCCAACTGTCTTCAGGACTCATCATGGCTATAACACTGCAGACAATAATGGTAAACAGTTTAAAAAAACTACATAAACAATACGAAGACAGAATCAATGCAAAATCAATATTTACCCATCAAACGACGAACTTGTGCATTCATAAACCATCTCTCGGTTTCCTTTCATCTGAAGGTAAGACTCGCAGTTGTCGCAACCGTCATATTCAAACTGGTCGATGGTCTAAAAAAGAAAAGGAGACGAGAGAGTTGGTAAAAGATGATATGAATCCGAGTTTAACATCCAAGTTAAACACTTGTTAATGATTGAGATTGAGAAATCATGCACATGTTAACTGTTGACAGTTACAATGGTTAATATATTTATGGAAATCTTCTCAATTACTAATGACTACGAACGCCATCTGTACTTCCAACATGTCCTTAGTCCATCTTGACCAGAATTGTCAACAGCGTCTTTTTGGTGGACAACATGAGAAATATCTGCTACACAATAAAGCTGAAAACGTGTTAGTTTTTTGATAGTCTTTAGCAGACTTAGTGGTTTAACGTGTAGGACGGGTTACAGACAAACCTGTCGTCCTTTTAAGCAAGAGGATTGAAACTCATGTAATTGCATTTATTATTTTATTAATCCTTGCCAGGGCTTTATATCGTCTAAAATGAAAGGTTATAACACGGCCAACACCCCGTGCATTCAAGGTGTTCTATCATTTTGAATGTCAGTTTTTTGCATAATTTTTACGAATATGATTGGCCTGTGACTACTAACATCTGAGGTTCAGTTTCCTCAGCTAAATCGTAATCACACATCGACACACACCATGGTCCCAAAATAAAGTGAACATGGTGCTACATACAAGCGTATGACGGTACAAGAAAGACGAACAAACAAGGTCAAGTACCACGGTGTGAACAACTACATAAAGAGTTTAGCATATCTTTGGGTATTACTCGTTGAATAAAATTTGGCAGAAAAGGATTTAATTCACAAGTGAGACGAAACAAAAAGCTGCTACATGGTAGCACAGAAGCTAGCATGAGAGTTTCATTCTCGTAAATCAAGGTTTACCTTCACTAGAGAACAGAGAAGACACGCACGCAGATGGCGAAGGTCTTTAGGGACCGTTTCCAAAGCCATTATGATATTCTCCGACAGAAAATACGGCGAAAATACTAAACAATCAGACTGACTGCGGTTTTGATTTTTTTTTACGTCGCTGGGCAACTGCGTCACTCTGTGAGGATCTAAGAAAGGACCCACAAAGAGGTGTCCCTGCTGTGTGCCTGAATGAAATTTTCTATGACATCAAACACACAGAGCTGAATTGGAGGGACTGTTTTTGTATTTATTTTTTTTATGGTCAAGACCATACAGTTGTTCAACTGTGCCTGGAAATTTGTCATGAATTTACTGAGAAGTGATGCTTATTTATATGGCCATTAATTAGTGTATTTCAACCAAACAGAACTTCTCAGTTATTCAAATACTAAAGCAAGGACAAGTGACGGATGGATATATAGACCGTCATTGCCTTACCCGATAATAATTGTATTCTAAGGCAGACTTGAGCAATTTGAGGTTTGTGCGCTATGCTGCTTATTTTTGTGGTCTGTTATTGATAAATTATGTTTCTAATAAAAGCCTGTTGATCTGCAAACTCTCTCTTGTTTTCTATATAAACACGACTCTGTATCAATATCGAGAACAGACTTAATAGAAGATTTTTTTCTTTACCCTCTGTGCAATGTTGCTATCTTTTTTTATATAAATTACGAAAACATTTTAAATAAATGCATACTCACTGGACGATGAGACAGAATACTGACGGTTGGATCCAGAGTCAGTCACGTGCAGTCGCATGCAGCCGTTAGAACACGAACAGCTCACTGTTCAACGGTTCTTTATGAGACCGAGAGAGTCCTCTTTGAAGATCCAGGTACAGTTATCAGTCGGATTTATTTTTGCAGTAGGATAACTTAAAATATACAGTGCAGCAGTCTCAAAAGAGTTTTTTGTGCAAGGTCAGCAATCATTACTGTGCGAAAAAAATATGTCAGACGTTCGTTGGTGAGCTAACAGAGACACGATTGTTAACTCATGCTAGCTGGGTAATCAACGCTAAAAGTTTGTGTACTTCTCTCCTGGTCTAAACAACATTCAGATATTTACAGTAGTTAACAAAATTAACATTAATTTCTAAGTTTTGAGAATGGCCGAGTTTGATAATGTGTGATAACTTTCAAATATTAAGCGTTTGTGTGTCTTTTTTAACCACTTTACCGTTATTAAACTGTGACGTGATAGCTCAATTATCTACTTTATGACTGTACACTAACGATGTTATGGTGGCTAGGTTAGCTAACCTCAGTGTTGAAAACATTGTCTCCAGTTCTACAGATAAAACTATGGATGCCGGTGAAAATCCACTTCATGACAGTATCAACCCTAAAACATTTCCTGCTAAACTGTGGCGTTTGGTGAACAGCCCGGCTATCGAGGCCATCCGCTGGGACAGTCTCAGAGAGGTGATCGTCATTGATCAACAGCGCTTCGAGAGACAGGTGTTTTCTCCGGGCAGTATGTCCCCCAACAGCCCCAACGCCTTCAAAACGACCAACTTCTCAAGCCTCATTCTGGCACTGGATGCCCGGGTAGATGGAACTCGTTAGCTCAGGCAGGCAATTCATCTCGGAGAGGGACAACTTTGAATAAGAAACCCGGTCCTTCCGGGAAGGTTGGGCGTGGGGTCAGCACCCTCACCCCGGAAAAAAAACTTTTTGCTACAGAAGCATTCACAACAGCCCAAGAAAATAGAACTCCGGTTCTGGGAGAGGAAGGTTCTGCTCCTGCAGGATGTATGACGCGCAGGGCCAAAGCCGAAAGGACGCTTCAGTGCCGACAGCCCTTCTATCGCCCAATAAGACCACTACCATCGCTACATGGAACGTCAGGACCATGTATGAAGCAGGGAAGGCAGCACAAGTGTCAACAGAGATGCGCCGATATAACATCGCCCTGCTAGGACTGAGTGAAACGAGGTGGCTGCAGGCTGGACAAAAAAGACTGGCTAGCGGTGAGCTCTTGTTGTACTCCCTTGTTGTACTCTCTCAAGCTTTGTCCGTCAGCTCAATCTGTACGGGTTCAAGAAAGTCAAGCAAGATGTTAACCTGCCTAATTTGGGCAACTCGACTTTTCATTATTATTACAACGCAAACTTCAAGCGCAGCCACCCTGAACTTGTTGCGAGACTGAGGAGGTTCACCGTGGACAATAAGGCCAAACTCCAGGCTGGTCTGTACGTGGACTGTCGACCTCCTCCTGGTAGATATCAGCGTGTGAGTGGGAGCGAAGATAGCAGAGGTACAATGAAAGGAGACTGGTGTAACTGGATCACTGCAGATGAATAATCATTTCAATCATGATAGAAGAAACCTACAGTAATAGCAATCACATGCATTTCCCTTAAGTGTTAAAGTAAATAATAATGTAAAAATTTACTATTTTTTCAAACGTTTTAAGCACAGAAAACGGTCCTCGAATCCCACCTTCATTCGAGCCAAACATCTAATTGCAGTTTTACTTATACAGTCCTGTTCTGACAGATCCTACTTTGTTTTTTGTTGTTTCTGCAGAAGGCCCTTCACTGCCCGAGACATCAGCAATCAACTGATCCTTACTATCCAGGTGATACCCAGACCGTGAAAGCCCTCAATGGAACCCCAGTCCCACCGCGATACCTGATGTGGGGTCTTGGTGCAGCTTTTTCTCCTAGTAACATAGACAAAGCAGCATTTGTAGACCACCCCTATGCTGGGGTTACCACTCGCCCAAATGCTGTGAGCACGCAGCGGGGTTTACTGCCCCGTGCAAACCAAGAAAATCCAAATTTCATTGGTTATAATCCTCATATTGCCCCATATCAGCCTGACTTCTATTCTCCAGGTGAGCATGGCATCATTAGAGGTGGAACAAGGGAGAAACTACAGTTGTTATATATCATTACCTTAGACATACGTGAGAAGACATAACTACCATGGCAAGAATGTGTTTGTATTGTACTAAAATGTTTTCACAATCATTTATATGTTTAATCATGTAATAATCATTTATTATTAATCAACATTATTTATGAAATTCGAAGCAAAAAAAATGCTTTTCACTTCAACAGGAGCCCAAACCCTTTAATTAATTTTCCAAATATTATATGTTGTCCTTCCTGAAGTTTTCCATTGCTACTATCCGAACCCTGTGGGACCGAATATGTCAGGTGGTGGCCTTCAGAGGGGGATGCTTTCCCCTCAAGGTTATAATCAGGTAGGGGATTTTTAGTTTATTCACTCAGATGACGTGATGCAAACTCCACGCACTAACTGCCTGGTTAAAGTTAAAATCCCAGAGAAGCCAGTCTCTGAGTTAGAGCCCTCCTCCAACACCTGTAACACCAAAAACAGTGACAACAACTTGAAAGTAATTCCTCTCAGTGCTGAACCCATTCTAATGGCTATGTCAAACTATTCTCATCTAACTACATACAAACAGGAGGAGCAGTCTTTGGTTTCAATTCCTGAGCAGATGCCTAATGATGTTATCTTTGAGGTAAGCATATTCAGGTTAGATTTCCTGAAGGCATTAGGCTGTATCTTTAATTAAATAGAGAAGGTTTACCAGGAAAGATTTGCAAATAGAAATATTCCCATTAGCATTAAAAGCATTGTATTTTATGTCTACATAGTAGGAGTAAGTGTAATTATATGTTAATTATACTATAGGAGAAACTTTTTGTTCTCTGCGATTAGGCGGCAGAAATATCTGTACATATCAGCATTTGCAATCAGCTAAAAACATTTGGCAAATATCCAATACTGTATTGTGCATCCCTGCTTGACAGGCTATGTAATGTATATAGCCAAACAGAAGCCGTGTACTTGATTTTCTGTGGTTTTCCTCTGTGTTTTGATCATGCAAAGGAGGCTGAGGTTGTAAGTGTTGAGGTTAGCACAGATGCAGTCAGAGATACCAGGCATGATCAGAACAGCAGCAACACAGGAAGAGCGGCAGAGCTTTAGGTAAGATGTGGTTGAATGTTTAAAGTTGGAGTCTGGTTGTGGAAGTTGTTGACATTTAGCTAGTTAGTATATTTAGGCAGTTATGATGTGACAGGTGTACTCTTCCTTGGACCCAATGCCCCCCTCCTCATTGTGATGACTTCTCTAACAGCTTGTTGTCTTTCTTGTTTTTCGATCTCAAGTGGTTTATTTCATTGCCATATGACAGGGAGTCTTGGTCCACCCCAGGATGTGATCTTGAATTCTCATAATGATCAGATATCATTTTTCACTTTAGTAATTCTTTATTATTTGTTGACGTTATTAATTTAAACCTTACTTTCAAAGCTGTGCCAAATTAGTTGAACATCATAGAGTTTTACTTAGTTTTATTGTTATTTATTATCATTAATTTTGAAAAACTGTATTTTGTTTCTGTAAGATTTTGAATTGCTTGTACCACAATATGTTAAAAAATGTATGATAGGCTTAGGCTTTAAAGAAAATTTTTGAGCAATGTAAAGTTTGTGCATAATATATTTAATAAGCACATATTTTACAGTTTGTTTCAGAACAAAGTGCCGTGTAAGGAAGACACCATCTTTTAACTAGAGAAAATACTGAAATATTTAAAAATGTCAGTTCTTTATGCACTATGGATTATTTTCTTTATTGTAAGACTGACAGGCTGCGGTATTTTCTCCACCTTTTTTCCCACTGCATTTCCTTATGGGTGTGTTATTTTTAACTAGCAAGTTTAACGGGCAGTTGTGCAAAGCATCAATAAAATGGACTACAGTTTGCAGCTGGATGGGCAGTTTTTGTGTATGACTTATTAATGGAGTTTGCTGGTTGTGTGACACTAGAGGGAGCCATTCACTTGTTTTTGATGAGCCCTGCTGCTCCGCCCTCATTGTCTTATGCTGCCTTGAGGTACTACTCGGAAACACTGACAATGCTAACTTAAAACTTTAAAATAATATATTATAACTTTAAAGTACGTTTGGTGGATAAAGCAAAGCTTGTAAGAAAAGTAGTACTTGATGACAGTTTAATTATTGAAGTGAATTTGGCGGACGCTAGAAAAAGTTACAGACAGTTATACATTTTAGGTCGCTTTTCCCGTAGTGGCATAAAAGTATAACAATAAAATGTCTGTAGTAAGATTTCACTTACACGGCCTATCTGTATGATTCCCTTTCTCTTATGTTTATTTGCTGGCTCTGTAGCAAAGTTTCTATAACCGTCCAATCTCCGTAGGGCCTTGAAGGCAGCGGGACAGTGAGCAGGTAGAGACTGTCAATGAGATCCCAGGGGGAGCGACAGAGTCCGGGAGGTAGATTTTTGGGACGGTGTCATAACTGAACACTGCTCCTCTACACTTCACCGACTCTAACCGGAGACCATGTGGAAGTTGGACTACTTCTATTCCACACTTTTTGCAGCGTTTCTTCTCCGAACTAGTTGATAAATTTTGATAAACGATAGATTTTTCCCTCGGCGTTCTCTGGAGGAGCTCTAATTTGTCCCAAAGCAGCGGAGGCTCTGAACTCGGGGAAGCCTGCGTTTTATTTAGCTGAGCAGGTTTAAATGAGGACCGACTGTGAGGAGCTCAGTGACTGTCGCTTTGGGTTCGGGACCAAATTCAGTTACAAAGTTATAAGTGAAGTACAGCCACGGTCCGTTTGCTTCGGTTAATAATTACAGACAGCGGTGTGCTGCATTTAACAGTTTCTTCGAAGATTAATTTCCGCAACTTCTCGGTTGTAAAAAAATATTAGCCAACTTTTGGGCACCTTTTATCCGACGGCATGCCTTGTAGCCGTGCGGCGGCAACCTGTAGCCCAGCCTTTGAAGTTCAAGCTGACGCTCTGGTGCGTTTTTCGGTGGATTTATCTAGAAAATGTGGCGCAACCAGGACGGACTCTCTTTTTCAGCTTCGCAAAATGTGATTGTCGGTTCCAGTGACTGCTGTGCACTGTAACAAACCAAGGATCTCTTTTGGCAGGACCTGTCCTTCTGTGAGAGGAGACAGCTACAAATGAGGAGATTTGTTGTGATGAAGAACAGCTTGTTGGAAACCAATGCACACATGTAACACAACACAGCGCGTCTTTATGGTGCATGCAGAGCTCCACCAACCCACACTAATGACACTGGATAGAACTTAATCAGAGCTCGGTTTATCTCGGAACATATGTGAGAGTTATGCATTTGTTTGACGAGCCTAAATAACTGAATGGAAGTTTCAGGACATTCACGCGTGACTCATTATGGAAGCCCTCCAGCTTTAAAAGTTTGGATTGTATCCGTTAAGCTGTAACAGAAAGAAGTGGGACCTGTGTGGCATTTCTGTGTAAACATACTGAGTTTTTCGGTTTATCTGTGGTGCTTGCCTGCTTTGAAGTCCACCATGTGCGGCTGGGCACCGCCGCTACAGCCGAGGCCATGACCGTCCCCCGGCGCCTGGCCGGGCTCTGGCCGTGGCTGCTCATGGCGGCCCTGCAGGTGGTGCTGGGCCAGCCGGGCCTGGAGTCCGAGCGACCGACCCTCCGAGCGGTCATCAAGGTGACACTGCTGAAGCACGAACCGTCGGGAAAGCCCATCATTTTGGAAGGGGTGTTTGTGGGAGGGAGCGCCGGCAAGGCGGAGGGAAAACTAATGCAGGTAAGGTGTCACTAAACGGTGGTCACATATTGTCACCATGTACCTCCAAACACATCCACCTCTGCACCTCATATCTGAGCTGATTACTGAGTAGCACTAGGGTTGCAGGAAATGTAATGCCTTGCTCAAAGAGACATTAACATAGTTTACATTTGAGTATTTGGTCTTTTAGTCTTTTGTCTGTTGGTCTTTTTTAGTCTTTTATCCGCAACACTTCTCCATTAATTCCCTCCTATTTACTGTTTCCTTCAGTTACAGCAGGATTACTAGACTTAAATCTAATCCTGCTGATGAAACTAAGTGATGTCATGTTTTGGGATCCCCTCTATGGCTCAACAACTTCAATCACCCTGTGGCTGTGCCACATGGAGAGTAACCAAGTCCATAGACTGGAAGGAGAACATGCAGATATAAAGAATTCATATGAAACTATCCTGTCATTCCGTGAATCTGCCATGTTTCTCTAACCTAATAAGCAGTTTACATAACCAAATCTTGGTAGTACCTGCACTTGTGCACAATCAGAATCCTGTCGTGACCATGTGTCAGAGCTGCTCACAGTACCGCACTTCTTACTGAGTACTCAGCATGTGATGACAGAATATCTAAATTCCTTTAACAATAGTGATGACAAACAGGTGTTAATAGGGTTACTTTGTTTTCAATCTATTTTTACCGACCCATGAAAAACAGCGGTTAGATTTAGGCTGCCAACTTTTTTAAGTGCATCTTTCGTTGCTAAGGTGTCAGCACTGTTTTGTAGTAACTATTTTTGGCATCTAGTCTTCTTCCAATCTAGTTAATGCCAAGGTGTGGCTGGTGAAGACTCGCATCATGTTGAGGCTCATGTAAAACTAAGCAAAACCTTTTTCTTTCTTTTTTTTTTTGTTACCATTTAGCTATAGACATGCATGAACGTTAACCCTGTAAAATGTAAAGTATGTGATCTATTCAGTGTGCATATTTAGGATTCAGGAGTGGATTAAGTTTCCTGGGCCATAAAGCTCAGCTATGTCAATTTATTTACTGTCTCCAAAGAAACAGGACCACAGATATGAGGAACTGTAGGATATTGTCTCTCTTCACTCACCAGGTGTGGGAAGTTTTGCGAATGGCGAGCCAGATGCTGCAGTTTGTCATAACTGATAAGGATTTACATGGCTTCTTGACAGAGAAAGCCCAGCATTAGGCACCTTGAAAAGCCACTGCTGTTTTCTTCTCTCGTTGAAGCTGATCTCACTTTAATGTGTCTGTGTGGGATGTTGACAACATGTTATGGATGGGTATCACAGTGCTGAGAGAAAAGGCACTTCCAGCTTTCTGGGATTTCCAGCTTTCTTTTTTTCCCACATAAAACCACACACTCTGCACAGTTTGCAGAGTGAATGGACTTAATGAAGGATGTAGAAGTTATATGTGTATTTTCCTAAAGGTGTGAAAGGAGATGCACCATTGCTACATTTAAACCGATATTTTTTATCTCTGCTAAAGTCAGAATGGCGACAACTGGATTGCCTCTTGATAAGATTCCTCGTGTTTCTTCTTTTTGCTCTCTAAATAGTGTGTATAGTTGATTATGTTTCCTCCTCTGTTTTCTTGTTTCTCTAAGTCAGTTAACTCACTGTGGTTCTGTCTAAGGCTTGGAGGGGCAGTTTAGTTAGATTTTCTTCCTTGTCGGGTTTCACAGTGCACAGAGGTAGTGTTGTGCTGCAGGATGCTCCTTGCTGCAGCTTAGACCTGTTCAAACAGGTCTCCACTGACTCTGCTGGCACCTCTGTGGTCCCACTTTATGTTCCTGTCTTACAATGGATGAGGGAGATGAAGGCTGTGCAGTAACATAGATTCTCTCCCTCACTCTGTCTTTGTCCTAGCTTTTACTTTTTCCTCTGGATGATGCTTGTCTCTGATTATGCTTCATTCTTGCTGGTGGGTATTTAGCAAGTGTTCTGGAAGAGTTTCAGATGATACCCCAGATTTAACTGCAGACCAGGCAGAATCATCACAATTGCTGTTCATAAGCTACAGTTAGTTTTTGTCTTTTGGCAGTTGTACATTTTTTAAGGGTAAAATGTCTCATGTATCATCAAGTCCTGTTTTTATCATGTTTACTGAGATGTGTGGGTCAAACTTTGACTACTTGGGATTGAAGAAGTTCCCAGGTTTCTTTACTGTATCCAAGTCATGAGACTTTACTTTGGTACGGATCTCCCTCTGATCTATTAAACTGTGATCTCCCTGGAAATATGCCCTGTCCTCTGAATGAACACGTTCGCTGGAACACTGGCTGGGCTCTGGCCAGCACTATTTGGACAAATACAAGTGCTGAGGAATTTTAACTGTCTCTTCCTTCCAAAAGGAAGCTTAGTGAGCAGAGGAGAACTCCAAAAGCTTCAGCGATAACTCTGAACTCGAGGATTTTTGTTGAGCTTTCCTGAAGTCTGTGTTGAGAGAAAGAGTTGAGTTTATCCTTTTATCATACACTGTGCCCAAATAAAGGACATCATTAAAGCTCCATCTATTTTCACTTGAAGCTATCTTGACTTTTTCCTTCCCTTTCTGTATTGTATTTTCGTGCCTGAAATGTTGAGTTGACCTTTCAGAACTCCCTCAAATGCATCAGCTGTAATTAAGATGGCCCAGGCACTTCAGTGAACACCAGTTGACTCTGCACCACTTGACATTCCTTCGTCTCCCTTCTCAGTGTTCCACAAGGTACTGAATACCTCCTTGTCTCCCTCCCAGAGGCCTCGGCTGTCTGAGGCTGCTATCTGCATGTCCCCACCCCAACCCACCCTGCCTCACCACCGACCCCGGCTGGCCCTCAGCACAGCCATTTGGGAATGAGAGATGGGAGGGCGGAGTGGGTGCTGAGGGAGAACATCAAAGTGTGTTCAGTTCCGAACGTGAGCTGGGATCATTAAAAGCTGAGGCTGTTTACACTGCACTTCCCATATGGGCCCCCTCCTCCCCCTCCCTCTAGATTTCCTGTCCATACTTCCTATCTCTCTGGATGAGATAACAGCCTGTCCAGGGCTCCTCAGGGGTCCGCTTGCTGCTTCACTTTGCTGGGGTTGCTTCAGTGTATAGTTTTGCTTATGTTTTGTATATGTGACTTACTGTATATATCAAAATTACCTATATGCTTTTCTTAAAGTGTGTGCAGTACTTGGTCCGTTTTTACTTCATATCAAGTGTCATGGTGAGGTTAAAAAAATTCTGCATAATTACATTTACATTGAGAATGGGCTTGCCTCCTATTTCACAAAGCTTTTAGGATTCGGGATAGTTAATTTGGGATAATTAGATGAGCAGCTAATTTTGATAATTGAGAAATAAATGTGCCGGGATCCTTTCCCCACCCCCCCAACAAGTTAAGCCACGTTTATCAACTTGGTAATAAAGTGTTCGTTCTTGTGGACCCCTACTTGCTTATGTATCTGGGACAAGCTTTCCCCCCTACATTTGGCAAACAGATCTGTTCCCTGAGGTCTGATTCCTGTATTTTTACACAATACAGCAACAGTGAAGAGGCCTTCTCTGAATTTTGCAAGAGCCCAGTTCACATTCATGGTGCTCATGTCTGGCACGCAAAGCTCTGCGTTGTCCACCAGTATGGACACCATATGAGACCTCGGTATAAACAGCAATGCAATCACCTCCCCATCCATCCCATCTGCCCTGCAGCAGCACTGGCAGTTACATAAAGGTATGAATGAAATCGCCATAAGCTCACAATTTCCCCCTGCCTTGCCACAGCGCCTGTTAAAAAGGGGGCTGACTTTTCTGTGATTATGTGCTGTTTGTGTAGAAAGGGAGGCCATTCAGGGACAAATGCCAACATTAAAGTCAGCATATAACATTAAAAACATGCTGGGGGTTGTTCATACAGAAATGATATTAATCAATTTATTTGATCAGCAAACACAGACCTGCTGTCGAGATGTTTTTCTTTTTTGTTTTATTCCATATGATCATCAGTTCAGCCTGCCTGTCATTGCTTTGCTACCATCTCCTTCCTTCAGTGAGACTAAAGTTCTATGTTGCCTCTGGCTTATGCCTTGAACAGACCCCCATGTGTGTCCAGGCTATCAGACAAGCTGTGGACTAATGGTTTCTCCTGAGCAGGGATCTGACAAAGCTGCAGCCTGCAGCACAGGAAGCAGAGGCTAGTGCTGTCCTGTCTACCCTCTTCCATCAGAGATGGCTGTTGAGATGTTTCTTAGGGCATTGGGAAGAGGGGAGAGGCAGGTAAGGGAAACATGGCACGTCTCTTAATCCTGCTGGCCCCCTTCTTTTTTAGTCATTAGACCAGGTCTGGAATTCCTGAATGTTATACAACACTTTCTTGTGTCCCTTTCATAGCTCTCTTCATGCAAATAATCAACGAAGACTCCACTGCTATCACTGTTTCATTCATACAGCCACTCCCTCTTAAATTTACAAAAAAATTGTAGACTTAATTCCATGTTTTCTTCTTCGTAGCATACCTATGTCACGCATGCAAAAGAAAAACCACACACACACATGCACACACACTCGCTATGTGTGTGCAGTATGGTAAAGGCATTACCACTGGACTTATGCGTGAACCGGAGCTGGAGGGGACAAAAGAGGAAAAAGGGGAACATCAGCGCAGAGACAAACAGCATTACCAAATTTTATATTAAAGCCAAGGCTTGTTCTTCTGCACCACACTGTTTCCATGTGTGCTCTCACTTTTCCACCCGTCAGGGACCTCTGATGGACTTGAAATGTACATTCACTTAGATGTTAATGATACAGACTTTGCCCCTTGCTTCATTTTGAGCACTTCTCTTGTCTGTCCCTCTAAGAAACCACAAATGCACTGAAGGAGTACCTCTTTTAAGTTGTGCCATTATGTAGCCACCCATCCATTACAATGGAGTGAGTGAGTCACCACCGACTATAAAAGAACACATGCACTCATATACACACACACACTTGCACTAAGCTTTCCTTTGAAGGCAGCGTACCTGACATTGGGCCAGGTCAGGTCAGCATGCTTTCAGGGTCTGTGGAATTCAATTATGTACAATGCCTGGGGTTAAACAGTCGAGAATACCTTGGCATTTTGGCATTCTCATTGAGATGTGTATCTTGTGTGACCTTTCTGAATTTGTCCTGACAGCTCAGGTCAAGTGAAGCACCTGTCTCTTTCCAGTTGAAACCGATCCACTGGGAGTACAGAGGAAAGCCTGCTGATCCATGGCGGGTGTGGAGGCCAAGCTATCCCTTCCCTTAGGATCAAGGCCACATTTATAGAGATTTACAGAGAACCATGTTGCAACAGATGACAATTGTACCACACAGCAGGAGAATCCATATGCTACTGGTGGGAAAGTTTACTGCATCTGTTTTTTTTAATCTTCCAACAGGTGAAAGGTTGTGATCACAGGGATAGGCTGCCTAAAAAGTGTTTTCACAATTATTTTCATCATTCATAATTTATGAATGAAGCTTCTATTATTGTATTTATTTAACTATGCCCCTCATCTGCATGGACTTACAAAAAGTATCAATAGATGCAACTGTAAATGTGTCAAAATAAAGACCATTCCAACCTTTATGCTAGTGACATGGCTGTCAGGATGACAGTGTTAATCGGTTCACATTAATATCTCGACAATCAATCATTGAAATCTGGTGCAGACACTCCTGGTGCCCAGAGAGTGATTCCTAATTACTTCAGCCATCCTTTGTCTTTTTAGTTCAAGATATCCACATCTTAACAATTGATACAAATTTTTTCAGAGACATTCATGCTTCTCAGTCAGTGAATCTTTTTGATCTTGACTGGAAGTTATGACTTCCTGTGCCTCTAAAATACATGAACCCTTTATCCATCATATAACTGCTTTGTTTTACGTAATCGCGTTGCATGCAGTTTAGTTTGTGGACTGACTGCTGTTTTGACACAGCGAGTCTGGCATTTGGCTGTCACCATTTTGGTCACAGTCTTTTAAAAGTAGATGTAGTGAACAAGGGGCTGATCGGTTGTGAACCCAAGGACACTATGCATGCATGCCAATACTGTAGCAACCTGTCAATCACTATGTAGCCACGCCCTAAAACATACCCTACTTTATCCTCCGTTTTACTCTAAATGTGATTATAATTTACTAAATTGGCATCATGCTGTATTGAAGAAGAGTTGGAACTAATGATTGAGAATATAAATCCTCTTTGGATAATTTCTGCTGATATGTTTGTTCTCATTTAGTTCAGAGCTCCACATTAATTATGTACAGCTTTGCAGCTTAGGACTTGGCTATAGATTTTCAGTCTTGTTGATTAGCTGTAGCCCACAGCAGATTGTTGCAGTGCTTGTCTCACCGTAATATGAAAAGTTTAGAGAACAGAGTTCACTTTCCACTTTAACCATATCCCCGGAATAATTCTAAAGTTTCTTCATGTTTGTTTTCACAAGCTTCTTTCAAAGCTTTGAGTAGTGCTAATATTACACCACAAATTATTCTTGTATATATATGGCATATCATTGAAAGTGTACATTTTATTGCAGACTTTTCTGCTCCTGCTAACATCAAAGGCTCAGAAGCTTCTCTGCAGTTTTTCATTTGGTTGGCTGTCCCCTTTCTCCCAACAGCACAGCCTCAAATTCCTCCTCCTCACCTCCTCTCCTGTGACCAGCCCTCTCTTGTTTCTTGACAGCTCTTTAAAATGGTTGTAATTCATTGCATGTGCTTTAGTTTCAAGGACAAAAATGGCTGCATACACTCAAAAGGCAGGAAGTGCTTAGTTTGCTAAGAGGTTGGAGGAAAAGAGTCATCACCATACCACAGATAAATGCTGTCTGACAAACTCCCTCCCTCTCTCTGGCTCCCTGTGGCTCCTTCGTCACTCTCAGACATTTTTTTATGGCTTTGTGCTTGCTGCTCTGGCAAATACAGTCAATAACACCTTCCAGCACAGCAATTTCATTTCCAATTGTTTGGGTTCTGTATGAGGAGCTGAAAATGATTTGTTATAAGTGTTTATGACAGATACATTTGCTTGAGAGCTGCTGAATGATATTAAGAAGCAGAATCTGCAGTGAGTGCAGAGAAGCAAATTCTCTTTCCTGCTTCAACACTCGGTTCAACAATCTGAATGAGGAAGAGCTTTTACCTGTGTGACCATCTGATTCTTTGTATATGTGTGTAAAAGCTTGAGCGTATGTGTGTATGTGTGTGCCCACGTGCACGTGTGCCCACAGGAGGCGGAGCTCCCATACTGAGATCATTTACCAAACTCTATTAAGCAGGATCAAAGTGACTTAGATCTTTCAGTGCCGCATGACTACAAAAGCCATATTGTAACCTCAGATCCATAGAGATAACGCTGCTGACAAAAAATGCTTTATGTCTCAGAAAGTCACATGGTCACTTCCAAACCACAAACAACACGTCCCATTTTTGACCAGTTTTTTTCTTTTTTGCTTCTTTCTCAGAAAGACTTCAGTGTTAGTGGTAATTATGGTCCTTATACTCTCCTGTTCATGCAGAAATGGATTTATTGAATTAGTAAAACTGAATACAATTCAGATCTTACCATGACAAAGATGCTCTGATTCAGCCTCACTGCACACAAAATGTGAAACAGCACTAAAATCTCTTTGGGACATCTTGGAATTGGCTGCTTTTGATTTTGGCCCTGCAGTCCTGTAATACACATTGCCACTTCCATGAAGGCCACAGACCACCCATCACACTTTATTAGTGTTAGTTGGTGCATAAGTGGAGTCAGGTGGGTGTATGCATTCTCTTCAACATCAAATATGTGGTAGCTAAGAAGTTAAACAATAACAACCTGTGAAATAGTGGTCAAAGCATGCAATTTATGTACCGCTTTTCTAGTGAATTGAATCCAACATACTTTCTGTGGTTTATGATTGTATTTATAATGTATGCCAACACCGGGATAGCAATTACAGAGCATGACGTGCATGCTGTGGTAGGTTTTTGCTTTTAGTGCCATGAACCTACAGTCCTTCTATGAAGGTCAAGGTTGTTGTTTTTTTTTTACCCTTATTAACATATCCACATAATGTTTTTGTATTATGGAAGACACATTATGAGCAAAATAAGCAGTCAGCACCATAGCTGAGTATTTCCACTTTGGCACTGCACCGATGACAGTCTCAAAAACAGATATTCAGGCCTCCAGGGCTTTCTGTATCATTCTTCTTCTTCAGAATCAGTTTCTGGTTCAAACATGTATGCCTGAATGACTCCAATATCACAACTTACTATTCTGAAGCATAAAGTAGATGTACAGTGTTTTAGCAGAGTTGTAGGTGAGCTGGTGTGCTTGAGGTACTTTCTCGAACTGCAGATTCTAAAGGTTAGAACTATTTTGAGTTACATCTAAGCCACTTTGAGACACAAAGAGATTGTTTTCATGGAAAAACGCCTTAATATGTAAATTTGATACATGAAGAAGATGTTTCGGGGTTTAGCCAATGACCAGAGAGTGATTCAGTAGTTTCTGGTGTTAACAGCTACTGGTTCAATATTTGTGCTTTGACAGGTAGGGATGTGCATGATTGTTGACTCAACAATTAAACATCGCTATCCTCAGTAATACTACTAACAGAAATGCTAGAATGTTAAGCTTTTTATTTATATTTTATAAATGCAAAATGGTGGTTAGTTTTCTGAAATGTTACACAGCCACTTGTCAGTATCTACAGCTGTTGCCAGGTAGTAATTGACTTTGGAGTTGATTGAACCTCCTATTGAAAATATCAACAGCCACATCTGTCCACAGTGCAGCAAATACATTGTATTTTGTGTCACTGCTTCGGCAGTTTCAAAAGAGTGTGCTTTTAAATGGAGAATATCTACAAAATAACATTATAGTCAAAATGGACTGACACATTATTTCCAATGAATTCTTTATGAGCAGGTTGGTCATTTGTGTGGGAACAGTGATTACTGTCATAAAAACATATTACCATGATTTGTAATTTTATAATTTGAAGGACTTATTCAACAGAATCTGATGTATGACTGCAACAAATTACTGTTTCGTGTGCATAGTTATAAAACTTGAAAGACTGAGATTATGATTTTGCCAGTGCACTGATAACAACTTTAGTGTTTCTCTTGTCTTGTTTTTTTTTTTTTTAAATGCCTGTAATCTACACTGCAAACAGTGAGTAGTAATTTCCCAATATAGCTGGCTATTATTCACTATGGAAAGGTAGTACATTGCAGTATGCAACACTAAATGAAAATAATCTTTGACTTTAATAGCTGTATTTCTTCCCTTTGCAGCTGATTGCCTGTATGTTTGCTGCTTCATTGGGAGGTGATTGTTCTCTGTGAACATAGTTGCTCATTATGCATCCAGTCACATGCCTGCCAGCGTGACAGATAGCTGTTCTCTCCGTTGGACTAAATGAAAAGTTCCTGCTTTTGAACCAGACCAAGAGATAGTACGTCTGCCAGACCATAACTGATGTGCTCATTTCTTTTCTGCAGGGAGAGCTTTTCTCTTCCCCCTTCAGGGAATTTTTGTTGCAAATGCACACTCAGGCCTACAGAGAAAATTCCCATGTGACTTGTTGAGAGAATATGAACTGGTGTCACATGGCCTGGGGCACTACTGTACATGCACCTATGCATGTGCTTACAAATGCATTTCATTCAGTTTTATCAATTCCCATCAATATCACTTTGGTACTTTTGTGAGTTAAGTTGCATCCATGTTACACTTCAGAATTTCAGATCCCAGATCCAAGTCCCACAAATCCTAAATAATTTTGATCAGAGAAGTTCTTTCAGTGAATCAGGTAGGATGTCATTCTGTTGCTACAGGTCTCAGTGTTTGCTGAATCAAATCAAATCAAATCAAACTTTATTTATATAGCACCTTTCATCCATTTAAAATGCAACACAAAGTGCTTCACAAAATAAAAGAATAAAACAACAGAGAGAATAAAAAACATAGTGTAACCAACAATATATATACATATATATACACAAATATACACACACACATATATATATATATATATATACATACATACATATACACATATATACATATATACATACACATACACAACATACAATGTATATACACATGCGCTCACACACACACTCACAAAACACACACACACACACACACATACACACAACACGGTGCTGAGACACGGTAGGGCACTGAGGAACCATGTGGGGAAACACCTATGGGAGCCCTCCACACCGAGATGCGCCACAGCCCACAGAGAGCGCCGCCACAGAGACGACCCAGACGCCGATGGGCGGGGGCAGACCCCGCACTGAATGCAGAGCCGCCCCAGCCCCGCGGGCCCAGGAGGCCTCCAGGGCAACGCCCCCCGCGGGCAGACCGGGCATACATCCCAGTGTGGAGGCCTCCCATGAGGAAACACTGAAGCTAAAAACTAAAAGACTAACGGAAAAAAAAAAAGCAGGTATAATGCATAAAAATTAAAAGCTTTAAGAAAGTTAAAAATGTAGCGATAAAATAGACAAATAAATAAATAATAAATAGTAAATAATAAACAATAATAATAATAAGGTTTTAAGATATAATACTGATAAAATGCAGAAGAGCTATAAGAAAATAAGAAGTAAAAATAACATAATAGAAGAATTAAAAGTTTAAAAGAAATCAGTTAAAAGCCAAATCAAAAAGGTGAGTCTTGAGCCTCCTTTTAAAAACATCAACAGTCTCTGCAGTCCTGATGCTCTCCGGCAGGCTATTCCATAGTCGAGGGCCATAATGGCTGAAAGCAGCCTCCCCGTGGGTTTTTGTATTGACTCTAGGAATAATTAAAAGTCCAGTGCCAGAGGACCTCAGGACCCGCGAGGGTTGATATGATAAAAGGAGATCAGATAAATAAGAGGGCCCAAGACCATTAAGACATTTAAAAACTAATAAAAGAACCTTAAAATTGATCCTGAAGCACACGGGGAGCCAATGCAGCGATTTTAAAATCGGTGTAATGTGAGCCCGCCCTCTGGTCTTTGTCAGCACACGTGCGGCTGAGTTCTGTAGTAACTGCAGATTAGAGATGGTCTTTTGGGGGAGACCAGAGAGCAGGGCATTACAATAGTCTAAACGACAAGAGATAAAAGCATGCATCAGCACCTCCGTGTTAGCTTGAGAGAGAAATGGGCGGACTCTGGCTATATTCTTAAGATGATAAAAACCAATTTTTGTTACATTTTTAATATGTGGAATAAAATTCAGCTCAGAGTCAAAAATGACGCCCAGGTTCTTTACACATTGTGTTGGTTTAAAATCTTGTAGTTTTGGTAAAAGTTTCTCTCTCTTGCCTTCAGGACCAATGACTAAGACCTCTGTTTTGTCCTGGTTGAGCTGTAGGAAATTCTCTGCTATCCATGAATTAATATCTAAAATACACTTAAAAAGAGCATCAATTGGCCCTGTGTCTTCAGGAGACACGGCGATGTACAGCTGTGTATCATCTGTTACAGAACTACGATCTGAATGCCAGTCAAATACCGACCATCAAACTGACTCAAAGGTTTTAAAATTTCCTGTTTGTGAGGAGCCAATCACGACTCAGGAAGTCAGTAGTGCAATTTTTGTAATTTTAGTGTAATTTAGATGATTTTTAAAGAAGTCAAAATTCTACGTTTCTGATATTTTCTTTTGCTCCTTTATGACTGTAAAGTGAATATCTTTTGTGAATTAAACAAGACATTTAGGGACTGCAGCTTTTGCCTTTGGAAAACACTGATTTCAAATTTCATATTTTAGAGCTCAAAGACTAATCCATTATCGAGAAAACAATAAACAGTTAAATTGGCAATGGTACTTATTAATAGTTCCAGCCCTATTAGTCACCAGTGTCTCTCTCTGTAGTCATTATTGTTTAGCACCTAGAGTGTCTGTGTACACTCAGCCTATTGAAGTTCCCTTGAGAGAATCAAGACCAATTAATGGTCGTGTAAGTTTTTAATCTTCCCAGATTCAGTCAGGATGCAGCAGCCCTGTCTGCACATACATCAGGAAAAGAAACTTTTTCTTACACTTTATGAATATGTTGTTTTTTGTTTTTTTTTACTATCATTGCTCCTATTATCAGTTGGATGCACTATTCTTAACTAACTACTCTTATGTTGTTCAGCTAAATATGATAAACAATAGAGCGAGTCTTGTTGCCATCATCTTGTCTAATGTGCATGCATAAACTACGAGCAACCAGCTGACTTGTCTTTCTAGGAAGCAGTTACATAAATTTGGTCAACCCCTCTAGAAAATTTCTGTGGCACCGCATGCTGTTCATTACAATACTTTCACTGGCAATAGTGAAGCTATTTTGGAGTTCTGCTGGCTTCAAACTTGAATGAGCAATGCGGCCACCAACCATTTATTTATTAGTGTTTCGCAAGGTGGAATAACAAATTCAGCAGAGCCATGCAGTGACCTTGTTGCATGCTCTAAAAACAACTAAACCCAAACTGGACTGTGTCTGGTTGATTGTCCCTGCAACTCCAGGAGAGGACTGTGTATCTAGGAGACCTACTCCAATTGGCCATGACCTCCTGACTAGCTGCTCCTAATTAGAACCAGTCCCTCACAGTGCCTCCCTCTCTTGTCCAAAGTAAATACCTTGGCACCCAGCAGGAATGCTGACAGACTGCTGTTTAGGGTGCTGTTACTGAGTCTTGGACAGTCACCGACTCCCCTCACATTTAACCCTCTGAAGTGTGATGCGGCCAACACCAACAACGAACATCAGTCGGCAACACAAATGATCTCAACAGTGAACTCAATCAAAGTATGCATTCCTATCTTGGCTTTTCCATGGCACCACGCTGTGTGGATTTTCCACTTGCTTTCAGATTATTCTCTTCAAATGGCCTTGACCAGAGAATGGGACTTTGTAGGGAAGTGATAGAGGTAGTGGAATATCATCTACATCTGCGTTACATAACTTGCGTATTTACATTTACTTTGCAGCATTAGGCTTCTGGCAGCCTACAAGCAAAAAAAAAAAGAAAAAACGAATCCTTTCAATGTCAGCTGCCCTTGGTGCAGTGCGGCTGACTGAAATAAGGTGGGCGGATCAAAAGATAGTCTGTATTTGAGCGAGCAGGGCCATGATGTCTCATCAGGGCCGTTCACCTGATAACCTCCTCTGTGGGAGCCATGCCAAAGCAACTTGACAGCTAGCAAGGCATGTTTTTAGGGCTGGTTGGAGTTATTTAGGCTCCGTTTCTCCTTTGAGATGGTCAGTTGGTGACTCAAGCTGCCAGGCCTCGTTGCCTCACAGTCTGCTATTTAAATTCCCAGGTTGCTGTGCACGAATGTAGTGCATGGTGTTGCTCTTTGTTCTGGGGCCTACGTTAAGGTTAGCACAGCATTATACCACAGCAGCCCTAAAAGCCAACTCTGAAGACTAAAGCAGAGCTGTGTGTGGTTTGGTCTGCTTGCTCTGAGATTAGAGCAGCAGGCTGGCAGAGGATAGGGTAAATGTCTACCACTTTTTAAGTCCATGCACTGTCTAAGACTGCAGGGGTACTCAACAGCAAGGAGAGCCCTTCTCGCTGTATCAGAGGACCGTGACTATGAATAATCACTAAGACAGTTTAACATTGTGGTAACAGTAAACAACACAATATTTATAATCTCTGCCTGACAAAATGTCAAAAACTAATAGTTTTGGAGAGCCAGATGAAACATATCATTCCATTCATGTCACTGAGTCAAAACTTTGTTTTCCAGAGTGTTAAGTCACAGCCAGTGTTTCATTAGTAAGAAAACAAAGCAATAGGACATAAGTGGAAGTGCCCAATGTCATGTTACTATAAATAAGGTTGTGCTAATAGTCCCTGTGGTACAAATTATGTAATAGGGACTATAATTTTAATCATTGTCCATAAACACAGTAGAGCTTAATGTGTGTTAGTAGTTATGCAGTTATGATTGATGCAATTCTGAATCTGATCCATCATGCTCAAATATCAGAAACAAACAAAACAGTACATCTTAATGTTAAGCCCTGTGCGCAAAGGATCAGGCCAGCACTGATGTGATGACCAGAGACCAGAGAATGTCAATGAATATCAGCATCGTGTAATGATAGAGTGCCAAACTAATCTCTACCAATGACAGCAAAAGATACAGTTGATTGAGGTATTACACCATCACTGAGTTCTCCAAATGTTTACCACAAGGGACCAGTGTACATACTGTGTCTATGGTTCTTTAACCCCATCAAAATGGACAAGAACCATCATCATCTCCAGCAAACCTGAATTGTACAACTGCTCTCACAATTCTTATAAGGACAAAAATATAAATTGTGATGCCTGGGTCTGTTTCTGAAATCACTGGAGTCATTGACTGTTTTTTGTGTCCGTTAGCTAGCTATGGATCTAATGGCCAATGTTATTGCATTCTTTTCCTTATTTCAAGACATGTGAGTTGTCACACTTTCAGTTTTGCAGTTAAATGACACAGCAGCTCTGAGGTTCATCGCAGATGTTGTGATTTTTTTTTGAGTAGTCTGTTTACTCGTGTGTAAACTAAAAGAAATTAAGTGTTGGTGAGTGGTCACTATTGAAGTGTAGACTATTTGACTTAAAATTAGGGAGGGGGAGTACACAACAGGGTTACCAAGGCAACCAGACCCTGAAACGCCCACTGACTACCGACTCTCGGTCACAAGGCGATGCGTGACAAGCAAATCGTATGTGAACAGGGCTGTAGGTTCTTAATTTACTGAATCCTAAAAATGTATCTACACCACATACAAATTTTTTAAAAGTAGACAGAGGGGCTGTTAGAGGACTGCCTACACCCTTCTGTATTTCATGAAGAAAGTTCTTTTGAGTGCTCGTCACATCACTGTGTCCTGTAGGAGTCAACAGCATGTTTATGAAGCTCAAGTCCAAACCTAAGAAGCAGAAACTGAGCCAAGAGCCCAAGCGCAATGCCAGATCTATCTGAGAGGGAGGAGGGGAGGGTTGGGCTTGTGGATAGGGTTGAGGGAGAAGTGGGGGAAGCGGTGTGTCTACTGCAGTTCTCTGACCTACCTCCATGCTGCTAACTTCCACTGTTTGCCCACTCTGTTAACTATTACCAAAAGGCTGTGTACCTTGGCTGCAGCCCAGCACTCTTACACATACTGTGGCCCATTATCAAAGAAGACCTGCACTACAAGCCCTGGAGTCCTTCCAAAAAAGGGCCACAACAAAGTTTCTGCTTCAAAACCTATTCCAGCACTGCCACACTATCTGAGCACTCCCTTCTGTTTTGTCTCCCCATCTCCCTCCCGCTAATCTCCTCCTCCCATTCTCCCTCCTTCTCTTCATCCCCTTGCTGCAACACGTACATGCTGGTTAAACTGTCCTTGGCAGATATCTCATCCACACAGACTTCTTTTTATAATCTCTCATATGTTTACCTTCATTTTCTTTGGTGTGGTTACGAAGTACAAAAACAGGGAATGAGTAAAGCCATGAGTGCTTCACCTCAACTCATGAAATGAAGGATTTAAATCACCTGTTGCAGTTTTGTATTATTAAATGGGCCTGTTGACTCTAATGCAGTGCCACAATATTTTTTACAGGGTTTACAGTCATAGCAGCAACAAGAGAATTTTACTTGATTGACCCTATTGTTTTGTTTTTATCAGAATTGGAAACATAAGAAATTAAAGCTTTTGGCCATAATTTTAAATACGAATGCTTATAATGATTATTTGTACTATTGATTCAATTCTTTCTTGCATAATCAACCAATTTTTAGGTTTATAAAATAAATATATTGTAATTACGTATTTATCCAACCGTCAGTCCATTATTATAAATATAACAGCCTACTTTTGAGAAACTGAAACTGTGAAATGATTGACTAATTTAACAGACTTTAAGTCATTTAATTTACCAGCCAATAATAACCAGATATACATACTTGGAGGCTTCTACCCTTGAACTCACATTTTTGTAAAGTTCCCCTTGAATAAGCACACCCAAACTTAGCTAGTAACTGATCCACAACTGTAACGTCACAGTGAGAAACCTTGGGCTTTATGGATAGGAGACACATTTGAAAATACCGTCATTTTCTGCGGCTTCAAAGCAGACCAGAATGAGATTTGAGAAAGTCCAGCAAAACTGACATTTTTACTTTCATCTCATGAAAACTTTAATGGTTTATTGCACAAACAGCCAGGTTTTCACCCTGTTCTAATAATTCTCAACTGCAGCTCCACCAAATTTAATCTAAAGCACAACAAATGGTACATCCATCTTAGTCACAATAGTATCGGGTGGCCTCTTCGCTGAATGGGCCATTTCTAGTAAGCTTGGCCTTACAAATTGTCAGTGCTGTAGTGGACAACTGTGTAATAGTGACACTGTTTCTACATGATCTCAAACATACCTGGGCATTACTTTAAATTTTTACTACACCGATATGTGCAGTACGCCTACTGCAGCAGTCCAGCTCAAGCCATTTATCCCAGATACTTTTATTCAGTATCGCAATGTTGGTGTATTATTATTATTATTATTATTATTATTATTATAAACAACTGTTTGCATGTCAGATAAGCATGAAAGGTTTTCAGCCTTTTTAATTTTATAGCTTAAAAAGTGAGAACAAAACAATCTAAACATATGTCATTTAAAACAGGCAAGTGCAAAACTAACATGCTGCTTTTCTAATAATGAGACTGTTGAGATTGTTGCTTTATATACTCATGCTGAAAGCACATGTAGTTGCTCACAAATGTTTTATGCTAGTCATCTCGTGTCACATCACAAAGGCACCATCCACAATCCAAATATAGAGACGCTCCACCTCCTGCAATCCAAAACACCAGACTGGGGCCTGCTATTACAATTAAATTATTATCCCAACTTTATTATTTCATTATTCCTTATCATAAATTACAATTTAGTGCATATCTAGCCCATCATTTTGAGATAACAGTTCCATTAAATTGTTGTCAGACACTAATATCTTACGGTCACGACTTTATTATCTTGTTATCTGAAGTTGACAATTTCATGGTTTTGCCACAATCAGCCCAGTAGACTTATTCATGTTGACAGAGTCTATCCATGAGGAAGTACTTGTAGACAGGGAAGTCCACCACTGATCAACAAATCTCATTTTATATCAATCATTCTCTGACTTAAAAGAGAAAAGATTACACAATGAGCAGGCCGACTTGGATAGAATATCCTTTGGCAAGACAGTGAGATACACAGATCACAAGAAAACAATTTTATCTGAAGCAATTACATAAGTTTGTGATTAATAAGGCTTGTGATGACCAGAAAATCCCAATGAGATATTTTAAGATAAGGCAGTAACGTCTAAGTTGAATTTTGAACAAATGTCGATGAAAGTATTCTGGGCATCCAGTTTAATTTTTCATAACTGTATAATCATTATATAATGGGAATAAACTGCATTGACAGACAGTCTTTCGTATTGCATACACAGAGCTGTAATGCATTTTACACTGCAAAAAAGGAAGCTGTTTTTAAAAAAAAAAAATCTTTTTACATAATTGACAATGCATGCTTCAAATAAAGGTCCTCACATAAAGTGTAATGTTTTAAATATTGTAAAATACATTTTATATCTTTGACTTTGGTGCCATCATGTCACAAGGGATTCATTACAACCAAATTCAAAATATTATAATTAAATTGGCCACATCATACAGTGTCACACTGTGGTCAACTAAATTCAGAGATCACAATTTAATGTATTTGTTATGCCCCCTGTTGGTTAGTACTGATATGTGGCTGCCATATTGTTGTAATTTTAGACTGCACAAAGACTGTTGTGTTGTGTGTGACAGCGCATTGATATTTTTCCTTGTTTTTGATTTATTGTGTTGGTGAGAGGAGCTGACAGCAGCCAGGTGAATACTGTGAATGTGTTTCTATTGTAGTGTATTGTGCAACTTATTTGATCAGGTGGCAGTCTGGTCATACTTGAACCAGGTGCTCCCTCCATATTAGGTTGAGTGTGTCTGTACACACGGCGCTCTCTGTGGCACGTAAACATCCCATACTTTAAAGTGTGGATAGTTGCATGTCTATCAAATTTGGACTTGGATTCTTTGTAATTGACATGTCCAGCAAAGGTGTTTTTGAAGCACACACACACACACACACACACACACACACACACACACACACACACACACACACACTGTTCAAGTGTGTGTGTGCGTACATGCGTGCGCGTGTGTGTGGGTCGGACTGTATCTGAAAGTGTGATGTCCTCAGGCGCTGCACTGCTCTGTTGGTTCGTAAGAGCTGTATAGACACACACCTATCACAATCCCTCTTGCTCTCCCAAGCAGGAAGTCCTGGTCTTTTTTGCCTGAACAAAGCAGTGGAGACTGTAGCTTCTCATCTGAGCCTTATCTCTGCAGCTTTTAATTAACTATGAGGTGTTTATTCCCTGTCCTGTCATAGCTGCTTTTAAAGCCAGAGGAGGGCTGATTAGGCGCACAATAGTGAAACTTTATTCCTCGTCTTCATTGTGGTTCACAATGTACACTCACTGGCCACTTTATTAGGTACATCTTGCTAGTAAAAGGTTTGACCCTTCAAAATAAAAATATTGTGGAAAAAAAAAAAGGTTTGACCCTTTGTTGCCTTCAGAACTGCCTTAATTAGGGTCCTAGACACCGACGGTCCAAGGAACCGCGGTGCCTAGGACCCTATTAAAACCCTAGGGTTTATTTATTATTATTATTATTATTATTATTATTATTGTTATTAGGGTCCGAGCACCAATGGTGCCGAGGACAGGCACTGCAAGGGCACCGACTGTCCAAGGCACCGCAGTGCCTTAGGATCCGAGCACCGACGGTACCGAGGACAGGCGGTGCAAGGGCACCGACTGTCCAAGGCACCGCGGTGCCTAGGACCCTATTAAAACCCTAGGATTTTTTATTATTATTATTAGGGTCCGAGCACCAACGGTGCAAGGGCACCGACTGTCCAAGGCACCACGGTGCCTAGGACCCTATTGAAACCTTAAGGTTTTTTATTAGGGTCCAAGCACTGAACGGTGCGAAGACCCTATTGAAACCCTAGGGTTTATTATTATTGTCCGAGCACCGACGATGCCGAGGACAGGCGGTTCAAATCAGCCTGAAACTTTACATGAGTGATCAGAGTCCAGCCCTCATCACATAAACTGTTTGAAATACACTCTCAGTCGCAGTGCCACCTGGTGGATGGACAGGAAATGCTCTATAACTAGTCTGAACATGCTCCAATCTGCCTGAAATATTACATGAGAGATCAGAATCCAATCCTGATCACATCCATGGGCCAATATACACTCTCACTTGCAGCGCCACCTTGTGGTTGGACAGGAAGTGCTCTATAACTAGTCTGTACTTGCACCAATTCTCCTGAAACATGCATGGGTGAGCAGAGTCCGGTCCTGACGATATCTTTAGGCGGAAATACACTCTTGGTCGCAGCGCCACCTGGTGGACATGCGTGGATTTGCCGACCAGCAAGGATGCAAGTACCCATCCAACGCTGCTTGCAGCTTTAATTATTATTATTACTCCGCTAAGGAACGGCGGAGTTATGTGACAATGAGCATACTTTTGTCTGTGATTCTGTTAATCTGTCTGTCTGTGTGAAACATTACTCAAAAATGGACCAACTGATTTGGATGAAATTTTCAGGAAAGGTCAGAAATGACACAAGGACCAAGTGATTAGATTTTGGCAGCGATGCGGCTTATTGTCTGGATCCACGGCTTTGATAAGGTTTTCCTTTTGGGAGTTATAGCTGCCAGCACGGGGTCGTTGTAAGCATGGCATGAACACTGTGTCTGTTACCTGCTAACGATCACATGATTGCGATCCTACTACAAAATGATCACAATTTATCAGTTGGAAATCATACAAGGAACAAATGATTAAACTATGGGGTGTTTCTGTTTTATCAATTCGTGCCGCCCGCTACATATTTAGGTCATGCAATGTAGCAAACTCCAGCCAGACAATGGTGAAGCTCTTGATATTTCAGAAAGCCTTTATTTACGTTCAGCCTTCGGCTTTATTTTGAACACAAATTGACCTTTCTGTCCTTCACTCATTTCTTCAGAGTAAGAGCTTTTTTATTAAAGATTTCATCCGTCAGAAATGAGCAGACTTGGCGGAGAACTGTGCTCTCCGAGTGCTTTTGTAGTTCTTCATAGTATACTTTCAACAAGGTGTTGGAAACATTCCTCAGAGATTTTGGTCCATATTGACATGATAGCATCTTACAGTTGCTGAGGATTTGTCGGCTGCCCATCGATGATGTGAATCTCCTTTTCCACCACATCCCAAAGGTGCTCTATTGGATTGAGATCTAGTGACCAGAGTCATTTTCATGTTCAAGAAACCAGTTTGACATGATCTGAGCTTTGTGACATGGTGAATTATCCTGCTGGAAGTAGCATCAGAAGATGGGTACACTGTGGTCATAAAGTGACGGACATGTCTAGCAACAGTACTCAGGTAGGCTGTGGTGATTAAACGATGCTCAGTTGGTACTAAAGGGCCCAAAACATACCAAGAAAATATCCCCCACACATTACACCACCACCACCACCAGCCTGCACCATTGAATTCTGACCCTACCATCTGAATGTTGCAGCTGAAATCAAGAATCATCAGACCAGGCAACGTTTTCCCAATCTTTTACAATCCAATTTTGGTGAGCCTGTGCAAACTTCAGTTTCCTTTTCTTAGCTGGCAGGAGTGGCACCCGGTGTGGTGTGGCCCCTCTTCTTCAAGGTTGGACATGTTGTGTGTTCAGAGCATAGACTGTATAATAATGGTGGACGTAGCTACCGTGACGTCACCCTTTGGTTTCTGCACTAAGACACTGAAGACCAGATTTTGCTACTTCCTGGTTGACATCTTGGATTTTTGGAGCCAGAGACGAAGAAAAGATTCTGAGAGGGTGGAACTTGAGAGCAGTGATTGGTCAGACTGATTGAGAGATGAGGACTCTCTGTCCCGCCCACATTTTACTGGCTTCTGCTGTTTACCAACGCTGCTGCTAACAATGTTAGCATCACAGGTAAGTATTAAAGTCAACTAGTTGTACTCTTCTTTACACCTGGACAATATCACATATAAAGCAGTGACCTATGTTACTGTAGCTGAAGTTACTGTAAGCTAACATCAGACTGTAACCTCTGACAGGGCTCCAGACTGCGACTAAATGGTTGCATTTTGCGACCAAAATTTGAGCGAGTGCGAGTACATTTTTCATCTACTTGTGCATGTGCAACCAGTACATTTGGTGATTTTTTTTTCAAATTAATATTGAATATTTTTTGTTGCTTACAAACTTCTGCTCCACACTTCAGCCCAGTAGACAGTAATTGCCAGTAAGCCTGGAGGAAACGTTGTTTTAACAATAGTAAAACAAAGCCTTTCCAAAATTGATGAACTGATCAACAGACCTTTACAAGAGTAATTTACACGCGATTTGGTATAAATACATAACATGCACATGCATGACACATGCCTAGCAAGCAATTGAACAGGTGCATCTTATAAAGTGGCCGGTGAGTGTATATTAAGGTTGTATTAGCTTTGTCATGGATCAGAAGCTGGATGGCCATTCACTTTTATTCACTCTTTATGTGATGATCAACAAGAGTATGTTTAATTCAGACTGAAATGACATATGATATACAATCCGATAAGGCCAGTTTCAGTACTCGATCCATGACCCTGCAGGCTCATAGCATGACAGCAGTTTATAGTACTGTGAGACAGGATTTTCCAACTCTGTGACATTCTCTTGGTGGAAATTATTTTATACTTCGTTACAATGATCACATAATTGGGCTGCATTTTTTTCATGCAGAGCTAAAGTTTGTCTGAGCATGGCTTATGAAATGACAATGCCAACATGCTCACAATAGCATTGCTAATAAAAGCTGAGCATGTTTTAATGTCGACCTGTCCAGGGTGTCCCCTGCCTTCGCCCAAGTCAGCTGGGATAGGCTCCAGCACCCCCCGTGACCCTAGTGAGGATAAAGCGGTGTATAGAGAATGGATGGATAGATGTTTTCATGTTAATTGCTAATTAGCACAGTACAGCTGAGGGATGGCTAGTTTTGCTCAGCACATCTAAGGATTCATCATGCAACAAACCATGAATGTCAGCTCAATACCTCATGACCATTCATTAAAAAGTTGTTCAGATTTTTCTGAACCAAAGCAGTGGATTGTCTGACTTGGCAAACAGAACCATAATGCCAGTATTTCTAGTAAGAGAAACTCTAAGCTGTAGTCAACTCCGGAAAAATCTCGATCAACTCAAATCGTCCCTGCTTTTTCAACAATTGAATGGTTACAGGAAATAAGTCTCCATGTTAACTCTTAATGAACCTAATCAGCCATAGTGCACTGAGTGCAGTTTAACTGCTTGCTTTATCAACTTAAATGAATAAAAAACAAACATAAAAAGCGGAGCAGACCAGTGTGCCCCTAGCCATATTCATATGATTTGTGAAGAGACAACCATGTCAACTCCTTATATGAACACAAGCACTATTAAGAAATATCAAGCAGACAATTTAGTCTACTGTTTTTTTGCTAATATGCTATTTTGATTCCTGAGCTGTTTGCAAAGTTTACTCTTGAACTTTTGGCCATCTTCCAGCACCAGTTAGTTTATGGCTGACGCTTGGTAAATGTTCAGTAAACTTTAAATAAGCCTTTATGAGGTTCAAAGTTGTGAAAACAGAGTTGCGTTCACAGATAGTTGCTAGAAATAATAGATTAATCCTGAAGGCTGTTGCAATAGTGCCTTTCTCCTCATGAAAGCAACACCTGCGATTGTCTGAGCAGTAAGAGTTTGGTTTAATCAAAGCGATCAATCAGTGGACCTGGACAGTCCAGTTAACTAACAGAAACCCTCAACTGACTTAAATATGTAGATGAATGTGCATAAACCTGCCCGATTGCTGTGTCAATACTTTGCGTGAAATATGAAAGTTAGGTAGAGATCTTCCAGGCTTTTGCTACAATTAAATTACTTGATTACCTCCGCCAAGGAGGTTATGTGACACCCGGCGTCTGTGTGTCTGTCTGTGTGTCTGTCTGTCTGTCTGTCTGTTAGCAAGATAACTCAAAAAGATTCAGATGAAATTTTGAGGGGATGTACACTATGGTAAGAGGAAGAGCTGATTTAATTTTGGTGGCAATCCGGATAGGATCCTGGATTCTGGATCACTTTGAATTTTTTAGTATGTTTTAGTATGTGGGCCAAAATAGGACAAAAACATCATAGGTTAATATGTTGTCCAACAAGTTGGAGCAAGGTGTCCAGATAGCTGAACTGGTTAAGAAGATGATTTGTCAACAGAACTGTGTCAGAGACGCAGGTTTGATTCCAGCTCATGATCCTTTACTGCATGGGTTTCCTGTTTTCCTCTCTGTCCTTGGCGGAGGTCTGCACTCTCTCAGTGCTTTTGTAGTTTATGTTATGTGGCTATCGGCAGTAATCCCATTTCATTTCAGATGCAGATCTCTTGGTAGCTTGTTATGTAACACTTTGTATATGGCACTGTCCTAAGTGTTTCTTACGTGAGGCCTTTGCTGAAGGGATGGTAAGTGGAGAGCCAGCTTTGACTTTGAGAAGGCCGGCATTATTTGACTCATGTTTGTTGGTGCCCTGAGGACAAACAGTCGCAGCACTTAACAGCTGGGTGTTGCTAAAGACTTCACAATACAGTATACACCACAATGTAGAGGCCACAATCTGGATAAATTACAATCTCCAGTTTAAATGTCTGCACTTTCCAGTGCGTAATTATGTGTAAAATATAGTTACTCACCACCTCTTGAACACAGAGTTATTTCTTTAAAGAGCCTTATTAAACACAACTTGAAAATTGACTGGTGAGATGTCACACATAGCACCCACACACACTGACAGTACAAAACAGAGACATAATATGCTCTGTATTAACCCAGTGGTTCCAGTGTTCATGGCGGGCATGGAACAGAGAGGGCAGTACCCTTCTGAGGGTTTCTCCTCCACGCCTACGACGCCTTTGTTTTCAAGCATAATGATTTCCTTTTGGGTCACCTCTCCTGCCTTTCAGGGCAGTGAAAGTGGATCTGTCCAGGGCCTCTCCATTACATAGCCCATCAGATAGGGAGCGCTAGATAAGTCCCCCCTGTATAATAAATGTCTCATATTTGATCTTCACAGGTGGGAGCGATCTCACAACACTGTAGCCAGGGTGTCTCTCCTGGGACAGCTAGCACAAACACCTGCTCTTTAGGAGGAAAAAGACACATCCACATGCCTTTTCACATATACTGTGTCAAATAAACACACTTTTACAGAAAAACGCACACCCCAATGCTGCTGTTTCCTGTGAGTTAACAATTTTGGTGCATAGAGAGGTGAAAGGTTAACATACCCATGCTTATTCAGCCCAAGCAACCTTTCAGGAAGCTTTATGGTGCGAATCGTAAACGAGTTAACCCCCAACCCAGAGCCCTCTTTGTATAGCTCACCTCCCTACAGTGTTGCCTCGTAGGTTCAAAGTTCAGACTCAGGGCCCGGCAATCATTGAAACAGTACAACAACACCATTTTAATAAAAGGAAATGTGCCAGGAAATCAAAAGGAAATATAAGACGTCTTGGCTCCAGAATAGACAAGCGAGCAGAAATACAGAGGAAAGTAAATAGTAGAGGCAGAATGTCAGACTGCCTTGTTAGCAGGTATAGTATTGCACAACTGTGGTCTGAATGGGAGGCATCGGAAACATGGGAGGCAATCTTAGCTGTGAGTTATGTTTCCCTAGCTGCTTGGGTATACAGTGCTTGTTCCCTCCTTAGCATTCAACAGTCAAAGCTGTGGCTTGTCAATCAGTTTTTTCAGGGTGGCATTTTGTTTGGGGATCATTGGCCACCCAGTGCTGGGGTGTGCTCCACTCACCTCAGTTAAAAGCTCTCCCTCTCAGCTCCACCTATTGCTTCAGTTGACTCTGGGACACTCTGTGCCCTGGTATGGTAGAAATGCAGTGACCTGCTTTTGTGCTGTGCCTGTTTGCCTGCATGTTCCTGACACTGTTTCACTTGTCATTTAACGGAGCTACACATGGCATACATTTAACTGCAGTCAAAGTGCTGGGATAAAGTGAATACTAAAGACAAAAGTGTCCAGAATTCATACAGTAGCACTTTGAATGAAAGGCTGTTGGAGCTATATCCAGATCAGCAGCATTAATTAAAACTATTGGAAGTCTCACAGACCTTTATTTACTCCACTTAAGATATGGCTTTGAAACTTTGCATTGTTCTTTGTTTTACTGTTATTCAGATGGCTTATCTAAAGTAAATAGATGAAAGATTGTCAATATCAGTGAGCTATTTTAAATCAAAGTTTGTTTTTCCGGCAGGGGAAATAGTCAGTTATACTCCCTCTTTAAAGAAACATGGATTAATAAAAAGTGCTATTTAAATAGTTTATATACTGCACTTTGTGTACAACATTATGTACAGGAATGAGTTGACTGTAGGATAATCCACATACAGGCTTCATTCCATAGCAAAGTTAACTGATGACCTCAGGCTTGTGTTGTTGTTGTCAGTGTTTGTATCCAGTAGCAATGGAAACAAGTATTTCCTAGTTTTATCTCTTTCCTCCACTACACAAATTCAGTCATTGTAACTTGCACACTTTTGTCTGTCATCGTCTACCGGCTTCTTTAGCCCCTTATGTTTTTAGATTTAGTTTTAGATTACTTAACTGATAGTGTCATGGCAATGCAAAATAAACAAACCATTTGGATAGCCACAGGTCTTTTGGTTGGAACCTGTCTGTGGCGGCTTTGATCAGAGAGGCCTTTTATTCTGCCAAGAAGCTTGAGACGCTGGGAGGGGGGCTGCAACCACAAAGAGACAGCCAGAAGAGCAGCGGTGTTGCTGAATGTGAACAGAAAGAAATGCAGCTCATAATTCTTAGCAAATTTTTAGCAAAATTTTATTGAACCACCTATATGAAGCTTCAAATGCTGGGATCAGGGTACACAATATTTAGGTCTCATATTATACAGATATTACGAGATGATATGTTGGTGACCAACCAGTCATAAGTTGCTGTCTATCTTCAGGAAGGATGTGTCAGACACCAATTACCAGAAACAAGCAAAGGTATGAATGAAACTAGCTGAAGAATAAAAAATAATAAAACCAAAACAAACTGTGGGTGTGGGGTGTACAGGACCTTTCTGTGACTTCGCTATTTTGTATGTGGCAGAACATTTTGGGGTTCTTTTGGTCAGTAGGTTCTCACTTGGACCAATGCACATGTTGTTGAAGTTGTCACAGCTTTGAATTGGTTCTTGCATCCTTGCTGGTCAGCGGAATCAAGCATGTCCACCACATGATGCTGCAACTGAGAGTGTATGTCGGCCTATGTGTCTGGTGAAGGCCGGACTCTGATCACACATGTAAACTTTCAGGCAGATTGGAGCATGTAGAGGCTGTTTAGACAGCATTTCCTGTCCATCCATAAGGTGGCGCTATGACTGTGACTGAATATTGGCTTGTGAATGTCACCAGGGCGGGACTGTTATCACATTTGTAAAGTCTGAGGCAGACTGAAGCATGTAGAGGCCAGTTACATACCAGTTCTTGTTTCATGATGAAACATTGAAATTCTGCGGTCCACCATTTCCATACCATCAGACTTTTGTGGAACACTGATGATTTTTGATCACCCACGTCTGGCTTACATCCTTGCCAAATTTCACTTTTCTCAGGGTTGCCCAGTTTGAGTTTACAACTTTTGAAAATGTAAAGAAGTTACCAAATATATATGTGTGTGTGTGTGTGTGTATGTGTGTGTGTGTGTGTGTGTGTGTGTCGAGGAAGAGGAGTCCCTCTTCACACACACACACACACACACACACACACACACACACACACACACACACACACACACACACACACACACACACACACACATATATGTGTGGGTGTGTGTGTGTGTGTGTGTGTACACTTTGTACACAAAGTTATTTGGGAGGGGGAGGCTGGCAGAAAAAATTGATAACCACTGGTGTAGTACATATAAATATATTTTCTTTCTGTACACAGAAAGTTGTACGTTCATGTTGATGCAGTTGGGTCCATGAAAACATGTAGCATGTGTTACCACAACATACAAGGTTAAGAAAATCCTGTCTGTCGTGCTTAAGGCATGTTTGGCTGGAGTTGCTGGAGTGTAAACTTCTCCAAACCAAACAAAGAGCAGTTACTCTAAACTCTGATGCAGCATCTTGGCTCCCACAGAGCAGATATTCCAGACCTGCACACGTCACCCCAGAAGCAGCCGAGCCTGAAAGCATTACGATTTCACAGACATGTGTAATACCATAAAATGGTAGAGTGATTACATTTTATATGCAGAATGTAAAAGGTCTGCAGGGACATGCATGTACACTGCACCTTGTCTGGTTGGTGGAGACATACAAGTGTGAGGCGATAAATTCAACTCTAATGTAACGAGTAACTGAGACAGCACAGTACTGGATTTTTCAACAGTATTCAATATGCTGCAGTTTGCCATATCATTTTGGCTGACTGTCAGTTCTGATATATGTACGTATTTTTTTTGTCATGCCTGCTCTTATTTTGATGCTGACAGGTGCAGACAAAAAGTACAATGCTTTTCATATTCAGAAAAGTATTTCAATTAACATGTAAACCATGCTATGTTTTCTAATGTGACATTTTCAAACAAAACTGTAATCTTTCATTCTACTTTAGCAAGCTTGGATGATGCTCTTCCTATACAACAGCCACAGCCTGGGTAAATTTGACCGACTTCAGAAGTTATAAAACAGGAAAATAAATAAACCGTTGTCCCAGGGATGCAGTGTTGAGCATTTTATCTGCCTGTCAATGTTGATTTTGTTCCGATGCCAATATTTCATAGTAAATGATTAGTCAGGCAATGTGATGAAGTGACGATATTGTCATGCATCTTCTGTGGCACTGCTGAATTATGTAGTTAGTTTGTAAGTTGTTCTACTGGAGGTAGGCAGTAAACTATTTAGTAAGACATGCTCACATTTGCAGTTCACACTAGAACAGATTACTACTACTACTAGGGCTCCTGGGAAGGGCAGGGCATCCCGTCCACATGCGCCGAGCCGACTAGATGAACCAGTTTCTTCCACTGCTGGTGGTCTTGTGCCAGCGGCTCTGCATCCTCCACAGCAGCGCCGTGTTGTTTGAGGTCGCCCGCAACGACGTCGAGTCATCGGGTGCGGGGCTTGCCTCGTGGTCATGTCCAGCCTGAGGCCTTCGGGTCAAACTTGAGAATGGCTCTCGTCAGATGGTCAGGAGGAAGGCGGAGGACATGACCGAACCAGTGGGTGCGGCGTTGCGCGGCCAAGCAAGATGCTCTGGGCTGGCAGGTGCGGGCTTTAAGCACTGCGTCGAAAACCTGCTGGGGCCATCTGATGTTTTCGATGGTTCTGAGAGCTCTGCTATTAAAGCCATCTATTCTTGCAGCCAGAGTTTCATTTAAGGGCCATGTTTCCGAGCCATAAAGCAGGATGGAGAGTACTGCTGAGTTGTAAATATGGAGCTTCGTTTTGCGTTAGGTCTGGCCTTGATGTGGCGAGGGGGCTTGTGCGTTCCAGTGACCCTGGAGTGCGATACTGTCTGGATCTTGCCCCTGGTAGGGTCACCCTTGGTGGGCCGGTCTCCAGGGTAGGTTCCAGACAAACAAAGACCCCAGCGTGTCAGTACGCTGCTAGGTGGCAGCCCCACCAACCGACTATCCTGCGGAGGGCTAACAACCAACCCAAGAGAAACCCCTTTGTTATGAAACTGACCAGAACAGATAAACACAGTTAATTTCTTTAGTCTTTGTTTTTTCCCCCTAACCCTCTAAGTGCCAAGTTTGACTTCAGGGACTCCTCTTCCTCGACATTTGGAGATATTAAAACCCTAAAAGGCTGGCCCTGATAGGGTATGGTCGCTATGCTATGACTGGACCATTGCCGTTTGAAGACTGGGCTCAGTGAAAAAATGGATCATGACATTCTGACAAACATTTCATGAAGATATAGTTATGAATTTGACTGTTCGCCTTCAGGTCATGGTAGCACTAAATCACACCTGGATGCAACAGAATGCAAAAATCAGCTGTTGTGCACTGTATCTGTGTCTGCTCCTCACCCACACATTAACCCTATTTCACTTTCAATCACAAAATAATGTTTACATCACTTGTTGCTAGAGCTGTCAGATATAGCAATTAAGTCATCTTGCCAACATCCCAATCACATCTACAGTATGTCCTGGAAACAGTTTGGTGTTTTGATTATGGTTGTTCAAAAGAACATCCTGTTTCTGACAAAAGGCATGCAAGCAACATTTTTTCATGTACCTACTTGTTTGTGCTTCTGTGGTTGCACCTATCATCGTAACTTAGAGCAACTGAGTGACACTGGTATGGGGCGCTGGTGGCAACGGTGGAGTAGGTGTACAGCTGTGAGCTCACAACTCTGTTTCTGTGTGCCAAAATGTAGGTTTTATTGACAATGTGTGTATGTGAAGTTGTGCATGAGGACCGAGCCTCTGCATGGTGAGGTCACCGCTCATTGGCCCTTTTGTGGGGGTAAGGTTGGGGAGCAGTGATGCTTGCTACAGAAGGGGAGTGTGGGAACGAGCAGGCCAGTGCACAGGGGATGGGGGTCGGGGTAAAAGATGAGGTAAATGTTCTGGAGCCCAACAATCAGCATGTTGATGTCTTCACTGGGTGGCCTAGTTCTATGGGGGCTGCAGGACAGAGCAGGTCGCTGGGTCTCAGTGCACTATGGGAGCACGGCACGGCGCTGCTGGATGATGGATGAGCTGAGATGGGGTGTCAAAATATGTACTCCATTTGATACTGAATCCAACAGTATTGATGAACTGAATCATTGTTGGTGTGTGTGTTTGTGTTTTGAGACTGTAATATAGACACTGTGATTTTATGTTAAATCGCCTGGTGTCACCAGGAAATGAAATTCCATTGTCTTTCATCACATAAATGTTTTATTCATAAATATTCAATAATGCTATTATAAAACAATAACAAATGAAGACATATGAAGTGACCTGTAGCTCTATTCTCGTGTGACTGTCTTTACAGGCATTAAGCTTTTTAGCCCCTGTTTGCATTATGATGTTAATACAAACTCAACACTTTCCAGCAGACAGAACCCTTCATTTCTGAACAGGCCTTACATTGGTGAATTTATTTTCATTTTTTAATTTATTTTATTTATTTGAATGGGACAGTGCATATTAATGAATATACAGTCTCATAGTGGTCTACACAAGGTTGCAGTAAATACGCCGGATTTAGCACTAGGCTAATTTCCATCCGTTGTCCCACACATAAGAGATAAAAACAAAAATAAAAAATACAGCGTTGCAGACAGACAAAAACAACATAGTAAAACAAAGACAATGACAATTAAGTTTAGCTAGCATGGACATTGTTGGCTGTCCTAGGAGTTTATCCACCCTTGCTTTCTCCCCAATCTGTATTTGGGGGCCAGCTCTTATTCATTAATTTCGACCATGCCAAAACCATCATCAGAGACCTGGATTTCAATCACCTAATGGTATAATTTGAGGAAATACAGTCAAAGGGTCTGTTGTGAATAAAACACCTGATGTATGTCTTACTGTATAGACAGAATCCTGTCATCGCTGTGCACACTCACTGATTTGTCATCATTCATGTGGTTTGGAAAAACAGCCTCTGAGCATTTTTATATAATACATCAAACAGGCCTCTGTTTATTCCCTCATTAAAAAACATATCCGCTGGTGTGTGCTTTTAACTCTGCTGACACGACTGTAGTCCACAAGGTCGGGCCTTTATTGTGGGTTGGGCAGTGCTATGTTGGCATAACATCACAGATTTTAGTCTTGGTTCTGTGATTTGTAGCTCTGGCAAAGTTAGTTTACAAATAATGATTAGCCTTTCCTTTTCTCTAGAAATAGCATCATTGTGGTGAGTCCTCCCAGCGACTCTGTTGAGGTGGCATCATTCCTCCTTGCTCAACAATACAATATCTCCATCACTCCTCAAGGCCACTCTGTCCCACAGCATATATTTTTATTTTCCAAGCACAGTTGGCTTCTATTGTGACGATGTCAATGCCCCCTCCCACACCCATCACCCCCTTTGGAGTGAAATCTTTACTGCCAGCACTCAAAGCCTGTCAATGAAAGGCCAGCTGTTCCCCACCCTCTCCTGGCCTGTGCGGGCCTCCGCTAGATGCTCGATGTTGGACCCCCACCCTTAACTCTCACACGCTCTCACAAACACACACTCACGCACTGACAGCCCAGGCTTGTGTTAAAGCATGAAATGCCATTACCAGTGAGCGTCAGGTTACGTGGGCACAGCACCAAGCTATGCCCCCACTGCTAGCGAAGGATGTGGTGAGAAACTTTTATGCTACATGCTACAGTTCTCAGCATGGCACTGTCACACACAAACACACAGCTCTCGAGGCCGCCAGCCGTTAGAGCAAAATTCTGTAAAACTTAACCATATGACAGAAATAGAACACAGCAGTCTTTAATGTTAGAGGCTCCTCAGGAAAACACAGGCTGCTGATGGGACCCCTTGGAATAAATAAAGACTTATGTGGCCACTTCATATGTTTCTGTAAGAGAAGAGATCTCTGACTGTTTTGAAGCGGTGGCTAATCAAACACACTGTGTGGGAATGTCGCTGCTAGACAGTTTGACATTTATAACAGCGTAGTTTCATCTTTTGGCTTTTCAGCCATGCTAGCAGCATGGCTAAGTACTAGTGAAACAGCCTCAGCTGTACTTTATTTGATTAAATCAAACTATCCGAAGTTTTTTTATGCAGGTGAAGCTAGAGTGTTCACAAATGTGTTTTGTTTTCATTTGTATACTTTCTGCACCTTCTGAAAACTTTGATGAAACATCTTAAATAAGTTAGGAGAAAAAAAATCACCTGAAGCTCCGTGAAGTCGAAGGACAGTAATACAACACCCCAGTTATATAGACCTGGACCCAAATACACTGCAGTGATGGACCATTTTAATACTATTATCATTTGCATTTGACTGATGGCTGAGGAAACACTGAAACTCCTGCCCTAAACAAAAACTGTCTAGTTATAGTAGCTTCTAGGCTCAGGATAATAAATTGTACTTTCATCGGCTGACTGTCTTTTGCCTTATTTTGTCTATACTTAAGTGGTTAGATCACTTGATACCACCACTGCAAAAACAGCAAAACAGCATTTTTTTAGCAAAACTGAAGCGGCTCTCTGATAATCTACTTCATATGCCTGAAGAAAATCTTTGGAGGAAACGATATTTGCAAGAAGTGAAAATGTGTGAACATGTCTTCTGATGTCTGGTTCATCCTAACCTCAACCCAATGACTTTACTCAGAAACTGTGAATCTGAGCAGCAGCTTATGTGAAGGAAAACTGTCCCTGTCTCAATTTGGAAACAGAATAGGTCTCGCTGCCCCTGTGATACTGCAGCTGTGTAGTAAAGCCAGAAAAAGATGACATTTTTTATTTGTTTGTTTACCACAATACAGCATCTATAAGTGAGTTGGGGATGTTGTGATACTAAAGAAGATAAAGCTGATTTCCAGCAGGATGTGATTTGGATGTCAGGAGATGAAGGTCAAATTTTAAATTACATTCTTTAAAAGTTTAATAGCAATTTCTAAGATTAGGAATCCCAAGACACAAAAGGTTTGTAGTGACCAAGAGGATATTCAACGGGCTTTTGAACTATATTATAAAGACCTATATGCACAACCGGACATGGCAGATATTACAACAATAGAGACTTTTTTAAATTCACTAGACCTACCATCTATAGGCGAACAACAGAATAAGGAAATTATGGCGGAGATAACAGCAGAAGAACTGAATAAAGCTATTTCAAGATTGAAAACTAATAAGGCTCCAGGATCAGATGGATACCCGTCTGAATGGTATAAAACATTTAAACTCCAAATAATACCTGTGTTGCTTAATTGTTTTAACCATACATTGAGAACAGGGGAAGCCCCCCAATCATGGAAGGAAGCGGTTATCTCTATCATCCCGAAAGAAGGTAAAGATAAAAAGGAATGCAGCTCATACAGACCAATTTCAGTTTTGAATATAGATTATAAATTATTTGCTTCAATCCTATCTAAGAGATTGGAATCTATTGTACCGGAGCTGATAGCTTTAGACCAAACAGGCTTTGTACTAAATAGACAGACACAGGATAATTTAAGGAGAACGCTACAAGTGATGAGTCATATTACATCAGAAAACATCAGTGCAATGCTGGTTAGTCTGGATGCCGAAAAGGCTTTTGACTCAGTGGATTGGAAATATCTGTACAAGGTACTTACAAGATTTGGCTTCAAAGATGATTTTATTAAATGTATTAGAGCGTTATACTTATCACCAACAGCCAGGATTAAGGTTAATGGACACTTGTCGCAAACCATTTATTTGGAAAGAGGGACTCGCCAGGGCTGTCCCCTTAGCCCGACTTTATTTGCATTTTTTATTGAACCCCTGGCCCAAGCAATTAGAGAGGACTCTGAGATAAAAGGGATTACGATCAGAGGAGAGGAACATAAGACTTGCATGTTTGCAGACGACGTCCTGCTTTTTATTACAAGGCCTGACTCAAGCATTGCTAAATTGATGTCCCTCCTAAACAAATATAACTCATATTCTGGGTATAAGCTAAACATCCAAAAAACACAAACCCTCACATATAATTATACCCCCCACCCAGAAACAAAAAGGAAATATGATTTCAAATGGGATTCGCCCAAAATAAAATACTTAGGAATAAACCTAACTAAAGACATGTCAAAACTTTTTGAAAGCAACTATGGCCCCATCAATAAAGATATCAAATCTGACATTTCTAGCTGGACCCTCCTCCCACTAGATATGAGCAATAGAATAGAAATAATTAAAATGAATGTGTTGCCACGGCTTCTTTATCTCTTTCAGTCTCTCCCTTTGGAGGTACCTCAAAAACAATTTGATGAGTGGAACACCTGGATCTCAAGGTTCATTTGGAACAATAGAAAACCTAGGGTTCAATTTAAGATATTACATTTGAAAAAAGAGAAGGGAGGAAGAGCCTTACCATGCTTACAGGATTACTATTATGCCGCACAATTGAAGCCCTTAATATACTGGTGCGCTCCAAATTATGAATCTAAATGGAAATTTCTAGAAATCTCACAGCTAAAAATTCCAATACAATCTATAATAGGAAATAAAAGCCAAGCCGAAAAACATTATAACCGCTTAAATAAGTGGACTTTGTTCACTCTCAAGCTTTGGTTTAAGGTCTTGAGGAAGTTACAAATAGAGAAGCAGGTTGGGGTCTTGAATTGGGTAGCATATGATCCAGAATTTGAACCTGCTAGATTAGACAGGGGCTTTAAACAGTGGGTTAAGAGAGGTATCACATCATTTTGTTCCCTCACCTCAAACAACAAATTTCAGAGTTATGAGTCAATTTCAGACAAATATGGATTGGAAAAACAGGACTTCTATAGATACCTGCAAGTCAGAGACTATTATAATAAAAAACTACAGACCAAAGAGGAGGGGGAATATAATCTGATTTCCATATTTCATGATGTGTATCAAAAAGAAGACAACAAAAAGTTGGTCTCAAGGATATACGGAAGTATACAAGCTTCTAAAAATCATTCTACGACATACATTAAACAAAAATGGGAGAGGGAGTCAGAAACACAAATATCAGAAGAGACTTGGATGGAAATATGCGAAACACAAGCGACCACTGCAAACTCAAGATCGTTGAGAGAGTTCGGCTGGAAGAATGTAGTGAGATTTTTTATAACTCCTAAAATAACAGCACGGCAAACAGGCGTACAGAGCCGAGGTGTTTGTTGGAGGCAATGTGGTAACTCTATGGCTAATCACTTTCATGTGTTTTGGGCCTGCCCGAAAGTCCAACCATACTGGAGGGAGGTGGCAGCTGAGATAAATAAAATAATAGGGGTGGATTTAGATTACTCCTTTGTTACTTTATATCTTGGTAAAATACCAGATACAGTTCTACATAGGGACAAATATTTATTGAAAATACTTTTGGCAAGTAGTAGGAAAGCTATAACCCGGAAATGGTTGCAGTCGGACCCTCCAACATTGGACCAGTGGCATGGGATCATTAAAGAAATTTATTGCATGGAGAGACTTACTTTTGTTTTGAGACTCGAACTGGAGAAAGGTATCAAACGCTGGAAAAGATGGATTGTGTATGCACCTTGAATGATGTGACATTATAATGTGATGTATGTGTAAAAGAATCTTTGATGTAATTGTGACACCCATGATGATCTCATGTTCTGTTTGTATGTGTAAATGAATAAAAATTTAAAAAAAAGTAAAAAAAAAAAAAAGTTTAATAGCAAATATGATAGATATGCTAACTGATATGCTTAATTGGCCTGTTATAATTATTGCTGTTACACCCACTTTTTTGTTGTAAAATAGTGCCTTCAAAAGTCATGCGTAACAGTATAGTCTTCAATACATGAATATTACCAGGCACACTGTATATTTTAGAATTCATTTTGGGACATTAAAACAACATCAAATAATATTGGCTACATGGTGAACCCTTATGGGCATGTCCACAGTGTTTTACAGCTGGGATTTAAAATCCATCAAGATAATTTTGGTGTCTTAATGAAATGATAATTGCACCCTTTCTGTGTTTAAAGTAGTATAGTTTAGACAAGATAACACAAGATAACTGTCAGTTCTGTTTTACTCTGCACATGTGTTTTAATTACATCATGCATGACAACAAAACTCCATCTGGGCGGCTGATACCACACTGTTGTGGCTGATAGCAGTGGTGGTGTTTTTGACAGCGAGGAGAGATTGGATATTTTTCCGCATGTGGGAGACAAACTCTGCATAGGACACAAACCCAGATATCTTTTCAATCTGATATCGGCTACTATCATTTCTTGAGTCTCGTCCATGACAGACTGCATATTGTCTTCTCACCAGAGCCTTTTCTCTGGTTCTATCTCTTATCTGTCAAAGATGAGTATTTCCAGAGTGAAATTTGTTTAGGATCAATTTAAGGAGATTTATTTTTTCAATACTTTTGTCCTGCTCTTAATCGCTCTCTGCGCTTGTCTTTGTCTGAGGCGGGTTAGCTTTAATGAGTGGACTCCATTGTTAGTTGGGGCGGCCGCCTGCTTGCAGCTGTGGACGAAACTATCTGGTGTATTTGGCATGGCGCCTGTCTTCGGCCTCAGTTTCTTACAGGAGGAGGCGAAGGCCAGTGCATTGGATGTACTTGATGTGGACTGATGGACAGCAGACAGCTTGCCATATCTCCGGGAAAACAAGGCTGCTTTCCTAATCTACTTAGACAGGAATCCACAGAAACCAAATGCTGGATGGAGAGTTACACAAGAGCAGAGACTGCCTAACAGTACTTGAAGTGAAAGTAACTCTGTTGTGCAAAATTGTGCATTTTTGGCAACTCTTCCATATTATATCTCTGATGTTTTACTTGTTTCCTTACACTGTTTGCACGGTTGTCATGCTGTAGTATGTGACAACATTCAATGACAATGTAAACTAGGCCTTCACCTGTGCACTCCACTGCCCGCTCAGACATTATTTTGGCTCATCAAATGCTGCTGACAGACAAAGCACCTTTTTAATTTTATCTGTCCAGTTCATTACTTTGGTTAGTCAATGGGGTAAGCTTCTCTTGGGCTTTCCTAGTATATTTTATACTTGGTAAATCTCCTTTCCAAAATCCTCATGAGTCTTAGCAAGTTGAAGGCACTGTCATGGAACTCCCATATTGCACATCACTCAAATACGGTAATGTGTGAATTCATCCACGCTTTCTTGAGCTGCATTGAGCACTGTTAGATTTCTTCTCAGATGAAGAAGAAATGTTGTATAATAAAATAATACAACTCTAATGTTGCATCACATTATTGTTATTTAGAGATTGATGTGTTATTTCACAGGACCAGCAAGGTGATTAAAATGCCATTCTCTCAACTTTGGATTAAAACTGGCCGAACCTGGATTCACAAATATATTTTTAACGTGGGATGAACAATTTTTCAGATTTTCATTGTCATCACGATTTTGGCCTCCCACAAATAAATGAACATGATCAACTGCAATACTGACATTTAAAATGGTATGCTCATAGAAAACAGTCTATATAGATCAAATCAATTCACTGTGTGTAAATCTGAAATTAGAATGCCTCATTTCACTCCTTTTAAAGTAACTTGTGGTCACACACCTGTCTGAGCTGCTGTGCTGCATTAACTGAGTGGAGACTAGAGGCTTCTCCATGCATAACCACCGTTCACTATAGCTTGCATGCTCAGCAAGTGAGGTGTTTTAGATTACATTTTAATTATATTTTGCCTCCGTGAGATGCACTAAATTCAGATGAAGAAGAGGTTTATTTGAAGTGTTATTTGGATAGAGAATAGCACAACATGGAACTGAAGGCGCTCTGCTTATACAAATGTCAAAGTGGAAAAAAATATTATGATAAACAATTAGGATCTCAATATTAATCTATAAAATTATAGATAAATTACTATATATAAATTACTATATTCATGCCCTTTTTCAGTGTCATATAACATTGAACATTGATTGAATTTCCCTTCGAGGATGAATAAAGTGATTCTATTCTATTCTTCTCTAAAATAAAAGCATGTGGTGTAGGAGGAAGACTGGAAAGGAGTCTGTATACATGTGTGTTGGCAGTATCCTGAAATTCCATTATCTAGGGATTTTCTTTATTTGTTCCAAAACACAGTACAGCCTGGGCAAGTGAGTTGTTTTAGTGAGTCAAAATATCTGAACACCTGGAGAAGTCATTGCTGAGTCATTGGTATTTGTTACAGTCATATCGTGTCGTTTTTTGGTCAACTGTAATACAATTCTGTTTAGTGGCCCATTTTCCTTTTTCTTTTTTTTTTTTGCAACATACTATATGCCCACCCATACATCAGAATGTGTATGCAGGTATGGGCATTATAAAGACCAGTATGCCATCAGATTGTCGACATGCTCAGTGGTTTGGCTGCTGGAGTACTTTTTTATCATGTGAACTGTCTTTTGTGTTGTTTGTGTACAGTATATTGTGTCTGCACAGTTTCCATGCCACTCTGATCAGCAGCAGAGCAGAGCTACTGTAAGTAACCAGGATGGAAATAAAGAATATGAAAGAGGACAGATTACATTTTCATCTGCCTCATTTAGAGGCAGTGAAGCCTAAAGAGGTGCCTGTAGCAGTGCACTGACGAACGAGTGATTACTCACAGGTGCATCTATGAGACACACAAGCACCTCTGCCTTCACCCTCAATCTCTGCTCTCTATACCATACTCTTTCTTTCTTTCCATTTCAGATGCTTGTGTTTCGCCACCTTCAGCTTGTTGTTTTTAATCATAAGCCCTCATCTCCCTGGTCTCGGCGCGTTTCTGCATGTACAGTCTTTGTCTCTTATCACCAATCTGCAAGGCTTATCAGTACCCTTTTATGTGCAGAATTTTTCTTTTTTGCCTTGTCTGTTGTCTGCAGGCTTTTATTTTTCCACAGTTACTCATAATAAAGTCCTTCATAGGAATGTCCTGCTCCAAGGCCAGTGATGTTTCTCTTGTCAGTGAAGGGGCCCAGTACAGCCTGTGATGTCATGTAAAACACAAGAAGTCGACAGATAAGGGAAACTGTAATTTTTACTCAGTAATTGTAGGGAAATCTTTTTTTTTTCTCCAGTGCATTAAGCAGCTTTACACTGTTTGGCCTTCAGACAAATACCTGAACCAATACAGGCCTCATGTGGTTGGTCTAGTTTACGTTGTCCTAGGTTAGCATTTTATTCATGTACAACCAGTGAAACCCTTAAAAACTATACTGCTTCTCTCTTGTCATTACCTGCAATTCAATCATTGTAGATTTGGGTATTTTTTGGTTAGTACTAGCCATGTAGCTTTGTGTTGCACATTGGCGAGCTATCGTGCGATTTCGGAACGAGATTTGCTTTCTAGTGTCCTGAGCTTTGCATACAGACCACAACAAAGAGCGATCGCCAGGTAATGTGGAGGTTTTCGTTCACTTCTCATCTCTAGTATGTTGTGGGACACTCGTTGAGACTATCCGAGCCGGTCAGTGTGGGGAAAAAAAGCACGATAGGGCGGACTTTGACGCGGGGGGGCCTCTTGCCCCATACTTTTCGCTAGCTGAGCTGCTAGCTGAGCTGCTAGCTGAGCTGCTAAGCTGCCTGCCTGGCTAAATACTGGAGCTATGTTGAAAATTCATTTCTCCATCACTCACATGTATGAAATTACATATGAATACAGACCCCAGGTTGAAAAAAAAATGAAGTTCCCCTTTAAATGAACATGAGTGACTGCAATATTGACGTTAAAATTCCTTTGCTCACATACACTGCTTAATATACACTTGTTTTCAACTTGGATAAATCTGTCTTTATAATATTTTTAATATTGATGATTATCTTTGTGACCAGAATTATGCCACAACCTTGCAGTCTTGATATACTTGGCTCTTCTACGTCACATTTGTTCTAATCGTTTAACTCAATGTGCTTTTTATGCATTTGCAGCACTTGAAAAGGAGACATTGAAATATGATGTTTTGGAAAATTACTCTACAAGTAAAAGTTGTCTGCATGCCTATTCATACTAACGTGTGCAATAAATGCTCCATCATGTGAGAACTCTGCAAACAGGGCAGGAGACTTGGTCATATCCATTTACTGCCTCAGCATACTCTACGCATTCATTTTACCATGTACTTCACCTGTCAGAGCATATTGTTTGTCTCTTTTCCACCTGTTCTCTACACTGACTACAGCAGTGTGTGAGAGAGCTCTGGTGCCCTCTCTCTGTAAACCCAAAAGATTCCACTATTGCAGGTGACCAACTGGCTTTGCATCACACTGTCAGACCCACAACTGATAAAAAGTAATGAAAACTACTAGGTAACATTCAAGTTCACTCAAAGTTCAACATTGGAAGCCATCCAGTCACTACTGAGAACATGTCTCTTGGTCCAACAGCTTTTCTTGTTCCCACATGTGCTGTGACTGAACAGTAGTGTGCAAACCATTGGCAGCTTTGGGTTTGTGCCTGTGTGCAAAAATAAAAAATAATTCAATAAAAATTGAAAGCTCTGGAAAGAATGTGACACAATTCTAGCCTCCTGTTATGCAGTAGACTTTTGATGCTCTATTTTTGACCCTGGACTTCAAGTGATTTCCTGCACTGTTTATGGACTGTCTGATAACAAGGTCAGCATTGAAATTACATCAGTCACGTCTTCTATGACATTATCAGTCAGATTTACCGCCTCTTAAATACGGAGATTGTGCAGTGGCACGCTTGTTGATTTTATGTGGAGGATTTCATTCATGAAATATAATGTAGAACAACATTTAGGTAAAACTCCTTGAAGACACAGAACCCAGCTAAGAAACAGTTTGGCACACAACTCCCAAACCATGTGAAGCCAGAACTTGTTTTTGTACAGATTAAACTGGAAGATTTGCGTGTTTATCAATAAGCATTAATCTTTAAGCTAAGCTAACTGTCTCCTGGCTGCAGCTTCGCATTTAGACAGGAGAGTGGCATTGATCTTCTCATCTAACGCTTGACAGAAACGCAATTAAGCTCAATTCCTAAAATCTAAAAACATTTTTTCTTTTTTGGACCACAGGTTCGTGAGCAGAAGTGCAAAGTGTTGCAGTCTGGCTCTCCTTCTCTCAGCTTGACAAGCATGTTTTTGATTCGTGACTGATCTGCTTACCTGCTCCTCTTCCACCTTTTTCCTGATTGGCCTGAAGGGCCAAATAGATGGCATGTTTCTGAGCAGATCTACACCAAAGGAGTGCAGCAGCTCAGCTGTCGTGGGTCTGTGCCTACGGCCAGGTCCATCGCGTGCAACCAACTCAGCCTCTAATTAAGCTTCTGAAGGGAGTGACAACCTTTATTAAGAATAGAGATATAAGTCAGTGTACCACTGTTTTCTCTGTATTCAATGCCCCGGCTGTGAAGAAAGGCAGAAAACCAACTGGAGGACCCTTCCATTCAAGCCCCGTTTTAATCTTAGTGGAGCTCGTTTATAGACTATCTTCTTGTCATTATACTTGTGGATGAAAATGAGTGTGTGGATCTGATAGTGCTTTTGCCTCATGTTAGGATGTGGTGATTGGATGGGGGGCTGTAACCACTGGACGGGGATGACTACGCCAGATGATCCTGTGTGTAGCAGCAACAGCAACACAGCTGGAATGGTTATCTACTTTGATATTAGGGCTGCATGTAATGTGGAAAACACCCTGGGCTGACTCCACTTCCTCCTCAGATGATAGGGGTTTCACATGCCAGTCGTTTTTTATAATCCTCTTGAGATTTGTAGTTTATTCCACTGAATTCAACCTTAGCTATGTTAAATATTTCCCTGCTGCTGTTGTGCTGAAAAAAAGAATACAGGGAACTCACTCTCAGAGAATTAAGCCCCAAAGTCAAAGTTGCTGCTTCAAGAAAATTGCCTAATCTGCATCTGTGGTAAAACTGGAAAACGTTTGACAAAGTGACTGACCAAGTAGGTACAGCAGCATAAATAACAATCATGTTGGCATATTTTCCTCTGGGCCTTTGCCACTGATCCAGCGCGCCCATGTGATGAATGTCTGAGAGTCTCGGCCTGTCTCCCGAGCCTAACAACATATTCCTTAGATGGGAGTACAGGGGAGGAAGTGCTTTGGATGTCATTGCCCATCTACCCAGAGGGGCTGCATGTTGAGACACACCCCTCCCTCCTCCTCTCTTTCCCTTCCCGCCTTCCCTTCACACCCCTTCCACTGATCTTCCAGCCCATCCATCGCTCCTGAGGCGACAGTCACGTCTCCTTTACTAGAGCTGTCTGGCCTGTGGGGTCTGCATAGTAAGACAAACACTCCCCTTAAAAGCGCTGCCAACATCACTTCAGCAGTCTAAGATATTAGAGACTTTCTCATGTTGGTGCCTCTGTAATGGTGTGTGAAGTATGTATGTGTATTAGTTTATGCCAGGGGAATGTCTAAAGTAAACCAGGGATACAGAGTCAGGTCTGGACAGCTGTTGTAGGCCTCTGCAGACACAGATGTTTGCTGTATCTCAGCAGTGATCACTGGATGGCTTGTTATCTTAGTTCAACGTACCCCATATATGTAAGTGTTGATTTGTTTCCTTTTTGTAAAACTTTTGGGGTCACTATTACCCATTCCCTCAAGGATTATGATACCTGTGGTACTACACACATTTTTTAACAGCACCATTTCCCTTTTGAGAGTGTAATTAGCACAGATATTCAAATAGATGCCATCCAAGCAATTTAGGATTGCTGTTGTGTCAGTAACATTGAAAGAATGACTTGATATGTGATAAGTCACTACATATTAAAAAGTGATTTCATTAGTTTTCAAAAGCAAAAGGAGTGTGTTTGAACAATGTCAACAATGAGATGACATGAACAATGACAGCATGCAGTAGTGCTGTCACAGACTTTAGATAAAATATGGGTGTATCCTTTGAGTCTGAAAAATGAAACCAATGTGGAAGTGCCCTAAACCTGCATTTTCTTTCCCTCACAACCGGCAAGGTGCAACTCCTCTTGTTCCAAAAGGAAGTCTAATTATTTAGGAGTCTAAAAGAAAACAATTGTACTTCTCACTGGATTTATTACTGCAGTGAACATTTATCTTATGAGTTTATAGTCTCAGCTCCTACTTCCCACTCCCGCCTAATATAGCTTGGTGATCATTTAATAAATTATGTTCCCGTTTATAAGAAAATAGATGAAAAAACAGGATTTGCTTTAGGGAAGAGCTAACGACAAGTTGCTACCATATAGTCATGTATCGTGGCCCCGGGTTCTCAGTCAAATTCACCTCCTGCTTTTTTTGTCCATTTTCAGATCATGAAGGCTTTTTCCTTATGCTAAGCTAAGCTAACGAGCTATAGGCTCCAGCTTTATGGAGGACAGACATGAGAATTATATCTAATCTCTTTTTCATGCAATGTTAAGTTTTCGTTACTGAAATAGTGTTAAATGTTTGTTGTAGCCAGAATTGTCCAACAGCTGTAGTTTTTAATTTTCAGCAAAATAATGAGCTACTGTCTTCAGATGAGCCAGGGATTTAATGGCATACCTTGCATACCATGCAAAATAATAAATCTTTCATTGTGTGGGAGGTTGAAAGAGTTGGGCTGACGTTCTACTCTAAAAAAAATCTTACCTTCAGAAAACAATGAAATATATAATAGCTAATTATTAATTTTTTTTAAATAATAGGGAATGAAAAGCTACGTTAAAATGTCCCTCTAGTATAGTAAAAACAGAGTAATACAACAAGAGAAACTCGTTTAGAGTTTCATCTTCAGACCTCTGTCAACGAAATCTCGATGATTTATTTTCATTCTACTCTTCTATATCATTTATAGTATTTTTCTTGCCATTTAAAAAAAATATTCATTTAAACAGGACATTGAATTAGAAAAATTGATAATTTTTCTGAAATCCAAGTTCTGGCTGGTTTGATTATGTGGTTCTTTCCACGGTCATTTTGATGGCAATTTAATAAACAAATAACTCTTGAGAAAATAATTGTAAGCATTAGGATTTACGGCAGCAAGACTAATGATATTGCACTGTTTGGATAACCTGAATGATGCATTTAGCTGGCATCTTGGTGAAAAGTCTATCTTAAGTGTGTTTATGGGCCAAGAATCACAGAGAGAGTAGAGATAACCACTTAAGTTCATGGTAATGCTGCTTAAGCTTGAACAGTGCAGCAGTCTGTCTATCAGGATGACTCATACAGAGCTCGCAGTGATAATAAGCTGGCACAGTGTCAGCATGACTAAACATCTGCTTGAATCACACGTCTGCCGCTATTGATTTAGTAGTTGATTCTAGGCTCCAGGACCGGTCTGAATACTAAGATGTATAGAGGGACACACCTACAGCTTACCTAATGCTTTATGAGTGTTAGACTGATTTAATTCCTCTGCAATTACTGAGCTTATTGAATGTAATGAGTCAACCTTCACAAGCACATGAAATCAATTGAACTAAATAGAAGCATATGGGAAAACAAACATGTTGAAATAATGAGCATGAGATTTTTATTGTCACATTCTAGGATTCTTGTGCTGAAAGGAGCACTTTTTTCATGTATTTGAGAATGGTCAGATATACCCACACAACAACTTAATATTCAGTCTGTTGACATTTGCTCTGTTGTCACTAAAACATGCCAGACCAAAACTAATGAAAGTTTGTAACTACATACAAGTGATTGCAAGATTGCACCCAATATCATGTAAGGACAATGTGTCCACATTATATATGTGCAGTATGTATCAGAACAGTGGTAATGCCATCATAGTAATCTAATAAAAATAACTTTGAAATTATGGCAATATATGCTACAAGAAATAACCCACAGTGCTGCATGTTGAGATGTCAGCACTGTCAGCATTTTTAGCAAAGACAATAACCAAACATTGCTGACACTTCAGCAGAATCAGATGATCATTCACTTTCTCAGATTTTAAATGAGTTCATCCCTTACTTATAGTTTTAATGCTCCTCACAGACTTTTGTCTACTCTTTGCTGTTTCATCTAGAATGCAGCAGAATGCATTTGGGCTGAGTGCCATTTTGACTGAAACAGAGATGCATTAATTGGTGACCTGATTCAGTTAGAATTTTTATGAAAATCTAATTGTCAGCTGCAGATTCCCACTTGATGGGTTTCTGCTTTTCTGTGTTTTATGTATATCAGTATTTGTGTTTTGGATTGTTGTTCGGAGAGAACAGCACATTTGACGATTGGGGTTGACATTTTCTTCGAAGTTTTAAAATTCTATAAAACAAATAGTAAATAAATAGTCAGCAGATTATTCAGCAACTTATACAATCATTAGCTGCACCTAAAGGCTGCAGCATTTATGGCCGAAATGACAATCACGATAATTTTAATTGATATTGAGACCACAAGTATTTATCACAAGTATTCATTCAGTTTTTGGGCACAAAATATAAATACATTTGTCCTCATTCAATGATTCCACCACACACCACTGAAGTCTATGCGAAGTCTATACTCAAAAATCTATTTGAAAAGGTGAATTATTCAAATGTTTGGATTTTAACTACATGGCCCTTTTCTATGAGTATTTGAAACCCATATCACAGTTGATCATATATATTCAGTTGGGTAAAGTCAAACGCATCATCAATATTCAGCCATTTTGCAGGCCCAGCTTCAGCTACAGAAACATGCTTGTGCTAGAAAACAATAAACTGAAAGACAGTAGCCTGCAGTGACTCAGAATTTAAGGTATATTCAGGGAGTTTGGGAGCACTAGCAAATCCTGGAAATATTTTTTAACTACTTTGGTTCTTGGGCTGCTCCCAGAAATATATTTTTATATTTAAATATGTGTTCATTTTACTTTAAAGTTTGTTGTCAGTATGTTTCATATATATATATATATATATATATATATATATATATATATATATGTTTCTCGGTGTTACTATAAAGTCACTTCATCAAAACATGTCTTGTAATGATTAAAAATCTGAAAATGTGGGTGTTTTCCTCACCTGTGTTGTTAACATTTACAAAACACCCGCAAGAGCTTATTTGGGCTGTTTAGCTAAATCATTTCAGGTTGATGCACTGCCCTCCTTTACACTGCTCTGTCATTTCATCATTATCCTGCAATGATAAGCAGGTGTGAATGGGAGGGATGTGACACTCAGGAGGTGATGAGTGGTGTTAAAGGTCACAGTTGCTGTTGATCTGGCTGTGATGTGGTGAACCAGGAGAGCTGGAGTGTGATGCAGTTTGGCAGAATGGCAGCTGGCCTTTGCCACACAGCACCGATTCTTGTAAAGAGCTGGTTGTGATTTACAGCCCACCCACATAGCTGCAAAGCTTAGATGGACCTAACTGAGGAAATGCTGTGCTTTCCCTCAGCCTTTATCATTTTCCTGCCAGGAGTTTAATTTTATGCTTTTATTTACTGCCGTCTACACTTGAGTTCCATTGCTTTTTTTTCTCTCCCTCTCCTCCTCCTTTCCACTGAGTGCAGGTGTGTGTTCACTCGACCGAGGAGATGTATTGGCTTGTCTACAAAGGCACTGACATAAAAATGGATCAGGAAATTCTGGTTCCACTTTATACTGAGTCCCTCCCCTCACATGGCAGTAAATGCCACAATCCAACCCACCCACAGCTGCAGGACAAAGTGATGTGAAGTTGTTGCCACGTTGTTGTTGTCACCTGCCTGCTGCTTTCTAGTGGTCTTCAATTAGTGGTAAATTTCAACAATTTGATCAGTCGGGCAGAAGGTAGGAAAATCCCATTACAGGAGGTTTTTTCTTTGTGCTGTAGGCATTTCTGCAGACATACTTGACTCAGGTGACAGTAGACCCTGCATTTGACTCCAGCTGAGACAGGATACTCAAATCTCTTTTCATGTCATATGAGGTCAGTCTCTTTTGTGTTCATTGCACACACACACACACACACACACACACACACACACACACACACACACACACACACACACACACACACACACACACACACACACACACACACACACACATTTGGTCACAGAGACTCAGTCATGGCAACCTCAGGGCCAGAGTAGTAGACCCAGCAGAGGAAGTGTTAAGGTCTAATATGAGACTGCTTAGTGACTCTTGCTGGGCCAGCTAGGTCAGTATTGTAGAGACGAGTTTATCTGTCTTGGTGAATGGGCCTTGCGTCCGTCAGTTGGGTCCTGTTTGCGTCGTGGACCCATGGACCTGCCTGTAGGCGCTAACTGCAGAATGCTGCCGTGGAAATTTGAATTCCTTTGTGCTGCAGAGGAATGCCATTCAGGATTTTACAACTTGGAAAAAGACACTGGACCCAGTGATTCATGACAACATAACTTTATTGTCTGGTCTCATGTTTTTCCTGGGAAACAGGAACTAAGGAAAGGTTGTTGAGATCAGCAAATCAGTACAACCTGAGACACATGTTAACGATGACAAAATGCATTTTTATTTTTCTTTAACTAGAACTTGACACCAAATCTTTCAAATGCATTTAAATCCAGAACTCTGCTGAAGATCAAAGCTGTGATGTTACTTACCACTGCTGTACAATATATATTTATATATATATAATTTTCATTATCCATTTATCTGTCAAATTCTAATATCTATGCATTGCAGTCATTACAAACATATTGATGGATGCTTTTCCAACTCTGCAAATAGGCTTCCGTATGTAAACACTTCTGAACATAGTGAATGAAATAATGATATTTATTTCCATCTCTATACATATTTTGCCCTATCTCCAAGTCTCCAAGTATTGCCAGAATCCTCTGTACAATTCTGAAAAAATATATCCTTTGCCAGTACTTATTGGTGAAATACATATAAAAACAAACCATTTCATGGTTAAAAAAAAGAAAAATTATTTCGTCTTGATACAATGACTAAAATAAAAAAAATCTGCTTATATTATCATATTAAATCATGGAAGACCTTGATAGTCAAAACTAATCTGAAACAAACAAGAACCAGCATGTTTGACCAACCCTCATAATGACCAAGATAAGTGCTTAAAAGTAAATATAGTTAAATTACACTGAAAATAGCCTCGGGCTCATAGGGTTAATAGACTCATTTAAAAGAACAAAGGAGCTAAGTCTGTATCCCTAAAGACAAGGCAAAGCCAGAAGGCTGAATGTGTTGATGGGGCCCAGAAAAAAGGACTCAGGAGTGAAAAGACTGACCCCATGACGAGCTGAGATTGAAATAAATATTCCAGTAGGAAATGACTTAAGGAGCTTCCTGGAACTGACCCCAGACTGGTTTAGTCATTTGCCAGAGGCTAAAAGACAGCAGCAAAATAAGGAAGACACACTTTCCATCAGGAACATAAGTTCTCTTTTTGACAGAGGACACAGCGCAGAGGATTCAAAATCTCTGTTTACAGTGAACGCTAGCCAATGATAGTAAGAAGAAAAAAGCACATGCAAAACCTGCTCTGTTTGCCTGTGATTGAATTTGGAGGATTTCTCTGTTTCTGCCAGGAATCTGCAAAAATACTGAGTGTTCTGTCCGCAAGCCGACAGAGCTTTAAGAGGAGAGTGCCTGCATGACTCACGGAGATGAACTACTGCTTGGACTTTATGTACCTGAAGGCCAGTTTATGGTTTGGAAGTGGACGCAATTGTCCTCGAACTACAATAAGTACACGTTGATCTCCTATGCACACGGTCACATTGTCCCTCATATCACACACAGAAACACACACAGGGCTCTCATGGATGTTTCTCAAAGGCTGGCTGTGACTTTGAATTTTGACTGCTGGTTGCATGTGGGGCTTTAGCACTGTGAGTTTTTCTGAGGTGTGTTGAGCACAGTGGATGGACATAGCACAGGATCTTTGGAGAATTTAGAACTTCATGCTGTGTTTGGGCACCAACTGTGGATAATCTCCTGGTACAACAAGCATTTGTTCAAAGTTCCATTTGTTTTCCTTGTGCATGCACAGTCAGTGCACGTGGACGTCTGCAGAAGGGTCTGTGTGAAACCTTGTGGACTTGGGTGGATAACAAAGTTTACATCCTGTGAACCATTGTAGACACAAAAAGCATGACTTTGCCTTTCCCCTCCTGACCAATGTAGGCCAGTATTGGAGCGGTGCCTACTTGTGGTATCGACTGTCCCCTAAATCACAAAAAGTAAGTCTCTTTCCTGCGTGAGAGATTTATCTAACTGGTACACGAATACACCAGCAGACCTGCTATGCCAAACAGCACAAATACCAATGTACAAGCTTCCATATGATATGACAATGTAGCAGTGACAGGCCACCCTCTATTTTGGGCACCACTACCTTATATCCCATAGAATACGGAGGGACAGTCACAAAGTCACGAAACCTTTAAAATAGGAAGTACTGCACCATAAAATTGCCATTGCAGTGAAAGGACGCCTTGAGCTTTGTTGTCAGATTGAGTCTGTCTCAACATATGATTCTGTAATTATGCACCAAATATATTTTAATGAGGAATGATGTCTAAATAAATGGCATTTGTACATTCAGTTCTCTTGCACTGCTGAAAGATATGTTGGCTGTTGCTCCTTATAGATAATTTCTTTACCACTGGTGCCCAGACAGACTTACAGAAGGTGAATGCTGTGGAGTTCGTTCATTGGACTCAGGGCTGTGTGCTGATGTTCAAAGACGCTCTGACTCTCCTCCTGAGATGACACAACTCCGTGAAAATGAAATCCCTCTGCTGGCAGACAGCAGCAGCAGCCACGACTCAACTGTACTTTGTTAGTGTCTTTGTGCGTGCTGTATACATACTGTTACCAAGTAGGACAAATGATTTATGTGTATATACACTATAGAGACTTTTATGAGTGTATGAATGGATGTGTTAAGTGCGTGCCGCTGTTGGAGCAGACAGATGTTATGTGATGATACAACCTTCTGCGTTCAGTATTCAAGACTTCCGTTGCTGAAGACAAGCACTGTTTGTCATCTATTTATGTAATAGTGTAATCCACAAATTGCGCATTCATTGCATTCAGTTCATTCAATTTTCTGTGTGACTGAACATGTTTCTACTCTACCTTCCGACAGATTTTTACTGGAAATTTCTTATTAATGAGATGATTATGTGCACTAAATAATAACAGTGTTCTACAGTTACTTTCAAAAGAAAGTTTTGGCAGTGTGTCAATTTGTGACTGTTGGCGAAATGTGGTGCATTAGTCAGGTTAGTCTGGCCAGGATCATCTTTATGGCAATTTTAAATGAGAAGCCAGAGAGAAGCATTAATTACAGAGCAAAGTAAAGCATAACTTCCGGGTTCTGTTCCAGGACAATAAAACTGAATGCTACTTTTTCTGACAAAGGAAAGCATAGAAATGTTTAGGCAGCAGAAGTTGCAGCTTAAAGGGAAAATGCCATTAATAGAAAATAAGGTGAGAAAGCTGTAATTGCTATAGTGGGCCAGCTCAAAAATTCTTTAATGGTGTCATATCAATAAATGTTCAAATGATCCAGTATCTCACCAAAGTCAAAGATAAAAGAAAAAGTAAAACATCAGAAAACAGATGTGTGTATCAGAACTTTCTCCCCTCTCGTTAGTCATCTCAGACTTATCTGCTGTTTCTCCAAATAAAACATTATATAAAGTAGTTCAAACCTGCAGCAGCTCCAACAGTAATAGGCTGCTCACACACTGATGCTTCACTATTAATAATCTAATGATGTCATATACAGTGGATATACAAAGTCTACACACCCTTGTTCAAATACCAGTTTTTTATGTAAAAAATGACACCAAGATAATTTCCCAACTTTTTCCACCTTTAATGTGACCTATAACCTGTACAAAGCAATTGAAAAACAAACTGAAACTTTTAAAGGGGGAAAAAAAGAAACTTAAAACAACCTAGTTGCATAAGTATGCACACCCTTAAACTAGTACTTTGTTGCAGTACCTTTGGCTTTTAGTACAGCACTACAGCACAGTCTTTTTGGGTAGGAGTCTATCAGCGTGGCACATCTTGATGTGGCAATATTTGCCCATTCTTCCTCGCAAAACTGCTCCAAATCTCACAGATTGTAAGGGCATCTCCTGTGCACAGCCCTCTTCAGATCGCCCCACAGATGTTCGATCAAATTCAGGTCTGGACTCTGGCTGAGCCATTCCAAAATCTCAGTCTGGTTCTGGTGAAGCCATTCTTTTGTTCATTTGGATGTGTGCTTTGGGTCATTGCCATACTGAAAGGTGAAGTTCCTCTTCATCTTCAGCTTTCTAACAGAAGCCTGAAGATTTTGTGCCAACACTGACGGGCATTTGGAACTTTTCACAATTCCCTCCACCCTGACTAAGACCCCAGTTCCAGCTGAAGAAAAACATCCCCAAAGCATGATGCTGCTACCACCATGCTTCACTGTTGGTATGGTGTTCTTGTGGTGATGAGCAACATTTTTACACCAAATATACCTTTTGGAATTATTGACCAGAAAAGTTCAACCTTGGTTTCATGGGACCATAACACATTTTCCCACATGTGATTGGAAGATTTCAAATGTGTTTTTGTGAAATGAAGCCGGGCTCGGATGCTTTTCTTTATAAGATAAGGTTTTCGTCGTGCCACCCTACCCCATAGCCCAGATATATGAAGAAGACACACGTGTTATACAACCAATACTTGCCAGAAATTAGTGCAGCTCCTTCAATGTTGCTGTTGACCTCTTCACAGCCTCCCTGACCAGTTTTTCTTCTCGTCTTATCATCAATTTTGGACAGACGTTCTGTTCTTGGTAATGTCACTGTTGTACCACATTTTCTCCACTTGATGATGACTGTCTTCACTGTGTTCCATGGTATATTTAATTCCTTGGTAATTCTTTTGTACCCTTCACCTGACTGATATCGTTGAACAATGACATCCCTCTGATGCTTTGGAAGCTCTCTGCGGACCATGCTTGTGCTGGAAGATGTGGCTACAAAAATGTCACAAAAAGCCTACTAGAACAGCTAAACTTTATTTGAGGTTAATCAGAGGCACTTTAAATGGTGACAGGTGTGTGCTGACTCCAATTTAACATGTCAAAAAAAGGTTTCAGTTTGGTTTTTCAATTGCATTGTATAGGTCACATTAAAGGTGGAAAAGGTTCTGAAATTATTTATCTTGGTGTCATTTTTTACATCACAAAAACTTTTCATTTGAGCAGGAGTGTGTAGACTTTTTATATCCACTGTATAATAATTTTGTAAGAGGGACCAAACCAGGACTTTTATTTTAATATTTTACACACATTTTTTTCTGTTAATACGTAAGTTCTTTTACTTGCAAATTATTTTTCTTGTGGGACTTTTACTTGCAATAGTATATTTTAATATTCTTGTTCTGATACTTTGAAGTAAAGGATCTGAATACCTTTTCCACCACTGATCATTGGTTTGATTGCCAAACAGGTAGGATTAAAACTGGGTGGAGAAAGTGAAAATGCAGCACTTGCTTCTCCCTCGTTATCACTCCTAAGGTACCCTTGAACAAGGCCATTGACCTGAGCCGCTCCACTAAAAGCTATGGTACTGGGAGCACTGGGAAGACTCCAGGTGTGAATCTGGGAAAAGTGAAGTTAGGAAATATGGCCAGGAAAAACACTATTGCTCTGAGTAAAGCTTAAGTTTTATATTAAAATAGACTTTTAGACTGTTAGATTCAGAACACTAAAAAATTAATTCTTTTTAAATTTATTATAACCACAAACGGGAATAATTTGAACAGACAGGCTAAGTGCAGAAGGCTCTTGGAGTGATAAAGACTGAGTAAAACATAGTTATTATAAAGAAGCAGGTGTTATTACTCACTGATTTCGTTTCGCAGATATAAAGGTTAGATAATTGCTCATAAATTAATGGCTTACAAGCTAAATTATGACTGAGTAAATTAATCTCCATTTAACAAAACTGTTTAAAACATTTTTTTCCTGTATATTTATTACTCGACTCTGAAGCTCTGGAACTCTCTCTATAAAGTAAATGCCCTCCCAGAGTTCACACTCCTTCGTCAGCTTCTTGACCTCCTTCATTGGGGCTCTTTTTTGTTCATTCTAGTTGTTCTTTCCATCTTAAACTGAGTCTTTGTTTTCCTTGTAGATTTCTTACTTGGTGGCTGGCAAAAATGCAACATGAAATAAAGGCTTGTAGGTAAACCAATCTAAATACTGATGGTGTCAACATTCTATAGACTCTCCATTGTGCAATCAGTATTTACTTTATATTAACGTAAAGTGAAAAACGTGGTCAATGCTCACATTTGGTTTAATTGACTAACTTAAAAAAAGCATATTTATGCATAAATTATGCACCACTCATGTTGAAAATATCAAAGTTTATTTTCCCTTCAGCACTGTCAAGCTATTCTAACAAAACACTTTCTGATGTTGAACCCTCAATATTGCATGCTATCACACTCCTAGTAGGGAGTAGTTTGGGTGTAACACTTACATAGTCACTCTGTTACACACACTGGTAGTAAGAGAGAGTGGCGTTCCAAAGGGCAGCAGTGTTTACCTGCCCACTTGAGTGGATTCCTCAGCCGGCTGGCTCTGACGCTGAGGTACAGGCTCTGGTGCCTTCGTGTCTACTGTCTACACCAGAGACATTCTTAGCCTGATAGCTTTGCCACACGCTCAACAAAGATGTTGAAAGGGTAGGGGGTGCAAGAGGTAAGGATAGGGAGGGAGAGAGATGGACTCAGTTCATAAAATTCACTGTAGGCAGTGGGGGCCGAAAGCCTTTGAAGTGTTGCGCTTGCATAGGGAGAGCAGGTGTGAGCTTCTGTATATGTTGTGCGGATGTGCTGTATGTGGCTGCACAGGTGTGTGCGTGGGTGCATTTGTGTGCTTATGTGCTGTCGTGAGTGCATCTGTGTTCCAGCCAGGCGGACGTTGAGCCACGCAGAAAATGCACTCGAGCTTGTGTTCATGCAGCTGACCAAACACTAGTTAAAATCATGCTTTCATGTGTGTGTCTGTGTGTGTCTGTGTGTGTGTGTCTGTGTGTGTGTGTATGTGTGTCTGTGTGTGTGTCTGTGTGTGTGTGTGTGTGTGTGTGTGTGTGTGTGTGTGTGTGTGTGTGTGTGTGTGTGTGTGCGCACGCGCTTGCCTATGAGTGATAGGGAGATGGAGCAACTTCAAAGCGGCATGGCGGCATTCTCTCAGCCCAGCCTGTTTGCACTGTTCAGTGGAGTCTGCATTCCTCTGTCTCATTTTTCCATGGCATTCCACGAACAGCTCAATGCTCTTGGCTGTGTGCCCTACAAAGTTTACCCCACCCCCTCCCAATCACCCCTACACATATAGTGCTTACATCCTTCTGTACACACAACTGTACACTCCATTTGGCCATTAAAACAAGACAGGAACCAGCTGGGAGTGAAGCTGCCACTAGCAGGGTAAGTTTAGGGAAGAGGAGGGAAAGAAAAAGGAGGGATCACATGTACTGCAGCACTGCAGGAGTGGCAGAAGATTCAGCCGCACAGGACTTACTCCCCTCCCTTGTTTCTGACAGATTCAGGTAGATCTCCAGATGCAAAAATGTCACTGTGTCTCTCCAAAATGGGACAGAAACATCTGCACTGGTGTCTCTTCAAAAGTTCTCAGTGCATTCCCTGACAATAAATCAGGCAGCCTCTCTGCTTGCCTTGCAGCCAAGGTGAAATATAGCAGTGCAAAAGAAAACAATTATGCTGCCAATTACAAGGTGTGTTGCAAGCCACATCAGAGAGCTTCTGCGCCGATGTTTTGTGTCTATTTACTGCCAGGGTTGCTACGGATGCATCATGCCCAGGCAATATGGTCGCCTAAACATTCACGATGAGTAAAAATAACAGCAAAAAAATCCCTTAGTTGTTGTGTTTACTTGCTCTTTGCCTTTATGACTGCGTTTCTCCAGCGACAGCTACAGGTGGCTATGGGATTCCCTGTGGGGTGGAACAGAGGGATGGTGGCAGACGGTGACATCTGTGGAGAAATATGTCACTGTTTCTCGTTTTTCTTTCCACTGGATCCTTCCTTAGATTAAATTAGAGATCTTATATGGCATAGTAGGTAATGACAACTTCACAGGAAAAATATCCATCTGAAGAAGGATTTTAATCTAGTTTGGATCCTCCAAATATTTTAAAAATGTGGGAGACTTTGGGGGGTGAGATCATCTTACAAAGTTATGTTTCAGACTGTAGTGAAGTAGAAAAATAAGTGGTACACAAAAATAAGATTTAAGGCTTATCAAGTAACTCCATGACTTTAGATTTTGCAGAGTATAGCAAGTGTAAATAAACCAGGACAAAGAATCAGCTATAAGAAAAGAGGAAGTCAGTGGATGAAGTCATTTTTGTTTGTCATTTGTTCTGCACAGATGGGAGGATGAAGAAGACAATGATTTACACCAACCCTGATAACCATACCTGAGTGTTTCTCTGCAACCATTTAGAGTTAATTCACATTTGTGCAGGTAAAACATACTAGCTGCTGCCAACTCGTAGGCATAATGGAATACAGTACTGTTCATTAAACACAACCAAAATAGTGACACTCGTACAAGGCACACTGCACAAAGCAACGTTCCATTTTAGCCTATGCATATAATATCAGATATAAGGTCTTGTATTACATACCAATGATTACATCATTGTAGTTAAATGTTTATGACCTGCATCAGCTGGGTACAAATGACTTTGTCGCTCATGCTGCAAGTCACAATCAGCTAAAGCTGCATGTTTTGGACTGGCATTGCATTTGTGCAAATCAGTTTAAAAAGCAGTAGGTACTTCACATTTTGAAATGTCTTCACTTAATCTTAATACATTCATAGCATTTTTGGCAGAAATAAGTAAAAATATGTTATGATCTTTTTTACCAAAAATTTAAAGATGATAATCAATATCAAAGTATGACATGGTGATAAATGGGAGAAATTTCTTTCCAAAAATTGAGCATGTCTTCTTAAATTTAATTTTTAGTATTGATTTTTTTTAAATGGAACATTTGCATCTCAGAGTTCTCTCTAACTACTTGCTGGTTTGAAGAATACTCCACCAAACATTTCCACATTCATGGTTAACCAATTTGTTTTTGATAGACACATTCTTCTCCCTTGTGAAAACTGCGGGTGATTTGTGCAAATAGCAGCTTAATGTAGCCTCGAACAACTAACATCAAGCTTCTCTCCAAGACCTGAGAAAAGGCTTTGATGTGTATAATCAGAAGAGTTCCCTTTGAAGCTTCCACAGTAGGGGTTTCAGGCTGTTCCTGCCATCACACACTGAACAAATATAAATACATTAGTGTTTAACACTTAAATTTGAAAAAGAGAAAAATGGCTCCCTCTCATATGCCATTATAAACTTTGACCTCTCTTTAATAACCACATATTGCAACAAAAGATTCATGTTGGAGGGTGGATTTGGTGGGGATTGCATTTCCAAATTAAAGAGTGGTGGTAAAAACAGCCCCAGCAGTCTACTGTTTTCATTTTATGTGCCAGTGTGTAAAAAAGGCACCTGTCTCTCGTGAAACTCTGCCGTGGTGTCCTGTACTGTCTGTGGAGAGACTTTCACACAGTGCTTTTATTTTGAAACCGTATCCTCTGACAGTCGGTTGAGCTGATCTCTACTCAGACTCTTATCTTCGATGAAGGTCCTCAGACGTGCTTAACCTTTGTAGCTGCTAAAAGTCCAACATTCACACACCATTTGGCTCAGTGGTGATGGTCACATATGTTTTTAGCTACACTAGCAGCATGGGCCTAGGTTTGGTTGGTTCACCACTTTGGTCTTTACTGAAATATCTCAGCAAGCATGGGATGGGTTGGTTTGAAACTTTGTATAGATGTCCATGTTTACAAGTTAAAAAATTTCCATGATTCTAGTGATCTGAGCATTTCCTACATCACTATCATTATACCAGTTTGATACTCTTTTTTTTTTTTTTACTACAGAGTATGCTTTTTTGAATTGAGAGATGAGATTGTGTAAATACATGATTTACTGAAATGTTTAGTCTCTAAAATGTAAAAGAAAAATGCTGTTATGTCATGCATTTCTCTCTTCCTGTCTCTTCACCATCATGACTCATGTACAATTCAACTTTTACTGATTTCCGAGTCTTGTATGAGGGAGATTAGTCACTTTAAAAATTTTGTGTCTGTTTTTTGTTATTAAAAAAAATGAGCTTCCTCAAAAGTTCACACACTGACTACTTCACTCCTGCTGAGATACTCTTTCTGTAAACGGAGGTTGGAGACTTTTGTAATATTAATTGTCAAAAGCAGAATATGACCTTTTGCATTCATGTTTTTGTTGCCATTAAACATCCAATCACCTGTGCTAACAACCAGGTCTAAGCTGATGTAAAACTTACTTTACTGGGGGATAAATGGAGTGATTATATAAAATAGCACAAGTCGCTATTATAAAAATAACCATGTAATAATACGCGTTGGCTTATAACAGCTCATCCTCCTATTTCTTTGCCTCATAATTCCCTTTGATTGATTCTTCTGTGTCTCTGTCTTCCATAATTTAAAGTTTCCTTCAGTGAACACCCTTCCTCATTCCCTGGCTAATCACTTTCCACATCACTGACCTTAAGTTGCCAACCATAAGTTATTAGCACGCCGAACAGTCTCTGACTGATGTTGTGGAACCTGAGAGAATTTGAGAGCTGTCCTGCAGACCAGGGACGGTCTGGAGGAAGCCTGGAGGCCGTGTGGACGTGTCGACAGGGAAGAAGGATCACTGCAACACTAACAAACTGCTGGGCTGCCAAGCCACTGACTTGTTATGACAGGGAAGTGCTGTGTTTATGTTTAACTCGGAGCTTTGAAATGTATAGTTGGCCTGAGGCTGATGGAGTGGCCTTAGTTGTTATTGGTGTATGTTAATGTGTGTGTGTGTATGCAAGCATGTGTTTGTGTTAGCAAGACCACAAAACCTGTGCATGAAGTGTGGACAGGACGTAGGGCTCCATCTTTAAACTGTTCCCATGTCAGTCCCAGTGCAACTGAAACACTTGTTTCACTTGTCTGTTGAGTAGCTGGACGTGCCTCATCACCAGACAGAGAACCAGCAAGTCATCATTCTGCTATGAGTAGGGCCAGACCAATATGAATTTTTTGAGGTCGATGCCGATTCCAACACACAGTGAGTTGCTGTTACAGCCTGTTTCACGTCCTAGTATTTTCTGACAGAGTACAACTAAAAGTGACATGAGATCATGATGGTTGCTTAAGATGGACAGTCATGTTAATCATTTAAACTGAATACACCCACTCCCCTCTGTCTTCACATCGCTCCTTCTTAAATGTGCCTCAACACACAGGTGACGGAGTGATGAATGGTTGTTCTGTATTCTCAAATATTTTGTACACTTAGGTTTTTCTTTTAACTTATTTTTATTTGAACATCCAACACACATACATCTATAACTTGCCACAATTATCACATTTTTCCCTTTTATCAGTCCTTTAATTTTAGATGTCCTTTTTCTTCTTTTTTCCTCCCCCGCCCTCCTCCAATCCCCCTGTAGTCCAGTCATTGTAGTAGTTGTTTAAAGAACAGAAATATGCCCCGCTTCACAAATACAATCAATACCGACTCATAACTCATACGACAAACTCCACATTCAGTGCTAATGATAATAAGGATAATGGTAGTAAATAATAATAAACACGCTCCGCTTAAAACATCCCCCGCCTTATATATCTAAGTGCAAGAAATAATAATATATATTGGACGATACACCTACAAAATGATACATCTTCACTACAATGAAAACAATCAGGTCAAGGTCATGCACCAAAAAATGCAGATCTACATTATCCACAGGTGGCGTTGGTGCAATATGCATGAAATCCTTCAAGTAGTTTCTGACATATGCTCCAGAAACAGAATCAAAAAATATTTGAAGTGCCTCACAATGACCTTGAAAATAAGGTCAAGGTCATACACCCGAAAAAGCACATCTACATTACTAACAGGCTTAGTGTGTGCAATATGAAGGAAAACCTTCAACTGGTTTCTCAGATATGCTCCGGAAACAAAAAAATATTTGAAGTGCCTCACAATGACCTTGAAAATCAGGTCGCAGTCATACACCCAAAAAGGCAGATCTACACACGTGGACAAAATTGTTGGTACCCCTCAGTTAAAGAAGGAAAAACCCACAATTCTCACTGAAATCACTTGAAACTCACAAAAGTAACAATAAATAAAAATTTATTGAAAATTAAATAATCAAAATCAGCCATTACTTTTGAATTGTTGATTAACATAATTATTTAAAAAAACAAACTAATGAAACAGGCCTGGACAAAAATGATGGTACCTCTATAAAAGATTGAAAACTATTTGACCAGAGTGACATGATTAACTCAGGTGTGTCATTTAATTGACATCACAGGTGTTTCCAAACTCATAATCAGTCAGTCTGCCTATTTAAAGGGAGACAAGTAGTCACCGTGCTGTTTGGTGAAAAGGTGTGTACCACACTGAACATGGACAACAGAAAGCGAAGGAGAGAATTGTCCCAGGACATTCGAAAAAAAATTATAGACAAACATCTTAAAGGTAAAGGCTATAAGACCATCTCTAAACAGCTTGAAGTTCCTGTGACAACAGTGGCTCATATTATTCAGAAGTTCAAGACCCACGGGACAGTAGCCAACCTCCCTGGACGTGGCCGCAACAGGAAAATTGATGACAAATTGAAGAGACGGATCGTTCGAATTGTATCCAAAGAGCCCAGAGCAACCTCCAAAGAAATTAAAGGTGAACTCCAAGGCCAAGGTACATCAGTGTCAGATCGCACCATTCGTCGTTGTTTGAGCCAAAGTGGACTTCATGGGAGACGACCAAGGAGGACACCACTGCTGAAAAAAACTCATAAAAAAGCGAGACTGGAATTTGCAAAAATGCATGTTGACAAGCCACAAAGCTTCTGGGAGAATGTCCTTTGGACAGATGAGACCAAACTGGAGCTTTTTGGTAAGGCACATCAACTCTATGTTCATAGACTCAAAAACCAAGCATACGAAGAAAAGAACACTGTCCCTACGGTGAAACATGGAGGAGGCTCAGTAATGTTTTGGGGCTGCTTTGCTGCATCTGGCACAGGGTGTCTTGAAAGTGTGCAAGGTACGATGAAATCTGAAGACTATCAAGGCATTCTGGAGAGAAATGTGCTGCCTAGTGTCAGAAAGCTTGGTCTCAGTCGCAGGTCATGGGTCTTCCAACAGGACAACGATCCAAAACACACAGCCAAAAACACCCAAGAATGGCTGAGAGAAAAGCGTTGGACTATTCTAAAGTGGCCTTCTATGAGCCCAGATCTGAATCCCATTGAACATATGTGGAAGGAGCTGAAACATGCCATTTGGAGAAGACACCCATCAAACCTGAGACAACTGGAGCTGTTTGCTCATGAGGAGTGGGCCAAAATACCTGTTGACAGCTGCAGAACGCTCATTGACAAATACAGAAATCGTTTAATTGCAGTGATTGCCTCAAAAGGTTGTGCAACAAAATATTAAGTTATGGGTACCATCATTTTTGTCCAGCCCTATTTCATTAGTTTGTTTTTTTAAATAATTATGTTAATCAACAATTCAAAAGTGATGGCTGATTTTGATTATTTAATTTTCAATAAATTGTTATTTATTGTTACTTTTGTGAGTTTCAAGTGATTTCAGTGAGAATTGTGGGTTTTTCCTTCTTTAACTGAGGGGTACCAACAATTTTGTCCACGTGTGTACATTATGCACAGGTGGTGTGGGTGCAATATGCATGAAATACTTAAGGTAGTTTCTGACATATGCTCCAGAAACAGAATCAAAAACATATTTGAAGTGCTTCACAATGACCTTGAAACTAAGGTCAAGGTCATGCACCCCAAAAGGCACATCTACATTACCAACAGGCTTAGTGTGCGCAATATGAGTGAAATCCCTCAACTAGTTTCTGAGATATGATCCGGAAACCAAAAAATATTTGAAGTGCCTCACTATGACCTTGAAAATGAGGTCAAGGTCATGCACCCCAAAAGGCACATCTATAATATATAGAGATGGCCTGGGTGCAATATGAATGAAATTCCTCAAGTAGTTTCTGAGATATGCTCCGGAAACGAAATGTGGACGTACGTACGTAAAGACGGACAGATGGACGTGCCCATGCCAATATCCCCCTTCATGCCTACGGCCGGCGGGGGATAAAAAGGAGGGGGGGGGAGGGGGGGGATGAATTAATATTAGTAAATAAATAAATGAAAAGCGGAATTTTTTTTACCAAAAACCAGATGCAGAAAGGATTACTCATACATACACGAATCAGGAAATCAAACCTCAGGAGTACATATCATATATCATTGCAGTATCAGAAGCATCACAGGCTTCCATCTCTTTAAAAAAAAAAATCTTTTTGAAGTCTAACAGCATAGGTAATTATTTCTATTTCATAAATCACCCATACCTTCAAAATCCAGTCATTATATGAAGGGGGTTCAGGTTCCAGCCATTGAAATGTAAAACTCTTAATGGCTGCAGCTAGTAGGATTTCTAACAAATATGCATTATCTCGGCCTGTGACACCTTCTGGTATTATACCAAGGAGAACCACTATGGGTTCTTTGAGTATCTCACTATGAAAATTTTCTTTTAAAGCATCAAAGACCTCCTTCCAATAATCCTCTAATTTTGGGCATGACCACATTATATGAGTATGGTTTCCTATGTGCTGACCACAATGCCTCCAGCATTTGTCTGACCCTGTTTGATTCCATTTAGCTGTTATATGTGGGGTTCGGAAATACCTTGTTATAATTTTCCACCTAAATTCTCTTCAAATATTAGAACTGGTTACTAAATGTGCTTCCTCACAACCCTGTGTCCAAGTTTCAATCGAAATAATTGTACCAAATTCAGTCTCCCATTTTTCTTTAATATGCAGAGTATTATTTGGGTCCATGGATGAAAATATGGTGTACGCTTTAGAGACCACTCGTTTAATATTGTGATTTGATTGTATTTCCTGGAGAAACACCTCAAGCTGAGAGGGGTTTTTAACTTTTTCATATTCTTGATGTGTTGTTAGAAAGTGTCTCAGTTGCAGTTATCTATAAAAATTAGTTTGTGGGAGTATAAAGTCATGTCTTAGTTGTTCAAAAGATTTAAGATCACCTTTAGAAAACAATTGGTGTACATATCTAAGACCAAACTGAGACCAGTTTTTGAAACCCATATCACTTTGAGATGGTATAAAGTCCCCCAGATATCCTAACTCAGTCAAGATAGAGAGTTTCTTTGGTAAATTAAAGAATGCTTGTATAGTTTTCCAAATTTTCAATGTCATTTTTGTCCACAGACCCATCTGGATATTCTTCAAGGGTAGACTAATATTGAAAAGAGCATAAGCTCTTCTCGATATTAATCCATCGGATATGTACCTGATCCTCCATCCACGAGATCACTGGTCTCACTTGAGCGGCCCAGTAATAATATTGTAAATTTGGAAGTCCCAATCCCCCCCGGGATTTAGATAATTGTATAATTTTAAATCGAATTCTAGGGCGTTTCCCCTGCCATATGAATTTTGATATTAATTTATTTAATCTATCAAATGCTAATTTTGGGACCTCTACAGGCAGCACTTGGAACAGGTAACGTAATCTAGGTAGGACGTTCATACGTACTGATTCGATGCAACCAAGCATGGTCAGTGGTAGTGTTGTCCAGCGTTCCAGGTCCTCGCTTATACTTTTAATAATTTTGGGGTAATTTGCATCATATAATTGTTCTAGGGAATGAGGAAGAGTGATGCCAAAATACAGCATACCCCCCCCCCCCCTCCATTTAAAACCGCTTTTATTTTTAATATGTTCTGGTATTTGACCACTAAGGTCAATAGCTTCGGTTTTTTCAATATATACTGCACTGCCACTGCAGGCACGCAGCTGAGCTGCTGCTTTTTATCCACTTTTATCCAGTTTTAAAAGGTTTTTAATGCTCTTAATACATTAGGCCTTAACATAGAGCTATTTTTAACTTGTGCTTTTACTGGATAAAAGGTTTTAGTCATCGGACTTCTGGATTTTAATGACCGAGTGCGCTACCACTCGCACTTGACCGAGTGCGCTACCATGGAGGCAAACGCTATGGATACCTTCTTACCTGCAGAGGTAGGACACCAGCTCAAAAAAGCCGAAAAAAAGATCGCTGATCTTCTTGAGGACATTGGGCGGCTATCAGACGAGCTGCAGTGGAAGGACTCACTCCTGGCCACCTTCAAATCTCGGCTCCCGGCGTTGTCCAGCTGGTTGGAGACCACGCAGACCGGTGAGCTGAAACAGCATAGCGCCGCTACACTGAGGGACACCGTCATCTGGGAGCCTCCCTCCTCCACCCGTCAGCGGCCCTCCTGCTCTACCCCGAGCGGTGGGACTTCATGGTCCGAGGTGGTGGTCCGCAGGCAGAAGAGGGCTCCTGTCGTGTCTTCTGGCGGGGCTTCGTGCAGGGTTTCCCCCTCCATCGGCATCCCCCTTACCAACAAATTTTCGGCTCTATCTATGAGCGCGGAGCCGATGCTCCGGGGCCCTGCTGATCCCGATGCCTCCCATCAAATGAACACTGTGCCCCCGCTGACTGACACCACAGCCTTCCCACCACTCACGGCTGCCAGTGCCCCAGGGGATGATCGTCCAACACCGGGCCGCTCACCTCCGTCCTCCCGCCCCTCGGCCCAGCGAAAGCGGCTCCTCAGGGACGCAGTGCGATGGCACACGAGGTGTCCTCACCCCCGGGCGCCTGGCTGGGATGACGGGTTTGCAGAGCCGGCTGCCCCCCCAAAACAGCAGGCTAAGACGCTCGTCATCGGGGATTCCCTCGTCAGAAATGTCCGTCTGAGGGGGGCGTTCACCCTGTGTTTTCCTGGCGCCACAGTCTCTGACATTACTGAGAAAATCCCAGCCGTCCTGAGCTCTCACCCACAGGTAAACAGGATTGTCATACATATGGGCACCAACGACACCCCCAGACAACAGTCTGAGCTTTTAAAACGTGACTTCACGCAGCTTTTTAACAAACTCTTACAGCACCAGCTGAGGGTCATTATCTCCGGCCCCACCCCCACCTGTGGCAGGGGCATTGGCCGCTTCAGCAGGCTGCTCAGTTTGAACACCTGGCTCTCCTCAGCCTGCAGCTACCACAATGTTGGCTTTGTAGACAATTCAGTTTTTGGGAGAGGAGACATCTTTTTACTTCAGACGGTCTCCACCTGAACAGAGCCGGGGCTCGGCTACTGTCAGCCAACCTTGCATATGGAGTACAACACACTAAACCCACACTCTCCTCCCATCACCTGAAACATGCTCTATCTGACCAGTCCCCCACTGAATGATGTCCCCCAGGTCCCACTTCTTATGTTTTTAGTTCCACTTTTGACGCACACAATACTGGACTTGGGCCCCCTGTTTTCACAACCCATTCATCAATTCCTGTTATCATTACTCAATGTCTCATAACCAGACCCCACCATGTTCACTCTGTGAATTTTAATAACCTCAGACCTCTCCCAAAACATCAACAGTCCACCCATACAGTCTGTAAGTCACCTGTCACCATCAACATGGCACTTTTAAACATTCGCTCCCTTTTAAACAAATCTTTTATTATCCACAACCTGATTTTAGACAACAAGGTAGACTGCTTGTTTTTAACCGAAACGTGGCTGGGTACAGATGCGCCAATTATTCTCACTGAGGCCTCCCCATCAAATTTTAACTTTACATTCTCCCTGAGAAGTGGCAGGAAAGGTGGTGGTACTGCATCAATAGTTAATAATTCACTAAAGCCAAAAGAAATTAAATTTGATCAGTACACCACCTTTGAGCACCATGCTATTGTTTTTAACAGCCCGTCAATTCTTTGTATCACTGTTTACAGACCTCCCAAATATGATTCTGTTTTTATCAGTGAATTTTCTGAATTTCTATCTATTATCTATTATCTATTATCATTATATCTGGTGATTTTAACATACACATAGACAATCCATCTTATTTTATGGCAAAAGAGTTTTTAAATTTACTGAGTTGCTTGGATTTTAATCAGCATGTCACACAGCCAAGTCACAAAGGAGGACACACACTCGATTTAGTCCTCAGCTATGGCCTGTCAGCCAGTGTGTCCTCTGTTGTTGACTTGGCTGTGTCGGACCATTACTGTGTGTTTTTTAATATCACCAGTTTTATTCAATGGGAGACCTCGGTGCAAACTGTCAGGAAACGCTATTTTACTTCAGAAGTGGCTGCAAATTTTATCGAAATCTTGGATAAGCATCCTCCAGCTCCTTCACCTGCGTCCTGTGATTTTATCGTTGAACATTTTATTAATAAATTAGAAAAAACTATTGATCTTGTTGCTCCACTGACCACAAAGAAAGTGTTGCCTAAGCACTCACCCCCGTAGAGAAACGAAGACATCAGAAGATTGAAAAGAAATTGCAGAGTAGCTGAACGGAGATGGAGAAAAAATAAGATAACAGTTCACTATCAGATATACCGTGAACAACTAAAAATGTACAACAGTGCTCTCAGGCACGCAAGAACAACGTACTTTACTAACATAATCACTGCTCAAAAAAATAACCCTAAAATCCTCTTCAACACCACTGATCTTTTAATCAACCCAGATTTTAACAGACACCAAATCACTCCCTTGGACTCTCTTTGTGAAGCCTTTGCAGACCACTTCAGGGGTAAAATTGATTTTATAAGATCCTCTATTTTTTCTAATCAGAATACTGTTTCTAATACAGTAGAAAGCTTGTTTTTACCAGAGGAAGCACTGGACAGTTTTGTACTGGTTGATGCTGAGATGCTTGGTAGAGTTTTCTCCCAAGTAAAACCAACAACCTGCCTTTTAGACCCAATTCCCACATCACTTTTTTTTTATGATTAACATTTTTTATTGAAATTTCCAGAACACGTACAATGACCCACCATAACATGTACATGTATGCATATATAAAGATACAAATATACACTTGCTCACACAGATATACATATCCAAATATATATATAGACATATATAAACCCATACATGTATACAACACATGTCATTAAAGGTTAATAAGAGGCCAAAAGAAAAACAAATGAAAAATAAGTAAATAAATCAAATATCAAAACAAAAAAAAAGAAGAAAAAAAACAAAAAAAAAGCCCAACAACAACAAAAAATAGAAATAAAAATGGGGAGGGGAGGCGACTCTATACGATTTCAAGAGTATCATTCAGTAAGGATGAAACCAACTCCTAAATATGTCAAGGTCCAGCCTCTCCAACTTCTAAGGTGATCCTTTTATTCTTAAAAGGTATGAGTCCCACTTCCTGTGGAAGGACTCTGTTCTGTCAAGCATTCTGTACGAGAGACGTTCCAGAGCTGCTAGTCTTCCTAGTTGGTTGTGCCAGTGGGTGACAGATGGTGCAGAAGAATTTTTCCACTGTGAGATGATGGTTTTGCGCCCCAGCATCAGGGCTGTCTGTACCCAATCAGCAGTGTTAGGTGGATGGTCTTTCAGGGGTGAAGGGTCCCCTAAAATAAACAATCTCGGCAAGAAGGGAATTTCTTTTCCAGCCACTGTCTGGACAAATTGGTGCACCCCAACCCAAAAGTCCTGGATTTTGGGGCATTCCCATAGCATGTGTATGAGTGTGCCAACCTCAGCCTGGCATCTCCAGCATTCAGGGGTCTGGATGAGCTTTGCCCTACTTAGCCTGTGTGGGGACCAGTGAATTCTATGCAGTAGTTTGAACTGCGTGAGTCTTGTTCTCAACTCCCTGGACATTTTTTTCAAATTCTGTAAAATCATGGACCATTCTTGGTCAGTAAAGGTCAGCTCAAGGTCATTTTCCCAGGCTGAGCGTAGGTTGGGGAGACCCCTATCTGTACCCTTTAAATGCATTAAGTAAAATCTGGAGGCTTCATGACCCCCGCTCGCAATTTTTCTAATGTGGCCAAGCCAGCCTGTAGTCGGGGGGCGTGTTGAGCCAAAGATCTGGGTTAGAAGGTGTCTGAGCTGCAGATATTTCCAAAATTGACTTTGTGGGAGATGGTATTGGTTTTTAAGTTCATTGAAAGATTTAATAGTTCCTTTTTCATATAGATCTCCAAGAACAAGGACTCCATTACGAGCCCATAGCCTCCAGAAAAAGGGGGACTTACCAATGCAAAGTTTAGGGTTGAGGCATATGGAAGCATCAGTGTGGAGGTGAGAGTTGAAATTTAGCTTCAAAGCTACTTTCTTCCAAACTTCCTGCAGGAATGAAATGATGGGATGTGTTTTTGTATCTGGTGGTAGTTTGATGGTTATAATATGCATTAAGGGAAGCGGTGCACACAGGGGGCTCTCAAGACTAAACCAAGGAGGGACTCGCTCTGGGGGCAAGGCCCAATGAATGATCTGTCGAAGGCTAAAAGCATAGTGATAGAGCATCAGGTCTGGGACTCCCAGTCCACCCAGTTCAACTGGCCGCTTCAGCTTTCCAAGTTTTATTCTTGGGCGTTTGCCATTCCATATGAATAGGTTACACAATTTATCAAATTGATGGAAGTACTTCAATGGAACTTTTAACGGGAGTGCTTGTAATAAGTAATTAAATTTGGGGGCACAGTTCATTTTTATAATATTAACTTTCCCCCAAAGAGAAAGAAATAGAGGTGACCATCGAGCTATGTCGGATCTAAATTTTTCCAGTAAGGGCTCAAAGTTCACTCGAACCAATTCTGCCAGCGAGCGTGGAAAAGTGATGCCCAGATATTTAATTCCTGACCTCGGCCAGCTGAATTGTCCTGGTTGGAATAATGTTTTGGGGCAGGAAGCTGTTAAAGGGAGCGCTTCAGATTTTGGCCAATTTACTTTGTATCCAGATATATGGGAAAACAAATTAAGGATTCTGAAGAGCGCAGGGAGGGAACGTGATGGTTGCGTTACTAGGACCAGGGCATCATCAGCATAAAGCATAATTTTATGATTAGTGTTGTGTGTTTTGATGCCAGGGAAATCGGGGTCTGCCCGAATCGCTGCTGCGAGAGGCTCTAAGGTCAAGGCAAATAACAGAGGGCTCAGTGGACATCCTTGTCTTGTGCCTCTGTATAGGTTAAAGGGCGGTGATATGATACGATTAGTTGACACCGAGGCTTGCGGATTAGTGTAGAGGAGTTTGACCCAACCAATAAATTTTGGACCTAGGCCAAATGTTTCTTGAACACTAAACAAAAAGTTCCACTCTACCCTGTCAAACGCTTTCTCTGCGTCTAGGGAGAGGGCCATAGCTGGGGAAAGGTCAGAATTAACGGGTTTATTTTGGGCAGTCCACATTATATCAATTAAACGTCTGATGTTATCGGCTGAGTTCCGAGCTCTAATAAAACCTACTTGGTCTGGGTGTATAAAGCTATTCATAACTTTATCTAATCTTGATGCCAGGATCTTTGCTAGTATCTTGCAATCACAATTTATCAAACTTATTGGTCTATAACTCCTACAGTCTAGCGGATCTTTGTCTTTTTTTAAAACAAGGGATATTAGAGCCTCAGTTAGCGTTGGTGGTAGGCTGCCTTTGTCTAGGGCCTCATTGAACATACACAAAAGTAGGGGCGAGAGTTCTTTGGCAAATACTTTGTAAAACTCAGATGTAAATCCATCTATGCCTGGAGCTTTGCTAGTTGGGAGGTTTTTGATTACTTCTGAGATCTCTCCAATTGAGATTGGAATGTCTAAAGAGTCGATTTGCGTGTCTGAGAGAGTTGGAAGTTTTAGGGGTAAAAGGAAGTTCTTAATTTCTTGAGGACTTGCTTGTGATTCAGAGGAGTAAAGTTCCATGTAGAATTTTTTGAAAACGTTGTTAACCTCCATGGGTTTAGTCACCAAAGTGTTATCCTGTTTCCTAATTGCTGGTATGGCAGCCCAAGCTTCTTTCTGTTTAATGTAACTAGCAAGAAGTTTCCCCGTTTTGTCCCCATCTTCAAAGTGTTTTTGTCTTGCCCGAAACAGGGAAAATTCAGCCTTTTGGGTCAAAATAGTATTAAGTTCATATTTGATTCTAATTAAATGAGTCAGATTTGTAGGACTCATATCAGCCTTAAAGATTGATTCTGCAACATCAACTTTCTGCTCCAGATCTGCCTGTTTAGCCCGGTCGTTTTTTTTCTTATATGAAGAGTATTGGATTATAAAGCCCCTGATGAAAGCTTTTAAGGCTTCCCAAGCCACACCAGCAGATGGGGCGGAAGGAAGATTTGTCTCTACATATAAATCAATTTGATTTCTTGTGGTTTTAACAAAATTGGGTTCACTCAATAAACTAGCATTAAACCTCCATCTTGGAAATTTGGGGGAACTGATGAATGGATTTAGATATAGGTACACAGGAGCATGGTCAGATAGGAGTATGTTACCAATTGAGGAGGACACTGCCGATGATATAATTGATTTTGACATGAGAAAGTAATCGATCCTTGACCAGGTGTTGTGTGGGGTAGAGTAAAAGGTATAATCTCTACCAGAAGGATTGAAAATTCTCCAGATATCTATTAGGCCTAAGGACTGGCACATTCGACTGAAAACAGAGGCTGACCTAGTGTTATGGTGTGAGGGTGTGCTTCGATCCAGGATGTTGTCCGCAACTAAATTGAAGTCCCCCGCCATCAAGATAGGGTGGTCCCCCATGTGACTGAGCCTGCATTCCAATTGCCCAAAAAAGGTAGGGTCATCTATGTTTGGTGCATAGACATTAGCTAAAATCAAATTTTGACCTTGAATTTCCACCAATAGAAGCAGTATCCGCCCAAGCTCATCTTTATCCACCCTTGTACATTTAAACCCTAGCTGTTTGTGGATCAATATGGCCACGCCCCGACTCTGACTGCTGCCAGATGAAAAGAAAATATGTCCCACCCAGTCCCTGCACAGCTTATCTGCCTCCTTAGGTAACAAGTGGGTTTCTTGTAGAAAGACAACATCGGGTTTCCTAGATTTAATAAATGCCAAAACTTTCTTTTTCTTAATTGGGTTGTTGAGACCTTTTACGTTCCAGGACATCAAGGCAAGGTTTTTTTTGCAGTCTGGCACCATCACACAGCTAAAGTCAAGCTAGTGGTGGCAGTGGGAATTATGATTAACCTAATGTAGCCACTGAGTGAATAATATGCAGATGAGAGTGAGAGAGTCACCAAAAGAGAGAGGGAAAAAAAACCCCACAAAAAAGTAAATGTACAACAATCAGTGTAATAATGAACAAAGTTTAAGATGAATAAGAACTTTCCCCTACACCAGGCAGCCAACAGCACCAAAATCCGCACACATAATTCTTGGTCCATGACTTTAACCAGCCGGACAGACTGAACACAGAAAGCCCGCGCAACAGCAGCATGAATAGTCAGTTATTAATCCGGAGCTCCGATTGTCAGGTGAGAGAACAGAATACACCCTAAGGAGCTGGAGCTCTTTTTACTTATTTTTATTTTATTACTTTTAAATGATATTTTAGCCATTTGTTAGTACTTTATATTTTATTTAATATTTTATTTAACTGTACTTATTTATTTAGTTTTATGTTCTTAGACTTTGTAGTTTTGCGTTTTTATTCCATATCTCCAGTGTTTCCTCAGTGGGGGCCGGCTGCACTGGGGGCTGCAATTGACCCTGGTTGGGATGTCTCCGTCTTGTGGCTGGCATCATCTTGGCCAAGTCGGGGGTCTGCAACACTGTTTTACTGTGTGGGCCCCTCACTGTCCTTGTGGCGGGGCATGCCCGGGCAGAGGCATCTGGCCCTGTGCTGTAGGCAGCGCCCCATGCAGTCGGCCCCCTAGCGTTTACTGACCTGGCTCCTCTGTACTCAGTCACGCGCTTTTAAGATCACTTCATCTGTGTGTGTGTGTGTGTGTGTGTGTGTGTGTGTGTGTGTGGGTGTGTGTGGTGTATATTTGGTGTGTGTGTGTATGTGTTGGGGTTGGAGATGGGGCGGGGGGAGGGGACTGTTTTTAACATGTATAGCACTTTGTGCTGCATTTTAATGTATGAAAAATGCTCTATAAATAAAGTTTGATTTGATTTGATTTATATCCTGAGATGAAGCTATACTGCGAGATCAGTTTTTAAGGTGTGGAAATGTTGTTTCCGGTTCTGCTATAAAAGCAGCCCATCATCAGCATATAGCGATAATTTATGTTCATCTGTATTGATTTTAATACCTTTAACTGATAAGTCATCTCTAATGAGCTGGGCCAGTGGTTCAATACTTAACGTGAACAATAATGGTGATAATGAACATCCTTGTCGGCACCCCTGTTCCAATGCAAAGTTTTGTGATCTAAATCCATTAACTTTAATGGACCCGAGTGGAGCTGAATATAATGTTCGAACCCAATTTATAAACCCAGGACCAAATTTAAACCGTTCCAATGTCTGAAATAAATATTGCCAAGAGACACGGTCAAATGCTTTATATGCATCCAGTGATAGTAACATAGCGTTCTCCCCATTAAGGTTTACATGACTCATTATATTAAGTGCCCTTCGGAGGTCATCCCCATAAAACCTCCCTGCTATAAAACCAGTTTGATCAGGTTGGATTACGTGATTAACGATTTTATTTACTCTTTTAGAAAGTATGGGGGTAAGTATACGCAGGTCACTGTTCAGTAGGGACACTGGTCGATACGATTGACATTTTACTGGGTCTTTACCTTCCATATGCAGTATCACTATGGTCGCTTCTCTCCATGATGGTGCCATCTCACCAGATTCCAATGAGTGATGATATGCTCTTAAAAGGAGTGGTGACATAATTTCTTTTAGTTTTTTATAGAATTCAGTGATGTAGCTAGCCATCAGGGCCAGGACTTTTATTATTCTTCAACATTTTAATTGCTTCCATTATCTCATGCTGCCTAATTGGTTCATCCAATTCCTTTCTCATTGAATCTGTTAAATTAGTCAGTTTTATATTTCTTAAAAAGGAAGATAAGACTGTATCATTTACACAGGTATCTGAATTTTTGTAGAGATTTATAAAATTCTGCAAAAGCCTCTGCAATTTCATCAGGTTTAGTTAGTACTCGAGGGGAATTATCAGGTATTATTTTCAAGATAGTGTTAGAGGCTCGCTGTTTTCTTAATCTAATTGCCAGAAGTCGACTTGCCCTGACCCCATATTCATAATATTTCTGTCTAAGAAATCTCATATTATATTCAATCTTATCGTTGTTTAGGCTATTTTATTCTCTTCTGACGTCTTTTAATTTGTTCAGTATTGTAGGGTTTTGGGTTTGTTTATGTTGTGATTCCAAATTCTGAATAGCTTGTTCCAGTTCTATTTGTCTTGCTTCTCTTTTTTTCTTTCTGTTTGCTGTATAGGCAATAATTCTCCCTCTGAGATAAGCCTTTGCACAATCCCACAGTATAAGCGGTGAAATATCTAGAGTATCATTTGTCTCTAAATAGAACTTCAATTCCGCTGTAATAAAAGAAACAAATTCTTTGTCATCTAAGAGAGAGGCATTCAGTCGCCACTGTTTAGAAGTTGACCTATTCCCTATATCCCATAGTAATTCGATAGGCAAATGATCTGAAAATGTCACTGATAAAGTTTTAATATCCGTTATTCTGTATACTTCTGCCTTGGGGGTAAAAAAATAATCTATCCTGGAATAAGAAGCATGCCTATAAGAATAAAAAGTAAAGTCCCTGCTATTTGGATATTTACTCCTCCGTACATCTACCATGCCCAATTCAGTAGTTTGGTATTTCAGCATTTCGCTCATCCGGAAGAGTGGGGTGTTGGACAGTGGTTTTCTATCCACATATTGTGACATAATGCAATTAAAGTCCCCCCCCCTGCCCCATAAGTAATATTTCAACACTATGTCGTACCATCGTATTGAACACTTCTGATAAATCCCGGCTCATCCTCATTAGAAGCATATACATTCATAAGAGAGACCTCTACGCCATCAATTTGACCATTTAATAAAATAAATCTTCCCTCTGTATCTTTATGAATTGACGTCAAAGTGAAATTTACTTGTCTGTGTATTAAAATTGCAACCCCTTTTTTTCCTTCCAGATGGATGAGAGGAGTAGTAGACCTTAACTGCCCAAGATTTCCTAAGTTTGTCATGCTCAAAGTCTGACAGATGTGTTTCTTGCAGAAAGGCTATTTCACATTTAATCTGTCTCACCTGTCTCAATATCTTTTTCTTCTTCATGGGGTTGTGAAGACCCTTCACTTTATAACTTAATACTTTTATAGCTCCCATTATCTAAGGTTAGGTGTATATAATATGAGATATATTGCATCTGAAGGAGTAAGGGAAAGAAAAAGGGGGGGGGGGGGGGGGTAGGGACTTTAAGATGACATCGTTGGCATTGTAATGAACATAAAAACCCCAAATGGAACTCCAGGGCAACCATAAACAGTCAAAAAGGGCGTTCTCATAACTTCCGAACAAGAAAGAGTCCAAGTCCCTGCGGGAACTAGTCCCTAAAAGCAGTAGTTCCACTTCTTTCATTAATGTAGCAACTGTGGCTTACAGTGCTGTCGTTTCGTCTGACCATGCTGAAACCCCCTCCTCCACGTCCTTAATGCAGTGTTTTATTGATTCAATCTCCGTGCGAGTAGCGGAAGCATTGTTAGCAATTTCCGCCCGTAGAGCCTGTAGCTCACTTTTTATCACAGCAAAAGTTTCTGCTAGGGTACCTTTTAACTCTTCTTTTATCGCCAATAAGATGTCCGCTCTCAGAGAAAAAACAATGTCCATTTTTAATGCGACGGTGTCCATGTTTTTGTCCTCGTGCATTGTTTGTCTCGTAGTTGTAGTGGCAGTTCGATTAGCATTTCCAGGACCACTCGGTCTGGCCCTAGCTATGACTTACCAAAGCAGCTGTAACAATTGTATCAACCCAAATAATTCAATGAGTAATGTGCTTTGTGGGACTTAAGTGGACCTGAGAGTCAGTCTGGAGGTTTGCAGACAGAAATGAGTAATAATGTCTTTCAACTGGTAAGTAGACCAGGTCGTTATTGAAAATGAGAACTAGTTCTCTACTAACTTACCTGGTAAAATATATGTAAAATAAATAAATACAGTAGAAAGACATTGTTAACGATATCAGGTTTGCTGATTAATCTGTAGATTTTTAGATTACTGTCTTAAAAATGTCACATTCTACACAGCTGATCATCAAATATTTTCCTGCTGATACTTGATGCATCCAAAAGGTTCTGGGACTGTTCATTGTGTGTGTGCACAAAGAGCATCACAGTCACGCAGTGCAACATGTGCAAACTGTCCCGAGTGAAGAGGCCACATGACATCATGCTCTCAGCGTCAGGACCTGTGCTGCAGATGTTTTTGTGACTACTGGTAGGTGCCCACTTGCGATTTTTCCATGGACTGCAAACTGGAGCAGAGAGTAAACATTGCATTCTGTGTCAGTCAGCTGCAGCAATGATCCAATGTTAACGTCAAGGGTCATCAGTGGTCACGAGAAGTGGGTCTGTGGTTCTGACCCAAAGACCAAACGGCAGTTTTCACAGTGGAAGAGCCTGCAATTTCCAAAACTGGAGAAGTCGCGTGAGGTCAGGAGCGCAACAGTACCATGCTTGTTGTTTTCTTCAGCACTTCCATGATTGTACACTGCAAATTCATCCCCGACTGTCTCTGCTGCCAATGTAGAGTTCTAGCTTAAGGTCCTGAGGTGTCTGAGAAAATATTTGGTGCAAACAACCTCAACTTTTGCACAATGGCATGTGGATGTACCAATATGGAGTGCACCAGGTCACAATGCAGTGATTAGACAGAGTTTGTTTGACTACAACAACACAACTGTTGCTTCCCATTCACCCCACTCACCAGATTTGGCTCCTTGTGACTTCTTCTTTTTCTGCAAATTGAAACTCAGGTTTAAGGTTCTGTGTTTTGGCACAGTTTAGGAGATACAACACTAATCACAGATGAATGTGTTTACATAAAATTACTTCCAGGGAGTGCTAGAAGCCTTGCAGAAGTGTTGGGAGTTGTGTATTGCTGCATAAATAGAAAAATTTAACGGGTGATCGCCAAATTTACATCAACCCATCTTTTTAGAGCTCTTTGGAGTTAAAATGCCCTTTGTGAAATGGACATTATAGAACAAAGTTGTTTTGTTCTATGTCTGAACAAAAGAACTCAAAGCTAATGTTAAATCAAACCCATTTTATGTTAAATCAAACCCATTTTATGTTAAATCAAACCCATTTTTTTGATTTTTACTAAACTTTTTGATCTCACCTCTTAGATTTGTTTTCATTCTGGGGTTTAGACTTTGTATACAGGCCAGCTTTGCTTTAGCTGCCCATCTGTGTCCATCCAAATTCTGTCTAACTTTTTCTATAATGTGTGTTTGATGTATACAAAGTACAGTGAGAGTTAAGGTAAGAACTCAACTTAATACATACATGTACAGGCAAATTTATACATAAACTATTGTTTTCACAAAGGGCTTTAAAACTCCAAAGAGCTCTAAAATGCACTATTTTCAGTAACCTTTTTCTGAATGAAAATCTGCTGCACTCATGAAAGTACAGGTGTGGCTGGACCCAGCTCTTCACCTCAGTGTTCAAAGTTCATCCCAATTGAACTTTACTTCTGCCTGTTATCTTATAGAAGCAAGGGACACAGCAAATGAAGAGGGCAAACAAAAATGTGCAAAAGTGTTACATGTCATATGTGAGCAGCACGGTCTGTGGAAATATGATGATTCACAAAAATGGAACAGTTATTCCCTCATGTGGCATTCCTCCAATGCACAACTCACTCTTCAGCTTCCTTTCTTTAAAACCAACTCGTCTTCCCACTCCAGGTTCTTTCTTCTCCGCCTAATCCCTTTTATAGAACGGAGAGACAGTCTGACAGGCCTGGAGATGGGGGAAAGCACTCCTACTTAAAGAAAGTGCCCGGGTAAATTTGGGGCAGGTGGTAATTATTTGGGCCTCATTATGGGATCACATTTCCTCAAATCATTCTCTGTGGTAACTGTTACTGGATATAGGCCTGACACTGTCAATAAAACGGAGGGAAAGATGACACGCTTTTTGTTTTGACAGGACTAAAGCAGCATTTGCAAAGAGAGAAAATGCAAGGGCCTCAGAGCCCACTTTTCCACATGCTCCGACAGAGAACGACCCTCTGCTTTATTTCCCTGGCACTGGGCAGTCCGGCATCACTCTCATATTAGCATTTCATGTAAATCTACTTAGTTTAGGGTCACAACATACCATGATGTCTGATTGAAGAATGTGTATCTGTGCGATCTGTGGCACTGAGAGCTGGACCACAGAGTGTGTGTAGAAGTCAGCGTTCCTGTATCATTGGACAGATATAATCTTAGGAAAAGCTGACTGTCTTTGGCTGTCAGCACCCTCCGAAGCAACCACCCAGATTGAGACACACACTCCTGCACCTAGCACTGTGTTATTCACAGAACCATGCAGGGACTTTTTGCACAAGTGGATCAGTAAACACGCTCATGTACACATATGTTGACATGCAAGCACTTGCTCAGATGCCTCAGCAACAATATATAGTTGTTCGCTCACTCTTTAACCCACCCTGTTGCACAGACTCTCACATGCTGATGTCACGCAGACTTGTTACCTGATGTCTTTCCAAGAAGCAAAGAGTCAGCATCTCAACTCATCCTGTCACCTCACAGTCCATTATGTCTTTATCTTTTGATGTGCAGTGTGGGTCAGGAGATGCCCACTTTCCATTGAATTTGGGTCACTTTTGACCCATGTTGTGCATCAAAGGGTTAAAAGAAAAATGCATGGACCAGATGGTAGCAGGGATCCACAGTGTGTGTCACCCAGTGATCCCAGCAGCTAGTTCATTTTCAGCTATCACATGCTGTCTTGATGCTTCTTTTGGCAGCCACTGTTCCTGGGCTTAAAACAAACATTTGCTCTCATTGTAGAATCTTCTGCCAAGTTGAATGAGAGAAAACTCCGATTCAGACATTCAGAGAAAACAAAATGTGATCTGGAACTTAGAGGGAACGGATTCAGGTGCTTTCAGTTATGATGTGCTATAAACCTGTGTGTATGCAAGAGTAAAACCAGAAAGAGTTTTATCACCCCACCAGCTGTCATTGAAGATTATTAGCGTGTGTGCATAACAGGTGCGTCTTGAAGGCTTCAAGAGAAGGAAAGAGACAAAGCGATTTAATTCAATGTACAGCCAGGATGTAAGAGTCACTGGCTGAAGAAGTGGGTCAAAACCCAGGAAGCATATTTTTTTGCATTTATGTGTGAATGTGTGTTTTTGCAGGCTTTCATGTGACAGGGTTGATTGAATTCTTCCCTGATATGCACAAAGCTGGCAGGCTTTCCGGCCTCGAGGCAGAGCTCCATAGAAGAAGCCTTTTTCCTTTGTCACTCTCAGTCCTGTCTGCTATGATAGAATAATGAGCACTGATGTACTTCTTGCATCTCCTTCGACTCCAGTCTGTTTCATCCTGGTTTTTTGCATAGCATTTGTGCAACAAGTCCTCAAACTTTTACGACCACACAGGTTGTATGTAACGTGCCCCGGAATACGACCCATGAGAGAGTATTTAGGTTAGCGCCCCTACGGGAGACAGGAACGCATTACGGGATTTAATTCACAAAACGGCTTTTCCCTCGCGAAACGGCTTTTTCCTCACTTTCGCAACACGGGTTTAAGGTTATGGTTAGGGTTACGGTTAGGGATAGTGTTAGGTAAAAGTTTGTTCACGGTGACGTTTCAGCTGAGACACCGGAGTGTCGATATTTACTCAACCGCTAGAGGTCGCTTAATGTCAAAACGTAACACTCCGTCGTAATACGGGCGTGTACAGACGACCTATGTGATCGTTTTTTCTTTGAGGACAGGTTCCATTTTTGCGTATAGTTCTTCAGAAGCCCTGTGACCTGAGCAGCTGGTAATTGAGTGGTAGAGTTTGATGAGAGGTGCAAGCTGCTTTTGCTTCCCCCTTTAACACACACTGACATAACTGACTGGGCCCAGTTCCCTGCTGGCAGGAGATGAACTAGAAAACTCTCTTGCTGATTATTGGCGGATGAATAAAGGAGATCCGCAGGGCTAAGCGAGGGGAAAAAATATTATTGACTTCTCACCGCAGCTACTCTTTATTTTCCCCCTTTTTCTGTCCATGTATTTGTTTTTGAGGCTCTTAGATTCTTTCCTGGGAATATTTTTGGTGTAGTCTTTGATTGAGCTGGAAAGGAATGCCTTTAATCGTGGCTACAAAGGAACCGAGGGACATGTCCCCGTCAGTTTAGCAACAGATCTAGACAGATGAGGAGGAGGAGGCGGAATGGAGGAGTGAGCATTGTTAACAGTCTGTGGGGAACTGTTTGCGTGCCCTGTGGTTTCTAGTCCCTGTGAAATGGAGACTCAGTGATTTGGTTTCCCAGGCCCCTTTTTCTCAGGGCCATACAAAAACCAAATGAAGACGTTTCAGTCTGTCTTGGTTGCTGTTTATAGTCCAGTGTGTCTCTAAATGGTAGATGGCACCAATGGTGGCACATGTTCACACCGCCATCTGATTGTAAGTGGTGTGGGCATATCTAAAATAGAAGATAATGCTTAGTCTTGTCGACGTTGCAAACATAGTCACTGCGACCATTGAGGTGGTTGCCCTCAGAGCCTCAGAAAGCCAGAGGAAAGTAAAGCAGCCAGTCCTTCTGAGCCTGCTTGGCTCAGCTTTATTAGGTATTATTGCTTAGTCTCATGCATAAACATGTTTAAATATCACAGTATGATCCAAAAATCATCATGTAAATCTAAAGACTCAAGTGAGGGATGTTGTTTTTCAGTAAAATTTGGTTTACTTACTGAAAGTTGCTCTTTCTCAACATTTCCCACCAATCTCCAGCAAGAAAGAGCAGAGGTCATAGCATCAGTGAAGTAGTGTCATTAAAGGATTTTTTAAATTTTATTTTCTTTCTTTTTCTTCGTTAAGGGCCAAGTTCAACTGTAGGCCTTTAATTTGAGCCTAGTAAATGCAGCCTGGTAGAGGCAGCTGGCAGCGCAGAATGCAGGCCAGGCCAGGCCAGGGCGTCATGCTGTCCTGCTGCCTGTCTTCCCTCCTGAGGAGGGCAGCCATGAAGGCAACATGCAAGTGAAAACATAATTCAGGACAGAATTCTCAACAGTTTCGATTTTCAGTCTTGTAGAGTCACAAATTGCTTTTAGTGACTTATTTCAACAGTTTGTTCATTACTTTTAACTAATTATTTGATTTTTTTTCCCACAGTGACTCACAGCAGGATATTTGAACAGTTCTTTCTGTAATTTAGCTAACTATTTTAAATGTTTAACCTTTACTTACGGCAAATATTTGAGTGGTTTCTTTGTTCCTTTCATTCATTATTTGAACAGTTCACTCATCAATTGTCAATTTTAGCCATTACTTTTAGCTAATTATTTGAACCGTTTCAACGTGGCTTGAAGCAAACTGTTGATTCACTGCTTTAGGTACCCATTTTGACAGTTTGAAAAGGACTTTTCATTTAAATTATTTATTCATGAATTTAGTGTAATTTTTCAATAATTCATTATTTTTAATTATTGAAGCAGTTTCTTCATAACTTCAACATATTACTACAACTAAATAGTTTTAGCTAACCGAAACATTTATCTATTTATGTGGAGTTAACAATTTAGTCAATTTTTTATTCATTACTTATAGTTAACAATTTAACAGCAATTAAATAATTTAAACTTTTTAACCCTTATGTGTAGCTCATTACAAAATCTATTTATGCATGAATTTACCACTTTTTATAGCTAATTGTTTATTGCTTTTAGCTTATCGTTAGAACTGTTTAACCATTACATTCGGGTTGCTATTTTTCATTACTTTTGGTGAACGTTTTGAACCAGATGAGTCCCCGTAACTGGTGGGTTAATGACTATTGTGCCTGTACATTCATCAAGGATTACCTGCCCCCCCACAATCATTCCATGAAGCCCCTGGACAGTGCAGAAGTAACCCCCAGAGGTGCATGTGCACGTGGTTAGGAATCACTGATGTCTTGGTCGTACTGATGTTTCCTGTGGAAACACTAATGGTGGATGTCATGTTAATTCGCTGCCGCATTTATTAGTTATTAATCCACTGCACAGCACAATTGTAACACCCTAAGTGTTTCCCTTCCATCAACCCCCATCTCTCATTTCTTTCCTCTTTTTTATCTTCCTGTCCCACCACAGTTCCCCAACTCTCCTGTCTCTTCTTGTCTCCGCTCCTTCTGACAGATATGCACCAGCCCTTGCAGAACATTACGTCAATTCCTTGCCTAGGGGTGCCAGCTGTTGATGTCACCCTTGGGTCTTTTTAATTTAGGGATTTCCGCTGGGTGAGATGAGGGGAACCCCATGACCTCAGCCTATAGCCACATGAAGAAGCCCACCAGGACAGAACGAGGCCGGGATGGGCCCATAACCAGGCTGGGAAGAGCAGGGCAAGGCAGGGTACGGTGGTAGCGCTCTGCTGCGGTGTGGGTGAGCACAGAGGCGGGGTGCTGCAGGGTGATCTGTGAGCTTTAACAAGGGCTGATCTGACAGCGCTGTTTTAGGGGGTGTCATCATTCATGTCAGGTGGGCAAAGTAGTGATATGTGGAGATGTTTCAGTGCCCCCTCTCTGACTGTCGTGCAAGTCCTCGTACCCGTGACAGCTTGTCTGTGACTTGCAAACACTGCTGCTATCCTTTGAGCTCTTAAATACAGCCTTTCAGCAGCTAAGAATTTCCTCCCTTTCAGAGGGGATCAAATGTTCCTACCAAAGACTATCTCTCATTCTTTCAGTCCTCAAGGCTTTGAATGGGAGTGAACATCACCATTCCATGTAATTGATTTTGTAGGGTGCCACAGTTTTTCCTCTTTGTATCAGCTGGGTATAGTTCAGAGGAAATGCCTTCATTTATGACATAAAGGCGTCCAATAAGTGCAAGTGTTGTTCTCTAAAAGTGTGAAAACAGCTTTAGCGTCTCTGTCCAGACCATCAGAAATGGTTGTCTTGAACTTTTCTTTATCTGATTCTCAAGTTTGATTGTGTCTTTTGTGTTTTTAAGGTCATATACTATAGAGGAGGTGTTGTGTTTGTTAGTACATATGGACAACTGTATGGAATGTACTGCATGATATTTATTTGTAGCTTTTTCAACCCACCTAACTTCTTAAGAAGTTAAATTAATTTATTCTTCAAAACAATTTCTAAAGAAGTTTTTTCTCCCAATCTCGAATCTAAACCTAAATACGAAATAATTCAAATTTAATTCCTACCAAACTACACTGAAGTATCTCAGTAAGTTTTTTTGATTCTATAACCTATGATTTTGAAGTGATATTCTACTACCTGTTTAAGGGGATGCATTATGTTTTCCTTATTTCGTGTTACATGTTGGACGTTCATAGTAAACATAGTCAAAGTCTTTATCTCTCATCAGTACACGTGGCAAAACCTATTAATCTATACATTTGGGGTCCAGCTGGACCCCAGTCGTATTTCAACTTTTTCACATTTCTGTACCTGTCCATATCCTCTCAATATATATTTTCTTAAAACGTGTGTCGTCTATGGATACAAATATGGAAAAAAAACAATGAAACTTGAGTGACTTATGATGTTTTTATACAAGACAAAATGACATGAAAGTAACACAACTTTCGCTATTTTCATCCTTTTGTGATTTTTATTGCAGAATCGTGTCTCATTATAGCTCGGATGGTACAAAGGAGACATTAATGGTTTGTAGTAGAATAACATATACAATGGATATAAAAAGTCTACACACTCCTGTTCAAATGCCAGGTTTTTGTGATGTATAAAAATGACAACAAGATAAATAACTTCAGAAGTTTTTCCACCTTTAGTATGACCTATAACCTGTACAACGCAATTGAAAAACAAACTGAAACCTTTCAGGGAGGTGAAGTAAAAATAAACAACTGAGATAATGAGGTTGCACAAGTGTGCACACCCTCTTCAACTGGGAATGTGACTGTGTTCAGATTTAACCAAGTACATTCAAACTCATGTTAAATTGGAGTCAGCACACACCTGTCACCATTTAAAGTGCCTCTGATTAACCTCAAATAAAGTTTAGCTGTTCTAGTAGGCTTTTCGTGACATTTTTGTAGCCACATCTTCCAGCACAAGCATGGTCCGCAGAGAGCTTCCAAAGCAGGGTTAGCAGGATGTCATTGTTCAACGATATCAGTCAGGTGAAGGGTACAAAAGAATTACCAAGGAATTAAATATACCATGGAACACAGTGAAGACAGTCATCATCAAGTGGAGAAAATATGGTACAACAGTGACATTACCAAGAACAGAACGTCTGTCCAAAATTGATGATAAGACGAGAAGAAAAACTGGTCAGGGAGGCTGTGAAGAGGTCAACAGCAACATTGAAGGAGCTGCATTAATTTCTGGCAAGTATTGGTTGTATAACACGTGTGTCTTCTTCATATATCTGGGCTATGGGGTAGGGTGGCACGACGAAAACCTTATCTTATAAAGAAAAGCATCCGAGCCCGGCTTCATTTCGCAAAAACACATTTGAAATCTCCCTAACATGTGTGGGAAAGTTTTTTGTGGTCCGATGAAACCAAGGTTTAAATTTATGGCCATGATTCCAAAAGGTATATTTGCGGCAAAAACAACACTGCTCATCACCACAAGAACACCATATCTACAGTGAAGCATGGTGGTAGCAGCATCATGCTTTGGGGCTGTTTTTCTTCAGCTGGAACTGGGGTCTTAGTCAGGGTGGAGGGAATTGTGAAAAGTTCCAAATGCCAGTCAGTGTTGGCACAAAATCTTCAGGCTTCTGTTAGAAAGCTGAAGATGAAGAGGAACTTCACCTTTCAGTATGGCAATGACCCAAAGCACACATCCAAATGAACAAAAGAATGGCTTCACCAGAACCAGACTGAGATTTTGGAATGGCTCAGCCAGAGTCCAGACCTGAATCCGATCGAACATCTGTGGGGCGATCTGAAGAGGGCTGTGCACAGGAGATGCCCTTACAATCTGTGAGATTTGGAGCGGTTTTACAAAGAAGAGTGGGCAAATATTGTGACATCAAGATGTGCCACGCTGATAGACTCCTACCCAAAAAGATTGAGTGCTGTAAAAAAAAAAAGTCAAAGGTGCTGCAACAAAGTACTAGTTTAAGGGTGTGCATATTAATGCAACCAGGCTTTTTTAAGGTTTTTATTTTGTATTTTTCCCCTTTAAAAGTTTCTGTTTGTTTTTCAATTGTATTGTACAGGCTATAGGTCACATTAAAGGTGGAAAAAGTTGGGAAATTATCTTGGTGTCATTTTTTTACATCACAAAAACCTGACATTTGAACAGGGGCGTGTAGACTTTTTATATCCACTGTGTATAGTCCTTCTGATTGCAACTGTCCTCTTTGCCACTGGGGTCCATGTGTGAAGTGCGACTGTGCTTGTTTGTCCTGCTTTAAGTTACTGTAATGTTTTTTAGTTATTCTCTTGTTTTTTCACTGTGAAGCACTTTAGTCGCCCTTTGGGATGTTGTAGTTGGGCTATAGAAATAAACTTTGATTGCCATAGTTCAGATGATTACTACTAATGATTACTGACATGTATTGCTTACTACTCCTGAATTGAAATGAAACACAATGCAAATGAAGCAGCCATCACAAGAGCAGCATAACACAAACATACATAAATAAAAGATGCACACCTATACTGCAGTAGTTGTTGCAATGAAGCTTCTTTGTTATTTTAAACTTCAGATTTTCACAAGTACTTATTTTCTTGTGTTTTTTTCATTGCATTCTTGCAGTACCACCCTCTGTCTCTGTGCAACACAAGTGAGGATGAACGACAAGAGAGTGACTTCATCACCATTGTCAAACTGGAGCACAGGGTTCCTCGCTGTAAGGCGCTTCACGATAAGGTACGGATCACACACAATTTAACACACAAACGTGGTGCTGAATGCGTCATGCATTTTTCTCAGTTGAACACTCTGAGAAACTCCCCTCTCTGTGACCTCTTCCTCTGTCAGACATGGCAGCAGACAGAAAGACCATCTTGCCATCTTGTCTTCTCTCCAGTACCCCTTCCGCTCTTGGATTTAGACTTTAAAGAGAAGATGGTTTTAGAAGGAATTATTTGGCAGGAGCTTAATGTTTTGTTCAGGACAGTGATCTTTCAGAGTTAGGACTCCGACAGGAGGGGGTGGACTTAGCTCAGTGCTGCTATGTAGCAAGTGGCAATGAGCCCTGGCTTTGGATGTAAGGCTTTCAAGCCCCAGCTGTCACTGGTCCGATCCCAGCCAGCCAGCCAGCCAGAACCAGACACTGACTCTGCTTTTCTCTAGTATGAACGCAGCCAAAGCTCCATAGATTCCATCCACAATGGTTTATATGTATGTGTAATTTTGACAGACTTGACCTAAATCTCCCTTGTGTGTAGGTATTCTACCCTACACACTGGCTGGCATGCCCCAGCTTTAAAGTAGTGTGATTTAAAGCTGTTGCTATTTTTTCCTCGTTTTTCAAGTGGTGACAAATTAGCAGGCAGGAGTATAGTTAGACGACTGCCTTTTTTTAGCCTGTGTTTTCTTATCCCCTAATTTAAAGCCATGTTTAGGAGCAGCCCGCCATGGCGACGATGTTCAGACATTCCCACACTTCCCTGCTCCTTTCCTCCTCCTGTTGCTCCTTCAGTGGGAACCAAACCAGTGAGGAGGGGTGTCACTCAGAGCTGACTCCACAAAACAGTTTTGATTAAAGCCTTAATGGCAACACTGTGTTGTGCCATAAATAAAACATGCACTCTCCCCCATGCAGATGTACCCTTGAACAAAAGGTTGTTGCTTCCGAGTGCTTTCTCTCTCCCAGGAATCGCCTTTGAAATCAAGAGAAGGAGGGAGGAAGTGTGTGCGTGCGTGTGTTTGTGTGTGTATGGGCGTGCGCGCGTGTGTGTGTGCGCATGTGTGTGCGCTGGACTCTTTCTAGTTGTTTTGGTCGTGTGGAAAGTATGTATTGCAATAAACTCCACTCCAGCCACCTGCATCCTTGCTTCCTTCGCAAGATTCAAAGCTTTTGGTCGTGGTGGATTTATTGGGGATTCAAGTTGCAGCTGTTGAGTAGTTTGCGCTCAGCCTTTTGAAGAGGATGAATCAGATGGTTTGGGATGTGTGGTGATGGGTCAGCCATGGTCTCTAGCTGAGACTTGTTTACAGTTTAGTCTGACTGTAACCCGCCCCGCCAATCTATAGATACTTTGACGGCCACAGAGGGTTCCTGTTTCACCACATACACTCAGAATAGACCATAAACCAAACAAAGTGAAATTCAAATCCTTCAAGGATAAGGTTTCATTGTTGTTCTTTGTTCAGATATTGCAGGGACATGTCTTTGCTGATTTGCAGTGGTTTGTGCTTTCTCTCTAATGTTTTTTACTGGATAATTCTAAACCAGTCTCCAATCAATTTGGAAAATGAAATTTTAGCTCTCTGCATGTGTCTGCTGCTTTTTTAGATGTTTTAATAATGCAGATAATCTTACAATAAAGAGGATCACATCTTATGCACTTCTCTGGATACCTCTGCATTAGACCTTTAACCATCGCCCTTTCCGGGTACTTTGAGCACTACTGACCATCACTCCCCCACATGCACACATTGTACTGAGACGAGCTGTAGGATGAGCTGCTACTCCCTTTGACTTTTTATTGCTGCAAATTTTGAGATAGTTTTCATCACAAGTAACTCGACTTTGCTCAAAATACTTTATTGCAATTAAGAGGGAAACATAAAAAAACAATATCTGAGAAATGATGTTTTAAATGAAATGTTAAATTTCTTTAAAATCTTTGTGATTTTTCTCTAAAGTAACTTTAATATGCAATCCTTAAGTATGCCATTTTTCATGTAGCTCATTAAAACTGGGTATCTTGTTCTAAATTCTTAATATTGACTCTTGGCCTCATTTTTTTGTGATTTTATTTCATTCTTAGTTCTCATGTTGACATCACAGAACTAAAAAGCAAACTGAATACATGTTATTATGGTCTGAGCACTGAATGGTGCGAAGACTCTATTGGAATGCAAGGAATTCTTATTCTTATTAATATACTTTTTTGGTCCTTCAAAACAATCTCAAATTTGGCGGCCTAAACATTCCCCAAAATGTGTGAAACTTTGCAAACACATCAGGATCTGCGAAAAACTTAAGATTTTATGGGACTTGCGCATGTATGTGCCAAAATGGTGCCATAGCGCCCCCTACAAAATTGCAAAATGTGATTACTAACCCAACTCGCAAGACGTTTTATCTACAGCTACAACATTTTGTAGGCATATGTAGCACATCAGTACAATCAAAAAAGTCATTATTACAGCCAATTACAACCAAACTGTAAACCTAACAGGAAGTCGGCCATTTTGAATTAGCTGTGAAATTTTTTGAGATAAATTCCTCATCAGGGGTAACCCCGAGAGACCTCAAATTTGGCCAATATATGCAACAGGCCTTACTGATGAAAAGTTATCAGATTGTTCCACCAAAGTCAAAGGGCATGGCCATGGTGGCGAAAAATCTTGATCCTTTGCCATGAAACAGGAAGTGCTGCCTAAATCTACATGCTCAAATCTGCCTGAAACTTTGTATGTATGATCAGAGACCTGTCCTAACGACATCCACATGGTAATATACATTCACAGTTACAGCACCACCCTGTGGTATCATGAAATAGCCATTGTTTACACTTTGATGTACTATTCTTAGCCACTTGATCATATTCACCTCATATGTGGTGACAAAATCCTTAAGATGTTGATGATGATTCCCGGAGAAAATGGTGACTCATGTGTCTTTGAGGGCGTGACGAATTTCAATGTCTCGCCATGAAAATTGAACTTTTTATATCGCAGCTGCAAATGATCCAGTCTGATCCAAACTTCACATGCTGGATAACAGTTTTAATCTGAACAAATCAACATTCAAAAATGTAAAAATACTCATAGTGCCATCTATTGGCAACAGCAAGTTATTGTCATTGCATTTGCATGTGCCATTGCCCGAAACTTTGTCATATCTTTCTGAAAATTGGTCAGCTTATTCTTCATACCTTGATGATGCCACAGTGTGAAGATTTTAACCATTCATAAAATGTTGTTGCCGTGGCAATCCATCGTTGCTGTGACAAATGAAATACTTTTTGACAGGTTAGGAATGCTCAAAAACTCGCCAAAAATTGCCACACACATCAGAACTGGCGAAAAAAAATTATATTTTAGGGGAATTGCACATGTGTGTGCTAAGAAGGCTCCATAGCGTCACCTGGAAATTTTCAAACAGGAACAACGGCCAGTACATGTCATCTTCAGCTATGAAATTTGATAGGCATATGTAACTCCTCAAGACTCAAAAAAATGTAATCGACATCCATACCCAAAATACAACAGAATGTCGGCCATTTTGAATTATGTTTCATATTTTTGACAATTTTGGGTCATTTTTGGAAAAAGAGTTACAAACTCAAACAGGGTAATCCCAAAAAAGCTGAAATTTGGCCAGGGTGTACACCGGGCATGGGTGATCAAAAATTTTCAAAATGCTCCACAAAAGTCGGAGGACCTGGAAATGCCAGCCCCCAGAATTTCGCCATGAAACAGGAAATACTGCGTAACTAGCCTGTACATGCTTCAATCTGCCTCAAACTTTACGTGTTTTGACTTCCGCTCTGACGACAGTCACAGACCATAACACAGTCACAGTAATAGCGTCACTTGATGGATGAACAGAAAATGTTGTCTAAATATCCCTAACATGCTCCAATTTGCCTGAAACTTTATACATGTTAGTCTGGCCTTCACCAGATACATAGGTCGATATACACTCTCAGTTGAAGCGTCACCTGGTGGACATGATTGAATTTGCCGACCAGCAAGGACACAAGAACCCGTTCAATGCTGCTGGCAGCTATAATTTGTTTTTTGGTTTTTTTGGTGGTGAATGACAATATTCAGGTACCTTCAAACAGCATTTAATATGAGCACAGTGGACTCAGTAATCAAAATAGAAGGGGTTTGGAAGATATTTTGCGTTCGACCACTGAATGGTGCAAAGAGCCTATTGTAACCTGTGAATTATTTTCCTGTTTTTTAAAACTCAAATTTGGCAGCCTATAAATGCTCGAAAACACATGAAACTCTGCACACACATCAGGACTGGTGAAAAATTTGATATTTTGGGGCAATTGCATAGATGTGAGCTAAAATGGCTCAATAGCGCCACCTGGAAAATTTGTAACATCTACTGCTGGCAACATGTTATATTATGGAGCATTAATTAATTAATATATAGCATTAATTAATCAATATTACAGCACATTTAATTTTCATTCGGGAATTAATATAATCATTGTATTGTATTGTATGTTTCAACTACAGCTGCTTAATTTGGTAGGCGTATACAGCATGTCAGATTGAACAAAAAAATCAGCAGCACCCATATCCTAAACCTAACAGGATGTCTGACTTTTTGAATTGACTGTTTTGAAATTTGATGTTTTTTGCTCATTTTCAAGAGCTATAAACTCAATGGGCATAACTCCAAATCACCTTAGATTTGGCCAGTACATACAACAGGCCTTAGCGATCAAAAGTTATAAAAATATTCTGCAGAAGTCAAAGGGCGTGGCCATAGCGGCCTCTGGAAGCTTGATCTGTCGCCATGAAACATCAGGTGCTTTGTAAATGAACTGAACATGCTCCAATCTGCCTGAAACTTTACATGTATGATCAGTGACCTGCCCTGATCCATATGGTGAAATACATTCACAGTCATAGTGTAAAAAATGACATTTTTTGTTGCCATTTCTTATTGCACATATTCATCTCAAATGTGGTGACATAAGCCTGAATACACTGATGATGATTAATGGAGAAAATGGTGACTTGTCATCAAAGGGCGTGTCTGTAACAACATTGCGAATTTGGATGTCTCACCAAGACTACTGAAGTGTTTATATCTCAGCTACACATGATCATATCTGGGCCTAATTTCATATGTTGTACACCAAGCCCAGTCTGAAGACATCCACACTCAAAAATTTAGTTATAGCGCCCCGTACTGGTAAAAGGAAGTTTAGGCATTACATTTGCACTTTCCATTGCCTAAAATTTTGTCAAATAATTCTGGAAATTGGTCAGCTCAATCTTCAGCTCTTGACAATGCCGCAGTGTGAAAATTTTGACCTTTGATCTAAAAGCGCCATTGTTGCCGTGATAAAGTACTTTTTGACAGGTTGAAACTGCTGAAAACCCAACCAAAATTGTCACACACATCACAGTCGACCAAAAAAAGGACACTGTATGCATCTGGCCACTGCATGTGACCCCCAACAACATTTTCATCAAATAGCCCCCCGCAGTACCTTTCACCTACATCCACGAAAGTTGGTTGGCATACAGAGCACATCAGGACGCACAAAAAGCCTTTTGGAGCCATTCCCCTTAACCCAATAGGACAGGGGTCGGTGGAGTACTGCGCTCTCTCAGTGCTGTTCTTGTTAATTGACGTGACAAGCCATGAGCGTGTGTGTGTGAACACGTGTGTGCCAGGAAGTGAAATTAACTTTTTAAGCTACAGACAGATATGTACAAATATGATTCATTCAATAGTAAATTAGCAATTTGTGCCGCAAGTCTACCAACCACTTCATGTTAAACCAGTATCTGGCTGCTGCTAACGTCCCACCATGGTGTGCCAGCTTGTGGAAATAGGTTGGAACGTTAAATAATTAATTTCGGAATAAATATTGTCAATTACAGTGTTGAAACAGGTTCTACAACCTGGAAAAATGCAGCGTTTTAGCAGTAGTCACTCTCTCCCGCAATTTCATCACAACAAATAAGCTTAAAACGTCACAACTTTTATCGCAACTTATAAGAAAACAACAACAATCACGAAAAACGCCCACGAAATCGTGGAGGGACTGAATGTTTTAAGCTGCACTTTCTCCCACACACTTTACTTTGATGAAACACCATGAATGTGAAGCTGTTTTGTGAAAACAGCTCTTGCAGTGATTGAGTCTTTGGCCCATGCCTGAACTTGTTGACTCTCATAGAAAAGCCTAGCATATTGATTCTGTTCCTCTCAGATGAAAAGGGTTCCTGGCCTGATTGCACAGTAATACCATTTTCTTTAACTAGGCTTTTCATGTGCATGTTTATGCATACAATGTGATACATTACTATGTTACTTTAAATGTACTTTCCCAGTTTTTTGTTAACCTACTCACTGTACAAGACAGTGCTCGAAGCAGATGACACTGATAGCGTGTCTGGAGTATTTGTAATGTTTATAGTAAAAATGCTCTACAACAAGATAATTGACATTAATGTAACAGTGTTCATTGTTTTTGGTGTTTCAAAAATCTGCAGCTTGACATGTAGCTGAGTTGCTGTAGGTGAATCTTCTTTGTGTCTCTGCTGTCCTGCTGGCTATTGATCATGTTTATTCTATTAAGTTTTCTCTACAAACAATGTTCGCTGTGTGATTCTGTGCACGATAATGTTGGTAAGTCAGTCTGCCCACCAGTTTGATCTACAATGAAATATGTCAAATCGATGAATTAGCAGCACTTAGTAGCATTTCGTATATTTATGGTCTCTGGATTGTAGGGTGTTCGGGTCTGTGGGACCCGTTTTCATTTTTGTATAAAAGAAAAGTAGTACGATAATTTTTTATTTCAAACTCAGATTCATTGGACTTGGCTCATTTCCTGTGAAGAACATATATCAAAACACATTTTCAATGACCACACACCGTGCACCCCCCCCCCCCCCCCCCCACCCCCACATTTATATTAGATACAGGATGTTCAGGCCAATGAAAGTGTGGAAATTTTAGGTCCTGTGTATCTTCACTCTGTCGTCCTCCTTTCTGGGCCTCCTGTGTGTGTGTGTGTGTGTGAGAGACAATATTGGAATTGTCCGTCCTGCCGTTCCTGCACCAAGTTGCAGCATTGTTGCAAATTTCAAGCAACGACACCCTCTGTCTTGCGTGAACAAATCTTTATTTTCTCACACTCTATCCCAGCTGCAAATTGGTGCTGGGACACAATAAATACAGCTTTGCCAGTGTGGTTCCTTTTTACAACTGATCAAGATGGCCAAAAGATTCTCTGTTCAGAGGGCCTCACAACTGATTTTGGAAGAGAGGGAAACATTTGATAATGACGTAGAGGAAGAGGTTTGAAAGTCTGAGGATCGCATTTCTGAAAAGTCAGGGTCTGACATTGAGTTTGAAGAAGAGAATGAGAATGAGTATCAGCTAGCTCCAAAACAAAGATGAGCCACAGGACCAGGCCATCAGCAGCCAGTCCCAGGACCCGAAGAAGCCCATCAGCAGCAAGTGAAGAAATATGGATGTCAGTAAATGATAAAATTAAATGGTCTTCTTGCCCAAAAAATGAGCCATCCCACATGGCTGCCAAGGTGATAGGGATGCCACCAGGGCCAACGTGCATGGCAGTTACTCATGTGGAGGATATCAAGTCTTCTTTTGAGCTTTTCATCACGGATTCCATCCAGAAAATTTTTCTGGATTGCACTAATTCAGAAGGAAGATGTGTTTTTGGAGAGAGGTGGAAGGAGATAGACCAAACCCATTTACGTGCTTATTTTGGGGTTCTTATCCTTGCTGGAGTTCTCAGGTCCAATGAGGAATCCATAGAATCCCTGTGGGATACCAAAACTGGCACAGAACAATGTCTCTGGAAAACTTCCACATAATTTCCAGGATCTTCCGGTTTGATAACCAAGACAACAGACCAGCTTGACAGCAGAGACAACCTAGCTGCCATCAGGACAGTGTGGGACAAGTGGGTACACTGCCTTCCCCTGTTTTACAACCCTAATGTCACTATGATGAGCAGCTGATGCCATTTTGGGGCTGCTCCCCCCTTCAGACAGTATATACCAAACCTGAAAATATGGTATAAAGATCTGGGCTGCCTGTGATGCCACTTGCATCCAGTACAAGAAGTACATATGCAGCACACACACAGTATAACTCTGCCCCTCATGTGTTGTATAGGCTGACATGAAAATGTTTTAAATGGGGCTGATGTGCTTTCTTGACTGACATGGCTACTGTATGTGTTGCATAAATTGACCTGAATAGGTTAAATTTCTGATGAAGTTCAAAAAACAAAGTCAGTGGTTATGAAAAACCTTCCTTCATTTTTAAATGTTTATTTTTTCTGCTCTTACCGTGATTAGAATTGATTTCCTTTTTTATCACATTTTATCAATGAAATAAACAAAAAACACTAGCACTTTAATTCATAAATGTGATCTAACAAAGGTAAAGAGCAAATATTTACCATTTATGTTGTTTATATTGCTTGTAATTGGAATGAAGAAAAGATCTGTTGAGTATTTTAACATAAAACTATTTGATTGTGTTGAACTGAAAACCTCAAAATGCAATGGGTCCACCAGACCCGTGAACACTGGCTGAGTAACAAAAATATGAACACCCCACGAGGGTTAAGAAACCTACTTTGAAAATCCCCTCAGCCTTGACCTTCTGGTTGTATAACAACCAGAAGGTCAAAGTTTTCACTAGTCCTATCAGATATTCTCACATTTACTAGATGGACTAGTGGTAGGTTCATAACTTTGTTCATCCCCTGACCTTCCGTATAGCACCACTGTGAGGTTCACATTTTTATTTCTCAGAGAAATATCTGAAAAACAACTACTAATGGACCGATACAGGATTTTTTGCTTTTGGTTAATTTTAGTATCATTGATGATCCACTGATGATCCATCGTTAGGAAAAAAAAATTAATTTGTATCTAGGGTTGATTGATTTTGGGAGAATATGTCATTGTAATTTTTCTGATAGACATTGCAGTTTGATTATTGATATAATATTTTAAAGTCTTGTTTCAGGTAAATATTCACAGTGATTGTTTTTAATCATGTTATTGAACCTTACCTAATGAGACACTGTCAAAAGTGTGACCGTCACACAAGGAGGGTGTCGTGAATGTGAAGAATGAGACTGATTAAATCCTGGGTTTGACACACTGCGTAACATGTATCCTAAATTGCAGCGATTGCATTTTGCTGATTGCATTTTTTGAAATGCAATTTTTATGTTTAAATTAATTAATTGTTGAGCCCTGTTTGTACTGCTTCAAATATGATCAGTCAGCCTCTAATCAGCAAATGGTAACATGTTCATATGCCAGACTGTAGTAATTAATGTACCCTCTCAACACAGTCATGCCAGCATTGATCTGAGCTTATAGACATTTTCAAAATACAAGTGGAATGACTTGAATGAAGTTAATTAAATGAGTTGTACGAGTGTTAATATTGGATCTTCATGTACTGGCAGCCATCCTGCAAACAATTCATCAATGTGTCAAACAGAACTTTTTAAGCATACCCTATTTTATTGTCAGTTTTATTCTAAATTAGACTATAATTTACAAAATTACCACCATGCTGTGTTGAAGGAGGCATAGAACTAGCGATTGAGACAATGAACTCATTAGGAAAATGTTTACTGAGATAACAAATAAATGTATAAGTAGGGTCATTTTCTCATAGACGTCTGTACAGCAGACTTCTTTGTTCAATCAGTGGAGTGGCCTCCTGCTGGTAAATGGAAAGAATTGAGGTGTTACGTACTCTCATTTATTGCTTGACTTTTTAGACCCAGAGCCTACATCCATTTTTTATCTACAGTCTATGGAAGTGGCAGCCAAGTACACGTTTTTCAGTTTTGTGGATGTGTCAAGCTCATTTTTTATCATTTTCATGGCTAAATTTGCCTAAATGCAACTGTAGAACACTTGATAACAGAATGGGATTAGAAAGAATCCCATAGCATATATTGTATTTGAGCATCTTAGAATTTCTAGCAGTCATGATTAATAGTATTCACTGCTTATTTCCCCTTAAAATATGGGACTGTCCATGTCATGACACACTAAAAGTTTTGGAGTCTCACGGCAAGTTTATGTCAGAGAGAACAGATTGTTGTCTGCAATTTGCAGCATTGAAACAGAGCTGAAGCAGCTCAAATAAACAGTTGTGATTTTAACCCTTTAAGCGCCAAAGTCGCAATATTGTGACAAGCAACATTGCTGAACATAGCAAGCCACAGCTTCAAATAGTGCCTCATGTAGTTACTACTTTATACCAGGAGATGGCAGACATCTGGAATTTCAATCTGAGCATCATTTGTGGGCGTGTTTTCATTCAAAGTTTAGGAGTTTATAGAGTTTGAAAACCGAGGAGACGAGACTCGTAGTCGGAGCATAACAGAGCGCAAGACGGCGCATTTTAGAGCGAGAAAACTCACCATACAGAGAGGTCTGGTCAATGCTGACAAAGTACTTTGTCAAGTAATGGCTTACTGAGATTCTGAAGAGGAATATTCACCCTCTGATGAAGATGTTCAGTCGTCAAGTGAGACAGAAAGTGACGCTGCGTCTGTGCTTAACGGCAGCGGGTCGGTGCGCCATGACAGTCCACAAGCAGCACATAATGGAGCTGATGGTTTGCTTCACCGGGATGGCAGGAGGGGACGTGGTGGGTGTAGCAGGGGTGGTCAAAACACCACTAATGGTGAGGGGGATCCAAAAAAACCGCGGAAATAGCAGCAGACGTGGAAGAAAATGCCGTGATAATCACGGTGGAGGCTGCAGTGGCGTTCATGGCCCCGTCGTAAATGACAATGATGATGGCTGGGTTTGCTTGACAAATGAGGAAGTGTATCACAAGTGGATCAGACATTTTTATGAGCCTGTTGGGTATCGTGGAGACAGAGATCTGACAAATTCTGAGCCAAACAATGCCATCTTGATCGATAAACATCAATAAAGTTATGTAATCTATATGTCCGCCGCCTGGTGACGTCATAATATGCAAATTAGATGAGTGAATTTACTCCCATCACAAACTTTGGGTCATACTGATGATTTTTCTCATTTACAGTTTGCCTTTATCTCTAACCTTTTTCGAGTTACAACCTTTTGAAAAAATGACATCAAAACTGAATATTTTATTGAAAAAACTCTGGCGCCTAAAGGGTTAAGTTGAAATCACATTTTTAGACACATCAATGCAACAGTCATGACTGCTTTTGTGCAAGATAGTGCACAATTTTATTTACCGCCGGCGGTACACCTACTAATTTGCATAGGAATTTCAAGAATGTCCGACGGGTGCAAACGCGATTATACAAACACTGTACGCCGATGGAAAGCTTAGATTCTCATGAATCCGCCGGTATAAACCACTTTCAGATGCGATTACCACAGCGGGTGAGAAAAACACATTTGTCCGACGAAAACAAATATTCATCCATCCGTTCTCTATACACGGCTTCAAAGCACACAGCGCAACTCACATTTCCGGGTTTATTATTACACACAAAAAAAAGATTCCACAAAAAACGGCCATAATCCAACCTTTTACATCAGATGACACAAGCCAGTAAACTATTTTGTCCAAAACATGTCCTGAAGTCGGTATAAAATCCCCGAATCGGTCGTTTTCAAGGAAATGCACCTCCCGATGCGCGTCCAATATTCCCCGTATTTTTCGTAATTTTTTTTATTTAAAAATAGAATATTAGCGATTTTTTGTACTGAAAACGGCTGGAATTGACTGAAGCTTAAAGGGTTAAACACCACAGTGTTATATGCACATATAGGAAAGTAAATTACAGAAATTAACGTGAACTCATGGTATTTGGTAGAGCTGTAGTTTTGGGAGGGAGAAAAGCAGCTCAAAAAGTGCAAATCATAACATTTATTCAGAGCATAATTTTAGATTGCAGCATAGTCCTCAAAGGTATCGCTTCACTGCCTTTTCTTGTTGAGTTAAGTATTGCTCTGTGACTTAACTTGAGACAATCTGGGAAATAAATATTTCCCTGCTGTAATCATATTGTGACATAAATCTGATCCTGCTAATGATCTACAAATAAATTAGAATTTTTAAAATAACACTCTTTTATCTCTGGGAACACCACTATAAAAACGAACCTGAATAATCTCTGTCACATCATGTTGGTGATCACAGTAACATGTCTTCTTCCAGGCGACACTTAAAAAGACTTAAAGAAGAAGGTGATTTGTACAGTTGTTGCCCTGGTTACCTGCTGTTTTGGAAGGAGATTCCAGGAAAAGATTGGAAGGATGGGATCATCCTGAAGGAGTTACACAGAAAAGTTTTAATTGATCTAAGATTTTTCATGGGACTGCATGTACTATTCCATTGTGTCAGTACCCAGCTTGCCTGTTGATCTGCAGTAGAATAATTAATCAAAATGGCAGGTTTTAAAGAGCATGTTATCATGACGGCTCCTGTGGTTACTTTGAAACACCCTGATCCGTGTTCCACAAAGTTTAAGTGGATGTGCTGTAATTGTGGCTTAACGTTGCTCCAGCCAGAAGCAGAGAAAGTAAAGATACCTGCAGCCTTCAGATTTCGGAAAAGAGAGTCACCAGTGCATACCAGTTTGCTGCATTTCACCCCACAGTTCAAAAACATTTGGTCTGTATCCAAATCTCAGGATGCTAGAAAGCAAATCTCGTTCCGAAATCGCATGATAGCTCGCTCCAAAACACCGGTTTTGGCGTGAGCTATCGCGCGATTTCGGAACGAGATTTGCTTTCTAGCGTCCTGAGATTTGGATACAGACCACAACAAAGAGCGATCGCCAGGTAATGCGGAGTCTTTCATTCACTTCTCATCTCTAGTATGTTGTGGGACACTCATTGAGACTATCTGAGCCGGTCAGTGTGGGGAAAAAAGCACGTTAGGGCGGACTTTGACGCATGGGGGCAAGTTGCCCCATACTTTTCGTTAGCTGAGCTGCTAGCTGAGCTGCTACGCTGCCTGCCTGGCTAAATACTGGAGCTATGTTGAAAATTCATTTCTCCATCACTCACATGTATGAAATGACAAATGAAAACAGACCCCAGGTTGAAAAAAAACGAAGTTCCCCTTTAAGCTACCGATATGTTACGTAATGTTAGCTGGTCATCAATATTTTGCAAATATCAGTTTAAATTGTATAGTATATTATGAGTTATTTCAAGCTAATAACTTGCCCTATTTTCCAAGATGACAATCCTCTGACTCTCTGACCTGGTGCTTGGTAATGTGATGTCACTTTCGAGGCAGGGCTCTCGTGAGTAATCACCATCATATTAACCCGACATATCAAAGAGTAGATACTAAGTAAGATAGTAATCTGTGCTTTACCTTAGTACTCGTGAGTGCCCGATACAGTGCAAGACTCTGCTCTGAAGGTGGAGACGTGTGGTGATGGTGTGTTTGTGACAATTTTAAAAAGAAAGAAATTTGAAGGAGCGGTGGCTAGGATTTAGGAATGGCGGCCCGCCATTCCTAAAAGAATGTAGGAAACACTGGGAGCAATTGAAACTAAATCCATGATTTTGAGATGGGTCTTGATACACTGCAGCTTTAAATTGGAAATGCTCAGTCATGGTGTTGATTTTTATCATATGTCTTCCAGCATATTAAAAACACCATATGGACATGTTACCATGGTGGGGATTCCATACATATTCAGTATAAAACTCCCCAAAAACCATTGTGGTTTTGTTTTGTCTTAGGAAACAGATACCAGCAACAAACTCTTAAATCTATCTGTAGCTTTAGAACAAATAACTAAAGAATGAATAATGAGAACAAGTTATTGTTTAACCATCAAGATATAAAACAAAATTAGTTAAATCAGTCTTCCACTGTGACCTAAGCTTTCGGGCCAGGAAGAGCAGTCCCAGTGACAGGAACTGGTTGAAAACAAGGGAAGCCCATTGAGGGAGGAATAAATCATGGCATCATGACAAGGTTTTTGTCTTATTGTCTGTAAGGGGTGACACTGACCTCAGGCTATTCCTGCCTGCTGTTTTTTTTAGCAAAGACTACTCCTGGAAGTGTAATGGCAGCTGCTTTTGGCTGCTTTTCCTTTGGTAGCTGAGTCCAACTTCTCCAGCTCATCTGAGACAAGTGAAGGAACACAGGAGAACATCTGGAAAAGGGCGATATTTCAGCTTTTAAAAGTAAATGCAAAAAGCAGCAGGTACACAATGGACGTTTTGGCTGGTATGAAATGCATCAGTGTTCGCAGACTTCTGAATTTGCTTTGATTTCCATCCCAAGAAAATTCATTATTTGCTCATCTATGCCAGACAGTTCCACAGCCACCTTCAAAGGGATAAACTATGTATTTCTGTTTCTTTCTTCTGCTAGTCTAAACTGGAATCTCTAACTTTCGAGACCTTGGCCTTGCTTTGCTCATCGATTGGCAAGCTCCATGCACCTCTTAAAATATTGCATGCAATTTAAAATATTCTTTTTAATCTCTGAAGCATGCAAAAACACACACACCACCACATTCCTGTATGAGATGAACTGTAAATCACAGCATAAAAAATTTGAAAACCGCATTGGGATGGTTTAAAATTGTTTTTTCTGTACTTTGAGGAAAAGGTACAAGCTCTTTCTTTCTGCTATCCTGAGGGTAGTGTTTCTTCTGCACCTTGTCAGATAGGCTTACACACCTTTGATCATTTCATCTTGAATGCAACTGCTTCAGAAGTGATATAGAATTAGCTCTGGGCTTATCTCTCTCAAGATTCCTTTTCTATCAGGCAGCATAATAATTGGACACCCTTGTTCCCATCATACAGTGCTGAACATAAAAATGTCCCAAAATATTTTTTGGGTTTTAAATGCTCAGTCCATTTTGTTGTCCTCATTCCACCCTTTTTTGCACTATATGTCCTTCCTTCGTATTTAAAACCACAGCATTAACGAACTAACAAACCATACTCCTCTGCTTGTGCCTGTTTGACCCTGAAGACACATTTTTTTCTCTCCCATTTCCCCTGTAGCTAAAGTTAGGACCTGTCTTCGCTCATCATATCACCGTGAAGATAACTTAGTAGGAAGTATTTAGCTTTGAGTCCAGCAGCCTAATGACTGCCTTCTTTTCATTCAGTGCACTCATTACAGCTCTGATTGTAGCCTGCCCTTGATGTAATTTGTAGTTTGATTAGCCTATCTCCAAGGAATGTTTACTTTATTTTGTCTTTGAGTTCAATGGTGCTCTGACTGTGGAGGTATTTGCCTGAGCCACAGTCTTCTGTCTCTTGTTCCTTTCACGAGGATGCAAATATTAAGCACTTGCAGAGTTTTCAATAAAGCCAAACAATGGGCACCTTTGTCAAGCTGTTCCCTTGTCCACCTACACAAGCAGTATCATAATCCCACCCCCTTTCTTCCTGTGGTGTTGTGTTTCAGTTAGTACTAGTAATTGTGGTGTGCATGTTTGTAAGTATGTTCATGCAACTGTGTGTATTCTTGTGTGTTAGTATCTAAGACTAAGACATTGAAAATGAAACCTGATCTGTATGATATGGGGCATGTAATTCTTTAGTTGTTAACTGGTTGTGTTAATCACCAATAGTTGGTTAATTATTTAAAATGAAAAAGAAACCAAGCACAGTTTCCCCTAATACCATTGCCACATGTCTTCAATGCCCTGTAAAACTGTATTTTAGATATTAAAGAATGGATGGTAGAGAATTTTTGACAAGTCAATCAGGGCAAAACTTGTTAAAAGTCTTGTTCATTAGCACTAAAACACTTCAATAAACTTGTTGTGAAACTACAGCACTGGCAGTGAAGTCTTATCAGCAAGTGACAAACCTTGGAATCATCTTTGAATTAGATCACAATTTGGAGCATCACAATGGACACATAAATATGAATGCATTTTAGTATGCAGTAGAGACACTACGGTATGCTTTTATTACTTGTGGGATCATAATGTTCTGCTATCTGATCTCCCCAAGAACTCAGCTGCCTGTGTTTTGACTAAGATCAGAACGAGAACACATATTACATCAGTCCTAAAGTCTCTGCAGCGGCTCCCGCTCTGATTTAGAATCCTTTCATTGGCCTGTAAAACTCTAATGGTCTTGATCCTACCGATTTGTCAAATGTGCTTTTAGGAATCCTCTAGAAACCTCAGGTTATCTAGGAGTGCTTTTTCATGATACGGAAAGTTAGAATAAAAACCCACAATGTTGTGTTATTATGGCCTGCATCTCTGGGGCAGCCTTCCTGAAGACCTAAGGGCAGCAGAGAATGTAGATTCTTTTTTAAAATGTGCTGGCTTGATTTTTAATTATTTCATTCATTTATATGTCTTCGTACACATTTTTGTCTTTTTTGTCTTCTTTTCACTCTTTGCTTTTCTTTTATTTTCTGATTCAAGCTACATGTCCTTAATCAGCACAAGACTCACATTAAATAGATATCTGAGACAGAAAATTATGACTAAACCAATAGTGTTTGTTTAAACTGCTGTTGTATAAAATAATACTGGTTCTGCTGAAGCTAGCAACTGCTTGGTGGGAATATACATAGTACGACATTTACGTGTTTACATTGTACCTTCTGATACTGTAAAGACACAACTGACAGTGACATGACTTCTTTTCCTGCTCATCACCAGAAGTCCCTTTGAGATATGTCAGAAAAATTTGTGTGCAGTACTGAGGAGGGAGTCTCTCAATCATAATGCAATACAGCAAAAATAAACAGGCTGATATGTAAGTTGTACTGTATCATATTTTGGTTTACTTTTCACCTTTGAAGTGGAAACAGGCATTTTAGATGCTAACCCTATGCTCATTTCCAACCAAAAGCATTGTCATTTTGGTCTGTGCACCTCTGTTGCATCAGGAATTATTCAAGTGTAGTGCAGAGATATACTCACGCACATTGAGTAAATGGAGAGCAAGGACAAAAAGGAGAACCTGACAACAAAGTTTGAGAGAGCACATCAGCTGCCAGTTGGACTCAATGTTCGTGATGAATCTGCTCTGTTAGAAGTCCAAGGACAGGAAAACAGAGTGATAAGTGTTGAGTTGTTGTCACACAAGCATGAGAGAGCATTCTCATGGGACTCCGCCAAAAAATATTTTGAACAAAGAAGGGTCCTGAGCACCCAGAATGTTTTTCAAGCTCCACCTACCAAAACTACCCTTGGGTTGCTGCTTGTTGACCTCAGCTTGTCTGTGGAGGGCTGGAGGCACATTTTCTGAAAGATTTTCCTGCTCATTACTACAGACAGTTTCTGTATTATACTGTGCATGTTGGTTATGTTGGTGTCCTTTTTTAGCCACCTGTGCGCCCAGTTATCAGGCAGAAATGTGCTGCAGAGGTCACTGGCTGCTTACAGTGAGAGTTCATAGATGAGGTTGAATCTGTGGACGGGGGAGTGGCTGTAACTACACTGCACAGAGGTGTACATTTAATACTAGGCCTGTGCAACCCAGGAAGAGATTAGCCTTTATTGTAGGGGGAGACCTTTCACAGAGGGCTTGGCTTTGTGAGCAGCTCAACAATGAGAGGAATACTTCAGGTTCTCCTGCTTAATTGAAAAGTGCATTCCTTTTTTTTTGTCACTACTTTAAAAGCAAGTGGTGTGCTTTGCATTTTACAATCCTGTGTGATTTTTGGAACAGTGATTTTGGTGGATTTGGAGAGTCAATAAACAAACGAAATTCAATTTTCCGTTTAAATGAGAAGGTGGAACACAAAAGGACAGTGTGGTTACAGAAATATCAGTGGATGAAAGGAATTAGGGCCTGCTGTCTCGCTGGGGGTTGTAGGAAAATAAGCTGGGCTGCGAAGTGAGACATTTTTGACATCTGGAACAATAAGGTGAGTCTACATCAAGATATATGGAAGATGAATTGTTGTTGTCAAGTTTCTGCTAAAAGGACATGGCTGAAATGGAATCATCTCTGTTCATACTTCATCTTAGGTTTTGGTTAAACAAGAAGGAGATGTGCATCTCACAAGTGCATTCCACTATTTACAAAACAGTACTATAGCTAGATAGATAGATAGATAGGTAGATAATTTTAATGTCTGTTCCAATTAAAAACAGAAATTCATCTTTTGTTCCGGCTGTAAGAATAAGTTTTAAAACCCCACTCAAACATTGAAAGCACCCTCACACATTAAAAACACAGTACAATAAATAAAAAACAAGTAAAGCACATAAAAATAACTAAAAACACACATGTCCATAGAGGTGTTTTTTATACACAAAGGGTTGTGCTGCAGATGACTGACAGATGTTCTCCAACTGGGAAGCAATACAGACTACACTCTCCTGCAACCAAACACTGGCTGCACCTGATTGGACAAACACTTCTACACGTAGTTGTCTGCTCCCGGATTTCTACTGAACCAACATGACGACTCATTTGGAACCTTTTTCTGCTATTAAAATAGTCCACCAAAATGTGTCTCTGAAAACATTTGTGGAGAAGAATAAGCTGTACAGCTGCTGAACCTGTCATCCTTTTAGATCAAATGTCAAGAGGTTATGAGTTATGAGTTTTTAAAGATGGAGAGTCAGGCTGAATGTATAAAGTAGCCTGAATTTCAACTTCATGCAAATGTGAAGCCAACGAGAGGCTTCAACTCTCGAAATGCAATGCAGTGCTACCAGAATAAATTGAAAATCATAGCTGCTTATGTAGAAGATAAATAGGAAGCATAGAAATGATGAATAACTGCTGCAAACACAGGTGTGAGTGAGTCAGCATATATAGGTTATTAAAGGTCAGTCACATGCATTTCAACCTGCTCGTGACTGAGAGCATTTCAGCACAGAGACTCAAACTCAGGTTCGGCAGGCCCACAAGTCACAGCTCAATAGATGTCACCTTGACCTGCAGTTTTATTGTCATTTAGTTCAGCGCTGTCATCACTCCTACCAACAAGGTGTGAGTAATTTGCAGAGGGTCTGCCTCTCCCCACTCATCCTGCCATGTCTTGTTGGTTTCTCGTCTGATGCCAACGTTGCTATGCTAAACACTGACTCTGCGCTGATGGCACAGTAAGGTCAGCTCACCACATGTATGTAAGATCTGGAAGACATGCTGTTTGCTTTGAGAGGTGATGTTTTCAGATACTGGCCCTCTTTTCCCAGTGACTGGCGATTAGCAGGTTGTTGCTCCCACTTTCTCACTTTTCTGCTCTTCCCTTTTTCTCTTCCCTCACTGAAATGACACATTGGGTTATGTACTGGCTCTGCAGAGTTTCTGTAGGCATGTAGACCTAACACAGTCTTCTGGGATTCTGTAGTCCAATTAGAATTTGTCGACAGCATCACCACAAAACTTCTGTACCCAAACAGTGAGATGTCTGCCGTGGTGGCTAGTGGAAAGTACTTCTCCAAAATAGAAGCAGTTGGGCTCTCACCTGCTTGTGTATGTGTGTGGATTATAAAATATGTCCCTATTGACATGTTCCACCATAGAGTTTGTGTTATTTTTTATGAAGAGAAGTGCACATCTGACACAAGGTTCAAAATTCTGTTATACTTGTTGCACAAATTTCTTTGTTTTTTTATTTTTGCATCAACTGAATAAATACACTGCTGAGAGTTCACTTATCTCAAAAAATAATGCCTGACACTGTTTCTCCACCTGTCTATATAGACATTCTTGCTTTATATAAGAACTTTATTTAATATTTCGACAATAAAGATATTTCAGTTTTATTTCTTCTGTTAGGGGGATAACCATGTTTTAAGCTTTAGCAATGAAACAGAGTGGGTCTTGTTTTAGCCTACATTTATTTGCATTTTGGCAAATTGAAAACATCATAAACAAGTAAGCTATATATGGTTCCTGTCTGCAGCGTATCTATGTGCGCGCTAACGTTCAGATTTTACTTGGACTGATACTGAAAACATCTCAAAAGGAGAGTTGTAGAGTTTTAGGGATCACATTTTTCCATTGATTTCTAAATAGATTAATGGCATTTATTCACAGAGGACATGTTAGAAAATATCCCAATAAAATCTACTAAATCTGAAATCACTCACATTTTATTTTATACATGTGTTTTAATTTAACTCATTCACAATTTAAAGACAGAGCACAAATTTGAATTACAGAACCTGAGCTGCCTCCGTCACTGCAGCCCCATCTGTTATAGGGATCACACGATACCAGAAAAGTGTTAGTCAGTACCAATACCACTGAAACTGCAGGATTCACAACACCATTTTCAATACCACAGCAAATCTTAAATCAATAATTACGTATGTATTTCAACATCAACTCTTTTAGTTTAAAAAAAACTTGGAAAGGAACTTTTCACTATTAAAAAAGACATTACTGTCACTTTAAACAATGTTGTACTAAAAATGTGCTAAGCATTTGTGCTGTAGCTGCCTGATAAAATAAGAATGCTAATAGTAAATAGGCACGGTGCAAAAAGTATGTGAAAAATATTAACATTGCAAAACGCTGGAATTTGTCTTTAAGTATTTGTAAGAATTTGTGTTCTAATGCTCATTCATCTGGTTTCCTTGTGAGGACTTTGATGTGTTTTTGTAATATTTTCAGAATTTCTGGAATATAGTTTATATATATTTGACTGTGTGTTAATACAAAATTGAAACAACTGAAACTGTGAGCTTGTATTCTGTGTACAGATCTAGATATCAGTTTTTGAGCTGATTAGACCAGTTTGAGATGTTTGCTCTGTTTGTTCAAATGTGACACTGTTTGTATTTTGACTTTTGGTTGTCTGTAACTGTTTCCTGGTAATTGTCTCAAAAACTAAATATCTCCAAGGAACCAAGGAATTTAAATGTACATTTAGAAATTAAATACTACTTCTTTTCAGGCATCAGCATAAACCAAATCCGCATTCTCAATAAATACTGTTTGCCATTCATGTACAATGCTCTTGCATTACAGAACAAATTCCATCAATTAAACATGTGACATAGTGCAAAGCTCCTTGCCTTAAACTTTGTATGTCTTGCTTGTGCAAGTATTATATTGATGAGGTTACAGCTAGATTATTTTCTTTTCTGTGTTGAACCAAAAAAAAAAAAAACAGATCAACTTCCAGTCATCAGTCAAAACCATATCATCATTCGGGCACTTCTGAAGTAGGTCATCCATAAAGGAGATATTACAAACCCTCCACCCATCTGTGTCTGATTTTATTGTTAGTGAAATGGGACAAATCTGTTGTCCAAACTGCAAAAACTAACTTCCCTTTGCAATTAATGTAGGCCTTAAAAATTGATTGATTTCAAATCGAAAATGCAATTTCAAAGCAATGCAGTCTACAATTTGTAGTGGCTGCATTTTTGTAGATGCAACAGTGTGTCTGACTGTCATGTCAATGTTTTTATTTATTCATATCATAATCCTTGTGTGACCATCAAGCTTTTGATGTTATGTCATGTGGAAATAGTCGTCACATTTAAAATCTGTTACACAGTAAGTTTTGAACAAGTGGTTCTGCGTTTTTAGGCTGAACCAACTTTTTACAGTGTCCTCTCCCACTATGAGCCTCATAATAAGCTGATTTACACAAAAAACACGACGTTATCTCAGCTGTTGGACACACTTGTTTACTAATGGAGACCTCTAATGCAATGCCTCCAATTGAAGGGAGAGAATATAATCTTTCATGCACTACTGTGTATTCATGACAAGGCGCACACACATTTAACATGCATTCACATTGTACTTTTGTTCAAATGAGCATTTAAACACGCTATGCTGTTTATCTGCCGCCTGAGGGCAAACACTCCCCCCTCTTTCAGAGCTGCTGCCGATATTCAAGAATGAAAAGTGCTTGCGTGTCAAAGCGTTTGTGTTAGGGTGGCACATCTCTCACTTGTCACTTCAAAGGCAGCGTCGGGGTCAAGGTTTCATCAGACTGTCGTTGGCGCACATGATCTGAGAGAAATGCTGCTCTATAAATAGGATGCCGTGTCTTGCTCATCAAGAGCAACAGAGCCCAGATGACATCAGTCTGTGCCATATTTCTGCTATTAAAATGCCTCCATTCTCAAGCAGTTGGGAGACACCTTCAGCTGGTTAGTGGGAGGGGGAGGGTGGTGGTGAACTATAGGAGATTTGGCCACAAAGACAATGTTTTCGTACTTATCAGTTCAAATGATTGACAATAATGGTAAGAGTTCATCCCTCATTCCAGCTCCTGCCTGCAGAACTGAAGATGTTTTTCCACATGGGCATGTCAAATAGAATCATATGATAAGTGCCTAATGGCCCTGCAGTTACAGCTGTACTATATCACTGCCTCTCCCTGATGAATGAGGCGTTCATAGGGCAGTAACTTATTATTATTGCAGTATTCGTCCTTTGATCTTCCAGCAGTTTTAACCCTGGAGTTTTTTAGCAAAATAGCTTTGCAAATGGGATCGGGCCTGGTCTTGCCCCAGCTTTGGGAAGAGGAGGCCTGGAGGTGTGCTGAAGCACCAGCGTGTGGGAAAACCTGGCTATAGAGGCATCACACCTCAAGTCTTATGGATGTTTAGGTCGTAATTTCTGAAAAAAATCAAAGAAATTCTATATTTTGTGACTGATCTGTGGTATTTTTGTTCACTTCCTCTGCATGGAGATTGATGATTCTTGTGCCTGCTGTGGAAGGTTTCATTTAAAAGGGGGAAAGCCCAGTTTGTTCTTCAAAGAAACTGAATATAGAGGTGCTGCCCTTGAATCCTTGTTCAGGAGCCACAATAAACCACAAGATGCCATTCTTGCCAGGACATTCCTCTATTAATGACAAAGGCGAATGGTAAGTCTCATGGTGAAAAATGAAGAGGGAAAGGAGAAGGAAACGGGCGAATCAGAGACATGGAGAAGTGAATGGGTTGATTCAGAGAAATGGCAGACAAGGTCACAGGGCGACCCACCCCGTTCCTGTCTTTCTGACTGCTTCAAGGTCAGGTCTACCAGGTCTGTTGACAAGAAAATTTGTTGCTTTGATTTGCCTCTTTTGAATCCCTTTTTGTTGTCACCAGCCCCTCTGTGCTGCTCACATTCTCTCCTGTTTACCTTCCTAATTCTCTTTCCACCCTCCCATCCTCCATTACTCTGTCTGGCACATCCCAGTTCTCATTGTGCAGCCTGAGCCGCTGGCCCTCTTTAAGATCTGCATTAGAATGTTGTTTTTATATAGCAGCAAGCGGAGGCATGTGGAGCCTCTTTTGAACTGCTCGGCAAACAGATGGAGGTTTTCACGCTGCCTTTATGAGATTAAGTGAAACATTCCCATAAAAAAGACATTTCCCAGTGTCCCTTCACCCCTCTCACTCTCCCTGTCTCTCTCTTTCTTTCTGTCTTCATCTCTGCCTCTGTTACTTTCTGTTTTTTTATGTCTGACTCGCCTCAGGCTTGGGCAAGGGCACACTGCTGCTAAAAGTGAAGTGGAAAGTAGACAGGTTTGTGTTACCAGTAACTGCTTCCCCAGGCAAGCAAGCGAGCACCTAGCATCTCTCAGAGTTTAGAGGAACACCAGCAAACAGACCTTGTGAGTGCGACCCTGCAGGCAGGGAGAGCAGGTCTAGTTTCTGCTCTACAGTGTGAACCTCTTTAACTCTGACTCAGGTAGCCTCATGCCAAATGCCCTCTCTGTTTTTTAACAGGGGTTTGACAAAACAGATTCACAGGGCAGACAGTGAGGCTATACAGTATGAATTCACCAGGATACAATGAGACTATTTAGACTCTGGTTTACATGGGGTAGATGCCTGACAGCTACCAAGCATGGTTCATTTAAAATTGGCTTTTTTTTTACTTTATTTTGAGCAACATGATGTTGTGTTTGAGACCAAATCAAGCTGAATTCTGGCTACACAGGTATATATGTGAGCTGTACTGACTTACCTTTGATCCTAAAGTAATCGTTTTTTCTGACCTCTTAGTATCTGTTCTGTTTTTTATTTTATTGTTTTTTGCTTTTGCTTTAACTGTGGCACTGTGGCTCTCTGGATGCTGGTCCTCCACTGTGATCCAGACTGAAATATCTCAACAATATATTTGAGATATTTGCCAGGAAATTTTGTGCAGGCATCTGTGGTCCTCTTTTAGACTGAATCCTACTGACCTTGTGTGATCCACTGTTTTTTCTGCAGCGCCACCACAAGGTTGACATTTGTGGAGTTCAATGAAATTTCTTTACGACTGTCAGATGGATTGCTGTGAAAACTGCATTTATGTCATCCACAGGATGAATTGTAACATAATTGTGATGACTGATTTTTTGTTTTTGTCTAATGCCATCATCAGGTCAAATTTAAAATTGGTTCAGCTTCAGCATCAGTGCTTATTGAGAGATGCTAATGTGCTAAGCTATGATGCTGAACATTTTAGAAATGCTACATCACCATTTTTATCATTGTCACCATGCGCATGTTTGCTCATGTTAGCATTTATCCCAGTGCTTAAGTGCAGCCACACAGTGTTGCTTTAGGCTGTTAGTTTTGTTATTACTGATGAAGTAACTTCAGCCCCAAGATCTACTTTCTGCTTCCAGAACTGAAGAATGAACATCCACCCAATCGTTTGTTATCTACACCTACTTTATTCTGTGTGGAGCTTGCTCACCCTTTCTGTGTCAATAGTTACATCTCAGCCATTTTGAGGCAGGAAGGGATTCATTTTATGGAGAGAAGAAACGTGTAAATATGTTGTTAGTTCATTTTCTCAAATGCTGCACTGAAGTTCAGTTCTGAGTATTTCTAGTTGATACTGCTTTATTCTTAAAGTCTACTGTATTGTTTGGCAAATCTGTTTTACAATACAATAATTTCATTAATCCCCGAAGGAAAATTCAGTTGTCTGGGGTCTCATCTGTTTACCTTAGAATTAAATAGTGTAATTGATGATGGTAAGAAAGATTTTCTGAATCTTTCTGTCCTGGAGCTCAGGGATAGGAGCCGTCCACCACTGATGTTTCGTTGTTCATTGAAGCAGATATCAAGTGGATGATCCATGTTTGTCAGAATGGCCTCCATCTTGCTCAGTGCCCATCTCTCCACCTCATCCTCCAATGAGTTCAATCTGATTCGACTACAGAGCCAGCTTTTTTAATCAGTTTGTTCAGACGCCTTGCGTCCTTGTTTTTTAAAGTCCCCCAGCAGACTGCAGCATAAAACAGGACACTTACTACCACAGACTGATAAAACATCTGCAGCATCTTACTGCAGATGTCTAGTGATCAAAGTTTTCTGAGGCAAAAAAAGTCGGCTCTGGCCCTTTTTGTAGATTAAGTCTATGTTTTTAGATCATTCCAACTTATTATCAAGGTGGACACCTAAATATTTATATGATGTCACCACCTCGATGTCCACGCCACAAGTGTTGACTGGCTGAAGAGGGGGTTTGGATCTGCGGAAATCTATGATCATTTCCTTTGTTTTTGAGGCTTTGAGTAGCAGGCAGTTTTTGTGACTCCAGTCACTGAAGGCACTTATCACATCATTGTATTCGGCTTCATGTCCATTTCTGATACGTGCCACAATAGCAGTGTCATCATTTTACCTCATCATTTTATGAAAAAGTATACATTGGTGTTAATTTAACTTTTCAGCAGTATAACAGCTCCATCACACATTTTAATGCATCAGTAATAACGCTAATACAGTATAAAATACATACCAATATATATAATAATGTACATTAGGAAGGCACTCATAAAGAGCCTTTTATTTTTCTACTACTGTGTATCAATAGCTGAGGATAGGTTTTTCTAAACTGCCATACTGAATATAGGACTTCTAGACTGTGGTATTACTACTTGTATACAAAGTAAGGCTGTGAATGTTTCTTCCACCACTAGCAGTACATGATTTGCATGTGTTTCCATTATTACTGCCATTATTTGAATGATGCAAACAAAAACGAATCTGCATTATTACCAGGGGATATAAAAGAATTTGTGATGTGAAAAAGTAGTTGTATAATTTCTAACTTTAAACAAATGTCCCATTGACTTAACTGAAATGAGATTCACATCATTTTAATATAGCAGATTGTAGTGTATGATATTCTTGCAATTTCAAAATAAACAAGTTTTTAAAAACTTATTTGTATCTAGGTTAACCTCATTTACAGACAGCATGTACGTTCATTTGTCACTTTGCTGCTTGTGTGTGTATTTGTGCGCACGCGCGTGTGTGTGTGTGTGTGTGCGCGTGTGTGTGTGTGTGTGTGTGTGTGTGTGTGTGTGTGTGTGTATGTGTGTTTGCTCTGCAGAAAGACATGGCTTACTGCATGGCCTGTTCCAAGAATGAATTCCTGAAGGCTTACAAGAGCTGTTGAATGAGATGGAAGGCTCAGAGCTGGAATGATGGGAAGGAGGGAGAGGAAGGAGGCTGCTCAGCACTGAAGGAGGGGTGTCAGCCTCTCACTTACAGCCCTGATTAAATAACAGGATGCTTTTTGAAAACAAGAACATTATCTGCCTCTTAAAAGACCGGGAAAGGCCCTCTAATTGGCTTCCCCTGAGTCTCTGTGTTGCCGCCCACCGGTACGAGCCAGTCACAAAAAAATTAGTAAATTTTCAACCTCATCTAGTTAATGCTGTCAGCAGCACCATAGGAATGTATCAACATACCAATACCAAGTCTGCAAAAAATCTTTTTCCATTCAAAGAAGGATTCCTCAGAGATGAATCTCTTGATGGAGTGCAATGCAAACAATAAAGAGATAGTGTCTCCTCTGTGTCATCGCATGGGCTTCTCATGTGGCAACTTTCACAGTTGAAAATTTTTTTTTAAAGCCCCTCTAGATGTTCAGAGAAATGAGAAGAAAACATTGGAGGTAGGGTTTGATATGTTTGTGTTCCCTGGTAGATCAGAAGAGTTCGTGCATCCAGGGATCTAACTCTTCCATCGCCCTCCCTGCCATCTAACCAGGTGGTTGACTTAATTATACTTATTACAGTCAACTGTTGCTGTATATCATGATAGTTACATCTGCAGTTAATTTTAGAACCATTTCAAATGCTTACACATCTTCAGTGGATTATAGTGATTGTTTAGAGGAGCGGTAGTCATAGTGTTTGTAAAGCATCAGGGGACTGAAAATGTCAAATATAGTAGTACACGTCAGCGCTAAAGATGTGGCTGATGTGTTTCAATTAAAAAAATCAGAGGCTGGTTTCTGGTTGTGTCGAATAAAGATGTAGTTGTACAGTTATTAGTGTCAGTACTGCTTTGTACTTTTTAAATTTTCTGGTTTTCCCAATCTGCTCTAACAGTAAAACGTGATTAATTGATTAATTAAAAAACAGCAAAGTAATAATTAATGTTTCAATTAATTATTGAGTGGCCTTATTATAATCATAAACTTTATTATTTATAAGCCTTATCAACAGTCTGTAGAAAAATTTGTAGAAAATTTCCATCTTTGCTGCCCCCCTGTGGTAGTTTGATAAAAGACATTGTGTAGACATCAGTGTACTTTACTTATGTCATTGCTTCTTTCCGGATTTCACTCTTCTTTCTAATGTGTATGTGTATATACATATGTAATTACCTGTTTTAGACCTTTTTGCTGCAAAAGTATTTTTTTTCTTTGCAATTCCAAAACGATTTTTAGCCAGCTTTAAAATGATTGAGCAGAACTAAAAACATTTTCAACAGACAATTTGTTTATGAAATGGTCAGAAATAACAGGACAAGGCATAGTTTTCTGTCAGATAAATTGTGTAGTCATCTCCCACTGGCCCATACTGAATTTTTTTTCTTTATAAACTTGGGATGCTTGTTCTGGTCAGGTGAAATTGCTGTGGTTTAGCAGGATTGAAAAGAAATTTTAGTAAATGCTAATAAGAAGACGTGTATTCACTTTCTTGCAGCTTGTCAGATGACAAAATCAATTGTGATCCAGCATCTGTTCTTTTAATTTGAAGCTAGAATGAGGAGAAAATTTCTGTCAAACAAAATGATTGCATTAGTCAGAGGTCTTTGTTGAAATGTTTTTTCTTTCGCCTTTTGTCAGATTCGCCCTACCTGATCCGCCCTGCTTTCAGACTTTATGCTAAGCTAAGCTAATCATCTACTGGCTCTTGCTCCATATTCAGCATGGGAGTGGTGTAAGCCTTGCACTTCTCCTTTATGGAGCAGTGTAGCTCACAGTAGCAATTTTTCTTCTTCTTGACACATTTACTCACTGTTAACTGTCTGTTCACTCTCAGTGTACCACCATTGGGATCCTTTGGTTTACAGAGTGATGTATAAGGTCATATGGTGGAGTGCTTCAGTGGAGTCAGGCCTCCATCATCTCCATCATCGGTGCTGTCACCAGTGGCCACATCAGTTTCATCTGTCCCCCTCAGGCTGCTGACCATCATTGCTCGGCCCTTTGATGTTTCGAGGATGTGTTTAGTGAGCGATAGTGTATCAGATGACATTGGTCTTTCTCTGTCACCTTGTGCTTTGCATTTCAAATGTGTGTCACAGTGCAGGGCCTGCTAACGAGAGGGGAGAGGAGGGAGAGACAAGGGAGAGAGAGAGAGAAAGGGACAGGCTCAACTTCAATACTGTGAGTTCTCTAAGTGACCTTTCTTACCTCCAGACAGGCAGATCAGGTTTTTAACTTTTTCCAATGCGTTTCTCTCCTCCGCACGAGAAAGGTGGCCAAGCCCAGCTTCTGGATTTATGGAATCCCTCTCTCTTTCTCTTTCTCTTTCTCTCTCTCTCTCTCTCTCTCTCTCGCTCTCTCACTGTGTGTGCGTGTGTACGTGTGTGTGCGTGTGTGTGTGTGTGTGTGTGTGTGTCAGGATGAATGGAAGGTAGCAATAGGAGGAGTGTGTGATTCAGGCCCACCCCCTCAGGCTCAGTACTTTTTCTGAGTGTAGAATCTACACACCTGCCCTGACATGCCTGCCCAGATCCCCTCTCCCTCCTTTCTCTTCATACAGTACATGCCCCACCCCCACCCCCTAGCAGCCCCACATCAAAGTACCTCTGTGAGTAATGGATATCCAGCAGCACCACACCCTTCCCTCCTCCAACCAGCTCAACTGCCGCTTAGCCAGTAGCAAACACCCAGCAAGCACGCAGCAATTATTCGCATACAATTAGACTTTAATATAGTTTTTTTGTTTGTTTGTTATGTAATTCACTGAAAATAAGAAAAAGCAATAGGAATATAGCCACTGGGAAGATTTTGAACTCACCAACCTCTTATTCAGTTTGGCTCAGGGTAGTTTTCGTGAGTGAATAGTAGAAGTATTTACAGGAATTCTACAATACAGAGTTTGGGGTTGATGGTGGATTTTGGATTGATCAACTTGAAACAAATCAAGAATGTATTTTTTATTGGAATCTTTATTTACAAATGTCAATTGTGAAAGTAATCCTTTGTCCGTTATCATAACTGAGTCCCACTATTGAAACGGGAAGTCCCTTCGAGGTGCTGAAACAACTGACAAAAACGGTGATGCATCTGCTCCATAAATGCATTGAAGTAAAAATCAACATTGAAAAAGGCAGCAGGATTTTCCCTAGGTTTAAATGTTGAAAACACAGACACTGACATCATCCACATTCCTCTAGCCATGATCTGCAGTTGTCAGTTCAACATGTACTATGAAAACTGAGATGATCATTAATACATATTGTCATGCATGAAATTACTTTTTATGACTTTACATTCAGTAGTGAGGCTTTATTGTGTTTATTATATTTCTGTGCTTATGGATTAGTTATTAAATGATAGCATGCCATGTTGGTTGAGTCTAATTATCATCAGGCCCCCGCAGATCACTATGCAGTGGCTTTGTTTAGACTGTATGCAGTATTCCATCAAATGCCAAGTTTTGGGATTTTTTTTTAATATTTTCAAATTTTTTCTATTGAAAATTCAGTAACTGGGAAATTTCGTTGAGATATTGCTGTTCCCCTCATGATTAATTGCAATAACTTCATCGAGACCTTTAACTTCATGCCCCGTTTCCTCTGTCTTGCTGTTTTATTTTTCAGTTATTGAGTGAGCACATTTTAGTTACTGCAAATTGAATCCAAACATTATGGAACTTAAGTTTTAAGTTTTCAACTGTCCAACACTTTGGTGTCAGCTGTACTTTAATGAATGCTTGCTTTGTCTCAACTCAGGTGACATACTCAGGGAATATCAGCAGCAAACCATCATATTGTCACTGTGTGTCTATGCTGTTGTCATTAGCATTTAACTGCATCTGTGCACAGTGTCACAGAATTGCTTGCATGGCTGTAAACACTTAGTCTTCTTTAATAGTTGGTTTTCGAGCTGCTATCCTTTCAAATTTTGGCAATTTCAGCAACTGTGCATAGCATTAGGGCTCTCATAATTACTACATAATCACCTGATTACAATTCTTTGGGCTGATCATACTTACTTTGCATAATTGCTTCCACTCACCCGTATAAAAACAGCTGAAAGTAACAGAAATATCATTTTTGTATCTAGGTTAACCTAATTTACAGAAAGTAGATGTTAATTTGTCACTTTTTCAGTTTAAAAGGACTAACTGTATGTGCTGAAATTCAAATTTTTTGATAAACTATATTTTACTGAACATCTATTGACACAGATTTTTTTGGATTTAGTTGCAAAGCTTAACATTTGTCATTTTGTCCAATTTGCAACAAAAAGGTGACCCTCAAAGGTGCTAATGTGAGTAATTGACCTACAAAATGAAATTCACAATTAAGTCATTAATTGCAATTATTTGTATGACAATTAAGTACCAACTAAAACATCAAGATCTTGACAGCCTAACGAAGCAGCTCAGCCAACAGTCTCTCAGTGACAGCTGGTCTGATGTCACTGCTCACATCACTTATCAGGTAAACAGGCCAGTCAGAATGACTCTGGATATCACTGATTACACCTCTGGTGATTGTTGCTATTAGACAAAAAGAGGTGCACAAATCCCATAGCCCTGAAGGGTCGTCTAATACTTTACGTTAGATTGGAGTAAACACAGTGTCCAGACTGCACCTGTTTTCTGTGCCACTTGGCCCCCTCTATCATCACCAGCCCCCGTCTGCTCCTCATTTAGCCGTGTGGTGTCTCCCAGTGCCTCAGTAATGGTTCCAGTGTGCCGTGCCAGTCAGGAGAAATGACAGAGCAGAGAGTCGGCCTCAGACCTGTAGGCCCAGAGCTCTGCACTCTGTCATTAGACACTTTAATGCAGCAGCACCACAGCCTGCTCGCCTCACTCCTCTCCCGCCCTCCCTCTCTGTCTTTCTCTTTTTTTCACTCTCACTCCTTATTCCCACACAAATTATTCCACGGTATAATTTGCTCTTGCACTGAATGATGTGGATAGTCTCGCTGGGAAAATAGACGTACCGGGTTTCCACAAGTACCATAAAGTTAGATTGAGTTAAACAGAGTCTGTTTTTATCAGCGACAAGCAAAGTGCAGAATCAGTAGGCTTCTGGTCAACATGAGAATAAATAGGGATTTTGAGCTTCCGACTTTAAAAAAAAATCAATAAGTTAAAGGTTACAAAGCTACTGGGTGACGCTCTGAAAATAATTCTGTAATAACAGATGTTCAACTAATATTGCAGAAGGCAGGATTCAGTATGTCTATGTGTAATGTTGTCATAATTGCCCTTTCCCTTTTTCTTCTGTTACGTGGATCCTGACTGCAGATGAAGGGAGTTTGCGTGCTGGACAGAGCTGGCCTGAATGTGCCACCACATGAAACCCATGACAAACACAGAGAGATTAACAGGCAAAGAGTCCTGTCAGGAGAAAACCTCGGCCCCTCTCTTATGTGAAATAAAGACATCGCAGCAGTGTGTTTTGTTTCTGCTCCTTTGAGAACACACTATGATGCCAGGCCTGGCTCACAGACCACACTTCACCCAGGATGTCAACAAAACAGCGCTGCCTGGCACTGAGTAGGCCACCCACTGCAGGAGAGGGCAGGTCACTGGCTCTAGTTGATGTTTACACAAGATGAGCTGTGGTTAATACTGCATCTAGCTATGTGCTGCTCGTAGTACGGTAAAACATACAGAGATGTTGGATTGGTTTGTACTTGTGAGTCATTTTCTTCTGTCATCTAATCTCTTCTGCAACTTGAAGCCTTTATAACCTTTTTCTATGTATGATTGAAGTATCTTTCTAAGACGTTTTTGTGTGTAGACACATTTGTTGTTTTTACCCAGTTGATCCCAAATTAGTTTTATCATAAGATCCTTCGTCAGTAGACAGAGTTTAGTTTAGTTTTAATTCAGCAGGGTTTGGGAAACAGGATTACAAATTATAGTTAAATAAGGAAAAAAAAATTCTGGTAGTTTGTGACGCATCAAAATGTGGACTTTAGGGATAAGGGATGCCCATATGGAAACATAAAGAGAATTAATATTGTAGGTATTTTTTTAAACTAACAAGTACTTATTCTATTTTTGTGTGGCACAGTATTCATTTCAGATTTACTTAAAAGCTAAACCTTTTGATATGCATTATCTCATATTCAATAAGACCTGCTGAACTACAAACCTTGATTTGGAAGGAATTTAAAGAGCATTTAGAACTTAAGTAGGTGCAAAAGAAGAAGCAGTAAATAGGGAAAACGTTAAACTAAAAAATAAATAAAAGCTGTAAAAGCTGCATCCTGGATGATCCATTCATCACGTATATCCACTTTGTCTTATGTCATGGGGGTGGAGTCTATCCCAGCTGACACTGGGCGAGTGGCAGCATACATCCTAGACAGGATACCAGTTTATCACAGGCCAAACACAAAAAGACAGGAAACCATGTATCACCAATTAACCTACCATACATATCTTTGGCCTGTGTGAGGAGAAAACAGCGACTCCTGTGTTTTTCCTGTTATGAAGATGTCTGCTGTGAACAAAGGACTTCAGCCAACCTAAAGATAATATAGCTCAACGGGTTAAGTGGGCGACCTGTGTACATGGGCTTCCCAATGCAGCAGCCCGGGTTGGATTCCCGCTCGCGGCCCTTTGCTTCATGTTTTCCACTGCAAAAGCATAAAGAAAAAGCAAAAAGAAAACAACACATAACTGAATATGTCAGAAAGCCCCTCGTCGGATGATAACTTATGGGTTATCTGTGTTTAATGCATACCGGTGTGCCCTCACAGTGCCTGACTCTGTGCCCTCAGGTGCTTTTGTGTTAATGACTTGCAGAAACCTCCTCACTAACTGCTTTCACTTCTCTTCCTCCGTTTCACAAAATACAGCAAAACTTGACCCATGTTTGCCCACAAACTCCATCTAAAAACCCAATAGTGTTAAAAGTACTCTAGAAACCACAGTAAGTTCCGATGCTGCAGTTGTTTCGGCTTGCATGCCAAATAATGTGTAATCACGTGTCAAATTGCACCTCATGAGGATGGGTGTTTACCTAACCACAGCCATATCTGTTTCATTTCTGACCAGGACAAACCTGGAGATGTTGAAACGCTCATGCTGCTAGCCCTTTCAACTGTCTTGTTAGCATCACTCCTGCAGTTTCATTGCACTTTTAAAGGTTAAATATATCTCCTATTAATCATGTAATGAGATCTCTCAGGCCACTGCCGGACCTGTGGCTCAGCAGAGGCACATGGTTTGGCAACCACACTGTGGTGCCACTACTAATACTGAGATATAATAAGACCATAGCAGTAGTCATTTTAGAAGTATATTATGATATATTTCTGAACTGGCCATCACTAGTCTGAAATGCACAGGACTGTCTGTGTGTGTTGGACCACAAGAGCGGTTGTCTCTGCATTTATCACCACGATTAGAGGATGTTTGGGCTCAGTGCTACATAGGGAAGTTATTGAACCCCAGGTAAAGCAAATTCCCACATGTCTAGCATCAAGCATTTCTTTTTTCCTCAAATGTGACCGCACCCCATTTAGGCCTGTGCATGTACTACAATTACTGTTCTTATGATACAATGGCAAGGCTGTTGCACCAGAGTTGCAAACCAAGTGATGTCTTCCTGACGAATAATACTATATCAGTACTTTGGCGTTTCAATACCACCACAATTCTGTGGGACTCTTCATTGCTCTGAGGAAATAAGTGTAAATGGGTTAAGCTTCTGACATTTGGTGTATACAAAGGAAATTTCAGTTTCTTCCTTGTCATGCATTGACTTTCTTTTTTGAAAGTGTTAAGAAGTGATCTGGGTTCAGTGACGGCTCTCCTCAAAAGAGACTTCTAACTTGATTAATGGATTAACTGAGTGATGCTTTTCCCTTTATTTCTCTAGTGAATGTCTTGTGTGAGAGCATGTGCACCTCCCTGCTTGCAGCCTTGGCTGCTGTAGGCGAGGGATCCCTGTTTAGTGTTGTGTTTGACCCGGGCCATTAGATGTTTAAACTTGTGTCTCCTCATTAAGCGTTGGCAGACGCCAGACACTTGAGAGGATATGATGAGACATTGATGAAACGCCTGGTATTTGTTTTCTCGCTATCTTCTGGTGATGCTGCCGGAAGTATTTCTGGGCTTTTTGTAGAGCATGCTGATGACAACAACATCAGTAACATAGAAATGCCTGATACAGAACATGACATCAGGGCAACCCGGCTCATGACACTGAGGACCTGGTGCACAGCACACACACACACAGGGACACACACACTCTTAATGTGCATTAAAGATGTTAGCAACTCTTCCTCCCATCAGGTTCTCTACAGGTCAGCAAGAAAGATATCAATGAGCGTCATTCACACCTTGACATTGACGCCATTAGCCATACAGCACACACTCACATGCTCATGTTAACATTGCACAATCTTCTCTTTCTTTAAAAGAAAAGATTACAAGATTACAAATGATGCATTGTAATCTTAACATAGACTGAATGACTGGCTGCTTCCTCCTTGTCATATTTGAAGTGCGCTGTTGATACAGTATTTATATCTATCGAAATATGGAATTTACAGCTTTCATCTGTAAACATTCCTCCGGTGACTGGAGTGCATCACTGTTTGGCTGATAAAATGACACTACAGATACTAGTTCTGATCAGGTGAAACTGCTGTGGGCTAGCAGCATTGAAAAGAAGTTTTAGTAAATGCTAAAAGTAAGATGTGTACTCACGTTCTTGCAGCTTGTCAGATGACAAAATCAATTGTAATCCCGTATCTGTTCTTTGAATTTGAAACTAGAATGAGGAGATATGTAGTATCTAACCTAAGATGTAGAACAACATTCGTTATTTTCCAGCTGAAAATGCACCCTTCATCGAACAGTTACACCTAGGACTTTGGCTACAAAGCAATTACTTGGTCTGAGACAACCAGTGGCTTATGGTGGCTTATGTTACATAGGTGTCAGAAAAATTTTGATAGATTATGCTTTGTTACTGATGATGTTCATCTAGTCCAGCAACAACTGAACCCCATGACTCTCTCCTACATATGCAATATATTTCACATGGTTTCAACATTTAGCATTACTATGTTATTGTCACTTGTGTTTAAAAGTGCAATATTCAAGATTTTGAACGTACAAATAGTATTAATATAGCAGCAGCTATGTGCCATGTAAAGATATAGGGTAATAATAATGTTCACTGTGTGCACTGTAGTCCAAGCCTCTCTGTTTTGTCTTTTGAAAGCCAGCTCGGTAATGCGAGCATGTTAGCGCATGTTAGTGCATGAGAGTCCCTCTCTTTGAAGTTGTTGACCATCCCATCTTGCAAATAGTCCAGTGGCCTCCAGCACTACAGTAAAATAGCAAAGGGTAGTCCAGCTAGTGCCCTGAACCCTTCAAAAAAAATGTATTCATAGTATTAGATCTATTTTCTTCTTTTTAGCTCAGTGTGTGTCTGCTGCTGTTTTGAGGCTCTCTTCTCCTTCTCTGCTCGTGTCTGTTATGCTCCAGTGACTGTGTGTCTGTTTCTATATGTGGGTCAGGAAGAGGAGACAGGTGAAATAAAGATAATGTTACTCAAGTTGACAGCAACTTGCAACTTGTTCCTTAATTATAGATATTCATTTTTCCTCCAAGCTGTTCATATATTGAAATGCCACACAGTGCATTAAGATGAAGGGATTTAGGGATACTGTTTGGCGCTATAACTTTAATCAGGGAGTGTGCAAATAAATAGCATGGGAGAGATGCAGCACACGTTAAGGGCCCAGTTTGCCTATAAAATGTGCCTTATTTGCATGTCAGGCTGATACTGCACTTATTTTCTTACATTCAGGATTTCCCCCTTTTGTTTTACTTAATCAAATGATCTTTTCATCCATTCATATTCTCTCGACAAATTGGACAAACGTTTAGATCAGACTGAAGATTGTGTCAAGGCCTTATCACTTACACACTCTGGTGTCCAGAGTCAGATGATAAAGTGGCAGGAGGAGATGTACTTTGGTCTGCATTGTGAGGCCTGAGGCCCATGGCATGACTGCCATCTAGTGATGCTTTGAGGTACTGACACACATATTCATGAAGAGTCCACTGTATAACTGACCTCTGTGAGGGTGATGTTGAGTGTTGCTTGGGTGACGAGCTGCCTGCTGAAGATGCACTTTTTCACTCTTATTCATATCAGATCCATTCAACAATTCTTCACAAATTTTACAGGAGTGATTTGGATGCATTGCTGTCTGTATGTTTTGTGTTTTAACTGTCATCTGTCCTGTGCTGTTTCCTTCAGGCTCGCATGGCGCTGGATAAAGGAGCTCAAGCTGTTATCTTTGATGTCAGCGATGACGTCAATGCTGCTGCTGAGGTGAGCGTGTAGGCACAGCTACAACTTTATTCTTTTATAAAACACAAGAAAAACAAAAAATAGCATGAGGAGATGTCACACTCATAGTGTTGCTGTATCTTCTTCCTCCTGCACATACACAGCTGCGGGAAATAGACTCCCTTCCCCGTCCAGTTGTTCTGGTGGAGGCTGATGATGCTGAGGAGCTGATGGGTTTGGTCAACAAGAACGAGGAGGCCAAAGTTGTCATTGAGATCAAGATGGAGGCTAAATGGGTAAGCAATAAAACGTAGAAACATCTCTGATTTTTCTTTCACTGGCTGAAAAAGGAGGAATTCCTGTGGGAAGTAGCAGAACAGAAAAAGGAAAAATGTACGTCATCTTAGCCGAGAGGTAATTTGTAAATGTTTTGGTGTGAAACACATTGATATTGATGTGGACTGAATTTTTCCCAACTGTGAAATTGGGCAAATTCATGTAAAGGCCATGCTAGTGTTCTAAGTTTTAAAAGAGAGTCTTTTATTTATGCGAGATGTGTCAAAAGAGTATAATTTCTGCTCTTTTTCCTTTTTTAGCCACATTATGATGTTGGTATCCTGCTCACTATCGTCCTGGCTATTCTCACCATCGTCCTAATCTTTGCTTTCCGCTACAAATGCAAGTCCAACAGAACCTGGGTGAGTGAAAGTAACACTGTTTGTAGGCAATAGATAGCCCGCCAGAGATCTTTCAGATGTTTTTTCTAACTTTCCTCTCTTGTACTCACAGGACTCTGTCCATCAGCAGACTATGCGGGCCATCAGTAGATTGGAGACTAAAACCTACAGTTCTCAGGGCTGCTCAGGCTCACAGCGCCACCGTGGGACCTGGGGTTCAGCCAGCAGCTCCAACTCCAGCCCCGTATGTGCCATCTGCCTGGAGGAATTTCAGGATGGGCAGGTAAGAGGAGAGAGAGTAACAAATATACTGTATATGATTCAGCTGTTTCTTGTTAGTTATTTATCGTCAGCTCTGCCTCTGGCTCATTTTCATCCCAGCATCTGAGGATAATCTCCTGTGCTCATGAGTTCCATAAAGACTGTGTCGACCCCTGGCTGCTGCAGCACCGTACCTGTCCCCTCTGCATGCACAACATCATGGGTGAGGACAAGTAGATTTCTGGTTCTGGTAGAGATGGCACAGATGCAGGAAGATTGAAGGAATCTTTCTATTTTACTGGCTACATCAAAATACTAAGGTCATTTTTAAAGTTTAATTTTGAGCAGGAAAATTTTGCCAAAGGAAACTTTGCAAAGTTTGTGTATTTCTTTTCTTTGGGAAACAGGTCTGTGCAGCTCTTTGGAATTTAAAATTTGGAATTTAAATATATTTACAATTTTAGTAACGACAGCCACTGTAAGGCATGACATAACTCACAGTTTGTAACTGCTGTACAAAATGAAATTACCACTGTATTCTGACACTGCTGTGCTCCACAGGGACCGAGCGACAGGCCCAGAGGAGCAGACTCCAACAGAGTCCAGAGCAAAGTCAAGGGTTCCTGCATCCTCAGCCTTACAGTGGCCCTCATAACCACCCCTTTCCCCAGCATGCTGTTCCCTTCTCTATGAGGCCTCACTATCCTCATGGGCCCTCTGGACCTTATCCCAATCTGGGCCACTACAATGGCTCTTCTCCCATGGACACTCAGAATTTACGTTTCCTCACCAGCAGGCCACTGGGCTCAGGCTGTGGGTACCACCTTTCTGCAGAGGGTCCGGGGAGGCCCCACAGGATTGGAGGTAACTGCAGGACTTCCACATACCACTACACCCCCCGTCGGTCATGCCACAACTATCGCTCATCCTGTCCAGCCCAGCGCAGCGCATCCAGCTCGAGACTACATCACTCTGTCTCCGTCACACCACAGGCCCGTGGAGCACTGACCCACAGCCGGCAGGACGATGGTAGCTGCTCAGGAGCCAGCTATCACACAGAGCGCAGTGGATACTTGGCTGACGGGCCAGCAAGTGACTCCAGCTCTGGGCCATGCCACGGTTCCTCCAGTGACTCAGTTCTCAACTGTACTGATGTGTCCCTGCAGGGAGTTTATGGCAGCTGGTCCACCTTCCGTAGCTCTCTAAGTAGTGACTATGATCCTTTGGTGTATTATGGGCCGGGTCCTGGGCGCGCTCCTCGCAGAAACAGTCTGGAGGCTGGTTCCCAGACCCGGCCCAGGTCTCTGGATTCTGTAGTGAACAAAGCGGGCTGCCCTGAAGAACAGCCGCAGACTGTATTCAGCCACATCCACTACCACCGCCACAGACACCACCACTATGAGGAGGGGGAGCACAGCCAAGGCCCCAACAGAGGCTCAGATGAGGAGCAGGGAGCAGCTGCAGCTGCCCCTGCTAACCTTGTCCTGGACAAAGACTCCCCTGTGTGCCCTCCAAAGCACAGCCCCTGCCACTGCCCCAAACCAGATCCCACTGATCTGCCCAGTCCTGTGATGGAGTGTCAAGACCATGACCCCAGCAGCCCCACAAGACCTCCTGTCCTCGTGTCCCCCATTCCCTTACAGCTCCAGCCCCACTGCTGCCACCAGGGACATGCTGCAGCTCCTCTTGGGCGAGTGGGGGGCTGTGTGCTTGATGGTCCTTCTGTTCGTTTCCACCAGAGCCTGGATATGCAGGACGATCGTAGCATCCACATCCACTACGGTCAGGGCCAGGGGTTCTGCTGCTCTCCCCCTGAGCTGCACCCTGCCTTGCTCCCTGTACCCCTCATTCTGGACTCGGGGGGGATGGATGACTGGTCTTGCTGTGCCGGAGCCCATGTTGTTTGGCAAAAACAGGTGCAGCAGTCCCACTCGGAGCCTCAGCTCCTGGGACCTGGGATCTCGATGGACCGGTCACCCTGCAGGTTCCACCAGGGGCCTGCTGCTGACCACAACACAGACATTTGTTTATACTGCCAGTCATTACACCACAGTCAGGGTGGGTGTCACCTCTGTATCTTTAATAATCAGTTGTCTGATTTTAAACCATAATTTCCACTGACTACAATCACGGTCTTGCTTTCTTAGCTTTGACCATCATTTGTGTTGACTTTGTGACTCTGTCGTATTGATTCTTTGTTTTTCATTGTAATTTAAGTGTGACTTGATGTGTTTTTGTGTCCACAGGATCAGAAGAGGAGTCTGGAGTGTGAAAACTTGTTGCATCCCCATTATCACACTGCTACACAGGAGCCATACTAGTATAGCCTCTCATCGGCTCCCACATCTTCTATATAATTCCACCAGCAAAGCCTTCATTCAGATGATTCCCCAGCTGCCTCCAGGATTCCAAGCTATAATGATGAAATGATCTTCATTACGAAAAGTGAAATTAGAATAATACTGAACCTTTTGTGATATTTAATATCAAAATATACTTAATTAATTGAACATGTGAAGACAGGGTGTTACTGGGGAACGCACCTCGTCAGTTATAGGAAGAATATTTACAAAATCATAAGTTCCCAAGCTCCTTGGTGACATCTAATGAATGATCCTTGCTTTGGGTGTTGAGCCCTCATGAAGTGAGAATCCATCTCTGCATCGCTCACTCTTTTACAAAATAACTTGATTTGTCTTTGAGGTACTTAACTCTTACATGCGCAATCTTCACCTTCCTTCGCTGAGTCCAGTCTCAGCTGAGAGATGCTTTTCTCTCCAGCCTACCTCAGCAAAGATTTCTTAACACGCCTCACACAGGGAGTCTTTAAAGGTACTGCTGTAGTGATTTTTTTCTTTTTTTCTTTTTTGTCATGTAGCTCACATAAACTCAACAAAAAAGTTATCCTCCCAGCAGTCCACCTTGTCCAAAAGGAGAGGAAGGTTGATGCTCAGCCCCTCAAGCAACAAGCATTCACTGAGGTTGCTGAGCTTGCCTTGCATGGGGCTTGTTTTCATTATTTCAATAATGGCAGCTGTTTTGCTTATGTTTGGATTTTTTTTATTTTTTATTTTTATTTTATTTTATTTTATTTTATTTTTTGGGGGGAGGGGGTATTATGCCCACCAGGGTAATTTTTTTTTGCAACTTTCTAAAGGAACTAGTTTGACTGAATTTTGTTATTGTCATTACAAGCTATTGTCTTGATTTTGTCATTTCTCTTGCCAGTGGTTACTTTACATGTTTGACCTCGGTGCTGTTTAATCCCGGGATCAGTGAATAGGCTTCATCAGAAGGATAACAATTATATCCTCGACTCCTCTAACTCATCACAATGTTTTATTATCCTCCTAAAAGGTTAAAATTGTCTTCCAGCATCTAAGGCTCTAGGTAAAAGCTTCCATACTGCAGCCATAGAAATGACATAATGACCATAAGATAGCATAAGTGGAGTAAAGCCATGCTAGATAGACCCAATAACATCAGCTCGGTTTGTTGTTGTAGCAGTTTAACTAAAGCTTAGTGTGCCTTTCCCATAATTTCAAAGTGTAATGAGTAGTCCCTGAAAAATATGTCCAGAACCATCAAACACTGGAAAAATGGGAAGAATTCATCTTAGTTACAGTAGTAATACCAGAATCAGTGAAAATCCTTTGTTGTGGTAAATGTGCATTGCCAGTCCCTGTTTTTGAGCTTAAGGCACTTGAAGGAAGATCCCCATTGAAGCAGAAATCAGAGGTGTTGGAAAGACTTTTTACAGTGTGATATATCTAAAAATGTTTAATCATGTCAAAACTGCGAACAGCCAAAACAAGGTTTAGTCTTTTTTACCTAATACTCCCACACTGGCAAAAAGTGTTTATATTCCAAGAAAATAATTGCGGTTAAAAGTAGGCCTCACTATGCCATCAAAGATGGCTCACTTATCTTCTGTTTAACCACTGATTTCTTCATGCTCACAGACTAACTAATCTGAGATCAGAGGGGTAACTATTCTGTTTTTAGAGCAGACTTTCCCTTAAAGGCTCACTGGAAGTGTGATTTATTTTTGCAGTCAGACTGCAGATACAGCCGAGAAAGCACTCATGGATGTTGCAGTTGCACTTACTAAAACCTCACATGACCCTCATTTATTCATTCAAACTGTTCATAATCCTAAATCAGGACCCCCCCCCCCCAACTCACAAAGCTCTTACCTGTCTAACCAAAGAGGCAAAATCTTTAACACTTTGTTGTGTGTGTTGTGCCTTTTTCCTGCTCCAGGCCTTTCTTTGAATCTCTGCATGATTCTCTGTGCTGACAAGAGAGAACATGCTAGAACTGAAGTGCAAGTCATTTTGAACTCAATAGTTTTGGACAATCATGCAGAATGTTTCACCTGCAGTCCCTCATACTAATACCTCACTTTGAATGTGTCAACACAGCGTCCTCTAGCTAAAGTATCAGGGTTTCCTTTTCATACCCAAACAGTCTCAGAAACTGAGATGGAAATGACTGAATTACAAGCAGCACTTTGGCTTCAGCAGATTTTTATATAAAATGAAAAACAACATAAAATCATAGTATTAATATAAAGTAAGCCCGAAACCATCAGCACATGAAAAAAAAAAAAGCTTTTTGTGATGCTGCAGAATATCTGGTGTGATTTCATCTTGTTCAAGATCTTTGTCTTTGTGTTGTTTATGTGTTTGTTTTTATGTTTTTCAAGAATAATGAGCTGAAACTGCCTTTTTCTAATAGAGTAACAAAAAAGTCCTTCCAGAACTTTAAGGGATGTGTCAGTATATTTTGGATACTTTGTGTACAAAAAGAGAACAACAAAAACACAAATGAAATAGTGTTGTATTTTATATATAATAGAACATTTCAATATAGTGACATGTCACTAATATATTTATTTACTAATATATTTATCCATTTTGTCCAGGTTTGAAAGAAAGAGTGGTTTCTGTATAGACTGAATGTTTCTATATGGAAACTGACTGGTGCCATTACAGATGTATCAACCTGTCTTCATTCCAATTATATGCAAATAAATTATTTTGAAATAAAATCTCTGTGCTGAATTTTTTTTTCAGGAGAATACAAAGAGAATGTTTGCATGCCAGCATTGTGAATAAAATGATACACCTGAAGTCAGCCTGATAGTTTTGGGTCTACTTCCCAGAAAATTAATAAAGATAATTTATTAATAATTGCTAATTTTATTTGATCTCAGATAAATTCTAGGAACAAAGTTTTCTCTGAACACGGGGAATCTCTCTCTCTCTCTCTTGCCATGCCTCTAGTAAAACCTGCCAAAGGTGTTCTTGGGAAGTTGGACATTTCTTTCTGACCTTACGGTCCAGTTCGTCCCAAAGCAGTTCAATCGGATTTAGGTCTGGTGACTGGGCAGGCCATTCCGTGATAGATAACACTCCAGCTGACTGTTTGCTCTCTAAATAACGCCTACAGAGCTTGGATGTGTGCTTGGGGTCATTGTCTTGTTGCATGGTGAAGTTGGTTCCAATTAGCCGCAGTCCAGATGGAATTGCATGGCGTTGAATTATGGAATGGTAGCCATGTTGGTTCAATATTCCTTTCACTCGGAATAAGTCTCCAACCATCCCTGCTCCAAAACAGCCCCAAACCATTACGTTTCCACCTCCATGTTTGACTGTAGGTGTGAGGCAGTCTGGTAACATTTTCTCTCCTGTTCTGCGTCTCACATACGTTCTTCTCTTAGAACCAATAATCTCAAATTTGGACTCGTCTGTCCACAGAACTTTCTTCCAGTCATTCACTGTCCAATTCTTGTGTGCTTTCGCCCACTTTAGTCGCTTTGCTTTATTAGCAGCCTTAAGGAGTGGTTTCTTGCAGGAAATTCTGCCCATCAGCCCTGCATCTCTGAGCCTCCTAGCAACAGTTGATGTTGACACTGGTACATCACGTGTATCATTGAGCTCTGCTGTAAGCTGAGGACGAGTTAAGTGTCTGTTGCGAAGGCTGGACACCCTGAGATACTTGTCCTCTTGTGGAGTGGTACATTTTGGCCTTCCACTCCTTTTTCTGTCTTTGTTGGACCCAGTACTGTTTTTTCTCTGCAGGCAGTAGTAAACGCCTTTTAATGAAATCTTCAATTTCTTGGCTATAGCTCGCAAAGAATAGCCTTCATTTCTCAAAACAACTACAGACTGGCATTTTTAAATAGAGATTTGATTCTTTCCTGCCATTTTTGAAACTACTAACACTAAACAAGATGTGTCACTGCCTTATATACTACCCTGTTTCAATGCTCAAAGACCAACCTGTTTTCCATGCATCAATGCACTAAATCATGGTCTATAAGGCATTTAACCTACATGCATATAATGAGTTAGTATGTGCTCAAACCCTGTTGTAAACAGAAACATATGAAGTGGATCAAAATACAGCTGCATGTATTTCATCCAAAACCTACTGGTAATGACTGAGGTGACAGTTTGATGAAAATTGACCTTTTTGTACCAATATCTGTACATTTTTATATTTATTTGATCAAAAATAAATCTTAATACTGTTAAATAACCTAGTTTGTAGCAGATAAACAATAGAATCATGCATATGTACTATTGGGCTGCGCAGCTTAGGGCCACAATGTTTTGGTTTTCTGAAGATGTCCACTTGCCCTGGCTAGAGGTTGAAAAGCTTAGCTCAAAAGGATTAGCACTGGATAACTATCTATTTTCCGCTTCCTTTAAAACTTTGAATAAGAGCACCACTAATCCTTTCATCAAAAACACTATTGTTGTTTGGAACGCTGTTCAGAGATTTTTAGGTGACTCCCCAGGGTTATCATGTTTCTCCCCCATTTGGGGTAATGAGCGCTTTGCTCCAGCAAAAAATGATATGGGTTTTAAAACATGGTTGAACAAAGGTATAGTGAAACTTCAAGATGTATACAAAGATTATACTCTAATGTCATTTAATGAGTTAAAAGCAAAGTATGATATACCGCAAAAACATTTCTTTAAGTACTTACAACTTAGAAGTTTTATTCTGGCAAACTTAAACAATTCAGTTCAACAACCTCCACTCTCCATTCTAGAAACCCATGTTACAAAAAACTGCTTTGGCAAAAGACTGATTTCTATGTTCTATAACATGATAGTGGAAAGGCATAATGAAAACTCTGACAGTAAGAGACAGGAGTGGATACGAGATTTACAAAAAGATATAACAAGCAGTGAATGGGCTAAAATATGTTTAAAAATACACACTCAAACTATCAACACTCGATTAAGAATGATACAATTTAACTGGATAATGCGTACATACATCTCTCCTGTACAATTAAATAAGTTTGACCCTAACATACCTGATTTATGTTATAAATGTAACAAGCATCAAGGTACTTTATATCACTGTTTGTGGAATTGCGAAGAGATTCAAAAATTCTGGAACTCTGTTTTAAAGTATATCTCTCAAATTACAACATCCCCTGTACCACTATGTCCTAAGCTGTGCATTTTAGGCATCTATCCAGATAAATGTGCTCTATCTTGTAAAGAAAGAAAAATGGTTGACCTATGTTTGCTACAGGCCAAACGTTGTATTGCACTATACTGGAAAAATGTTGGTTGCCCCTCTTTTACTCACTGGTTAAACAACGTAACCTCAGCCCTTGCTCTTGAGAAACTGACCTATATTATCAGAAAGAGGGCTTCTGAATTTTATGAAGTTTGGAAGATGTTTTTGGAACTTTTGAGAACTGGAGACATAGAGGAGACAGTGGAGGAATAGGACAATGGAATAACAATCAGGAATGCATGAGGCCACAGACATTTGAAAAGGTGTTTTTTTTTTTTTTTTTTTTCTCCCCTTTCCTTCATTATTGTTATTAATTGTGGAACTTTAAGACTGTCTACGTACATTTATCCTTATTATTACCTCCTTTGATCTGATTGATTGATGGTTGTTTGTGTGTACAATGTGTGCTAATGTAGTTATTTGTTGTATTCTATTTATTTAACTATTTATTTTCTACTGCCATTTGACTGGGTGTTTTGGGTGTGAATGTTGTTGAGTTTTGTTATATTGCAAAAATAATAAATATATGTTCAAAAAAAAAAAAGAATCATGCATATGTCTCTCAAAAATCATAAAAAACTAGGTGTTTCCAAACTTTATATATATAAATATATATAAAGTTTATATATATAAACTTTATATATATATATATATATATATATATATATATATCATTTTCTGCTTTCATTGAAACTTTCATTTCAAAATTAAATATTTCTACATAGTAAAGCCAATTCTTTATGAATATACACTACTGGTCAAAAATTTTAAAATACCCCAATTATTTCAGTTTTTTATGATACATTATGCATTTTCATGTCTTAATGTACTTTCAAATGAAAGCATAGAACAAATAAAACAAATGAAGTTAAAAAAATCAGTATAATAACCAAAATGTATTCTAATCTTTTGACTTATCAAAGCGGCCACTGTAGAGGCTAATCTTTAATTCGTTGCTTTCTTTGTTTCTTAATTAACCTCTTCTTGGGAATGACTGACACTGAGACTTATCTTTTACGTGTATGAAAAATGTCGCCATCGCACCACGGCACGCACGACACACCACGACTGGCTGCTCCGTCGGCCATCGTTTTATTTTCTCAAGTCAAAACAGAACAATTTCATCTTCATCGGTAATAACAGATAGAACACAAATGCGCCCTCTACAGCAAAGCTGCATGCACTGATTTTCTTGCAAACAACCCTGGAACTCCATCCAATACATATGAAATGCAACATCTCTTTCAAAGCAACAAATACAAATGCATGAACACATCAAAACATCAATATATAAACCAATCATTCATGTAATGCGCAAACCTTATAAAATGGTGCTTAGAGGCACCTTTGGCAGATCTAACAACAGAACACGTGTCATTCTTTACATAATGGAAATCAAATATTCTTCAGAAAGTTCTTCCAAACTCTGTTGTAGAAGTTCCCAGAAATGTGTGGTACTTGTAGGCTGCCTTGCTTTTACTCTTCTGTCCAGTTCATCCCAAACCAGCTCCATGAGGTTTAAGTCTGGAGGCTGTGCTGGCCATGCTGTGGTTTCAAGCTGGACTTCTTCTTCTTTCTTTCTAAGGTAGTTCTTGCATAGCTTGGACTTATGTTTTGGGTTATTACCTTGCCCTGACCAACTAGGAACATACCAGAGGGTACTGCATGGTGCTGCAGAATGCTGTGGTAGTCATTTTAGTTAAGGGTACCTCTCACTCTGTACAAGTCAGTGACCTTAGATCCAGCAAAACAGCCCCACATCATCACGCTTCCTGCTCGATGTTTGATAGTTGATGTCCCACACTGTCAAGAAAGGTTGGGACATCCGTAGGATTTGGTAGCACCAACTTTCAAGGCTTGATCAACCTCCATTGCTGCAGAACAAATTTAAGTTGTTAACCCTTTTCTTGTTCCCTGAAAAAAAGACGTTTTGTATAATTCTGAAATGTACATTATTTTTCAGTTTTGCATAACTTCACCTTTTTTTAACCTCTGGCAGTTCACCTCTTACCTTTGTATCATTCCAAGCTATTCTTTGGGCTTTAACTACTTGAATTTCAATAAAAAAAAATGAAAAATTGGGGCATTCTGAAACTTTTGACCAGTAGTGTATAGAGATGTATACATCAGCATTCAGTAGTTGCATCTTTGGCCGCAATTACAGCATTGAGCCTTTGCAGATAGTCTCAGTCAACCTTGCACATTTGGACTCTGTAATTTCACCAAATTCTTTTTTTTTGCAAAACTGCTCAAGCTCTGTCAGGTGACACAGGGATCATTAGGGATCGATCCTTTTTAAGTCCGGCCACAAATTCAGAATTTGTTGATCTCTGGACTCTGACATGGCCACTTCAGAACACCTAACTTGTTGTCGTTCAACCATTTCTGTATAACTTTTACTTTATACCTATGGTATAAAGTAAAACAAATCTTATCCTAGGTCACAGTTCTTCTTGCACACAGAATCAGGTTGTCCTCCAGAATTTTACTCTGCTGTATTCATTTTACCCTCATTATTTACAAGCCTTCCAAAGACTGCTCCCCACATCATGATGCTGCCACCACCATGCTTCATGTTGAGGATGGTGTGTTGTTATGATATGCAGTGTTTGTTGTCAACCAAATATTGTGTCATAGTGTCTGATGTAGTTATACAATTATAATGATTTTCAATGTTTTCTGCTAGAACCCTTGAGAAGGTTCTATTTAAAGAATCAGAGAAATATCTATTAAAAAGTACACAGTATAATATGCTGCTCAAAATATTAATTGTGAAAAAAATGTGCAGAAATCTAAAGCAGGAGCTCTGTTTTATAGTAGGGCTGCACATTGGAGTAGTGGTTAGCACTTTTGCCTTGCAGCAAGAAGATCCCCGGTTCAAATCCCAGCCTGGGCCTGGGATCTTTCTGCATGGAGTTTGCATGTTCTCCCTGTGCATTCGTGGGTCTTCTCCGGGCACTCTGGCTTTCTCCCACAGTCCAAAAACATGCTGAGGTTAATTGATAGCTCTAAATTGCCCGTAGGTGTGAATGTGAGTGTTTGTCTGTATATGTAGCTCTGTGACAGACTGGCGACCTGTCCAGGGTGTCCCCTGCATTCGTCCGAATCAGCTGAGATAGACTCCAGCACCCCCCGCAACCCTAGTGAGGATAATGCGGTGTATAGAGAATGGATGGATGGATGTTTTGTGGTAACTAATACAAAATGGAAGAAGAACTTGTATCTCACATGTATCCTGGACTATTACAAAATCTGTGAGACATACAGGGAAAACTGACACAATTACTTTCCAAGTGATAATACTTTAGAAATTATAAAATTTCTTACTTGTTACAAAAAAATATTCCCACTTGAGCTACACTATATTGTCAAAAGTATTTGCTCACTCATCCAAATAATCAGAATCAGGTGTTCCAATCACTTCCATGGCCACAGGTGTATAAAATCAAGCACCTAGGCATGCAGACTGCTTTTACAAACATTTGTGAAAGAATGGGTCGCTCTCAGGAGCTCAGTGAATTCCAGCGTGGAACTGTGATAGGATGCCACCTGTGCAACAAATCCACTCATGACACTTCCTCGCTCCAGATATTCCACAGTCAATTATCAGCTGTATTATAAGAAAGTGGAAGTGTGTGGGAACGACAGCAACTCAGCCACCCAGTGGTAGGCCACGTAAACTGATGGAGCGGAGTCAGCGAATGCTGAGACGCATAGTGCCAAGAGGTCACCAACTTTCTGCAGAGTCAATCACTGCAGACCTTCAAACTTCATGTGGCCTTCAGATTAGCTCAAGAACAGCGCGCACAGAGCTTCATGGAATGGGTTTCCATGGCCAAGCAGCTACATCCAAGCCATACATCACCAAGTGCAATGCAAAGTGTTGGATGCAGTGGTGTAAAGCACGCCGCCACTGGACTCTTGAGCAGTGGAGACGCCTTATCTGGAGTGACGAATCGCGCTTCTCCATCTGACGATCTGACAGACGAGTCTGGGTTTGGTGGTTGCCAGGAGAACAATACTTATTGGATTGCATTGTGCCAAATGTAAAGTTTGGTGGAGGGGGGATTATGGTGTGGGGTTGTTTTTCAGGAGCTGAGCTTGCTCCTGTAGTATCTGATCTGACATGTATTACTCAATAAGTTAGCAGAATGGAATCTGTTTTGTCTGTTGTAGTATCTGACCAGTAACTTGTGGGAAAACATACATTTCCTTTTTGCCTATGCAAGCAGGTGGTCTCTGATGTGAGATGTGTGTTTCTGTTTTGGTTTGGTAATGTTTATGTTAAAGTGACTTCTGTGTCTGGGAGATTGTAAAATGACGTGGGGCCTGTCATTGAAGGAAGCCATATGTTACGTTAGGTTTCCATGCATGGACCGATATCAGTGAGTGCCTTCTGTTATCCTAGACGAGAAACTCTGTGCTATGTTGATTTAGGGGTGCATCCTGTTTATCACCAATTCAATTCAATTCAATTTTATTTATATAGCGTCAATTACAGTCAAATCGTCTCAAGACGCTTTACAGAATCCACAGTCGTCAGATGTTGAGATCATATCCTTCACCAGAAGGGTATAAAATGACCACTAGCCCATCATTCTGGGAGATGTTCGTATTGGCTGTGAACCTCCACAGGCAAACCATGGGAGCTGTTCAGATGCTGTCTTTTTATAATAAAATCATATTAAAAGCAACAGTGTCACCGGACGTGTTATTCAACCTCGGCACATCTAAGAGAAACCATGACATTCCCTTTAGTTCCATTGAAAGGAAGTCTGAATGCTTCAGCATACCAAGACATTTTGGACAATTCCATTCTCCCAACTTTGTGGGAACAGTTTGGAGCTGGCCCCTTCCTCTTCCAACATGACTGTGCACCAGTGCACAAAGCAAGGTCCATAAAACATGGATGACAGAGTCTGGATTGGATGAACTTGACTGGCCTGCACAGAGTCCTGACCTCAACCCGATAGAACACCTTTGGGATGAATTAGAGCGCAGACTGAGAGCCAGTCCTTCTGGTCCAACATCAGTGTGTGACCTCACAAATGCACTTCTGGAAGAATGGTCAAAAATTCCCATAAACACACTCCTAAACCTTGTGGACAGCCTTCTCAGAAGAGTTGAAGCTGTTCTAGCTGCAAAGGGTGAACCGACGTCATATTGAACCCTATGGATTAGGAATGGGATGTCACTTACGTTCATATGCGAGTCAAGGCAGGTGAACGAATACTTTTGGCGATATAGTGTATATCATATTGTATAGGACAGTAAATTATATTTTCAATCTAAGAAGCTTTTTACAAAAAAATAAATGAATAACCGGAGAAATCAGACCCCAAGTTATCAACTGTTGTTGATATTGTTTATACAACACCTGAAGATAGTAACAAAATGTATAGAAGACTGCTGATGACGCAACATGAGACCTTATGGCAGAGAGAACTAGATGTGAGCTACGATACAGTAATCATGTGCTGAATGCTTCCTTTTTTTTAGTGAAGAATTGCAAACCAAACCCCAAACCTTAAAATTAGTCTTAAAAAATCCAGTATCTTAATTTGTGATGGTGTTGTAATTATGCAACCTCCAAAATCACTGCACAATGTTACATAAACTTTAATGAATGTGATCTCTAGTAATGCATTGAAACTCTGAAACTGAGTCTGTTTTTCAGAATTTGAGAGATTTCACAGATTTGAATGATGTGATGCAGAGGAGGTAATGACTCCAACTGCAGTCTGAACGTTACTTGAGGTCATTCTGTGTTTAATTAACACCACAGATTCACACATTTGAATCCAGCTGTTTTCCACTTTTCTTGGTCATTGTGTTCAAGTAAGTCAGCTGTTTTCTGGCTGCAGCTTCAGAATTTAGGGCAAAGAGATGAGAGCAGTGCCAATTGTCTCCTGTAGCTCTCCAGTAGAAAGCAAGTAAGTGTCAAATATTCATACCTTCGTTTCCCAAACACACTTGCCAACCCACACCAACATGAGTTTCTTTATTTAGCCATACACTGTGCAATCTACTGACAGCTTAAAGCATATCTCATAACATTTGCAGCTTGTCACATGCAGACATTCAACACTCTGCATTTGTGTTTGATACATTTCAGTTGTGGTGGAAGCCGCTGATGGCCTGTGAAATGCACAGCCATATATAACAGTCTCGGTGTGTGGTTTGGCAGCAGCAGTTGGAGGATCAGTAGAAAGCTTTGGCCTTCCCTTCAGGTGTCAACACAGTGAGGTTGCCCCTGGCGTCTTGGTCCTTCTCAATGGCCTCAAAGAGAGACTTGAAGTTTCCTGCCCCAAAGCCCTGGAGAGAGAACAGACACACACAAATGGATAATTACCCAAAGATCTGCCTTCTTCTGTGTCATTTGCTATGGCTCTGGGGATCCTCTGTCAGATGGAATTTGGGGTGTTTAACACTTTGATGTCAGATCACAAACGGCAGATAAGTATCCCCCCTATACACACATTCACACACACACACACACACTCTGACAGGGAGCTGCGCTGCACCAGGAGCTTTCAAATTAATCATGTAAATATTTTCATAGATAATCAAAAGATCAAGTGTTGGTGGTTCCTCTGAGAGATTCTTTCATGTGGTTCTGATTCGGTTTCTCACTTTCATGCATCGTATTCACATCTGTGGACTCTGGAGAGTGACAAAAAGTGCGTGTTCTGACAGGCAGAATGGGTGCTAGGTGTTAAAAAGTTAGTGCCACGGGGTGCAACCCAATCCAAAGATCTCCCTTGCTGTGAAGCAGGCAGCCTTTTAATCTGTATCTCTGATAGATTTACTGAGCTTTTACAAGTGGGCTGCTCTTCCACAGCTCTCACTAGGTGGGAGCAGCAAACAGGTGTTCCAGCTGCTGTTTCTCCTTCTGTGAGGTGGTGAAGGTGGGAAACAGGACCGCAGGCCTGTAAATACCAAGGCTGCATTACAAACCAGGCAAAGTAGGCAAGTCTCCAAGGGCTCCAGCCCCTGCAGGCGCCCCATTAGTCTTAGTATTATTAATTACAAATTTGTCAGAAATTTGCACTACTGAAATAAAACATTAAGTGCGAGTAGTGCAGAGAAACCTCATCAACACCTGGTTTCATACTGAAGAGCCCAAATTCTTCACAGGTATTTCCCTTTCGTTCTCACTATAACTGCTTCCTCTAGAGCTACATCACTAAACTTATAGATCTGGAGTTACAGAACGTTATCTTTCCTTAAAAGAGACAGGAGCTAAAATGAAGCTTTTCACGTGGAAGGTGAAAAGACGTCCTACAGAAATGAACAGTATGAGAAAAATAAAGTGTTCTGCGAATACTAAAGCATTTGAACAAATTCTAGTGCACCCACAAAATATAATGATGAACCCGTAACGCGCATGATACGGGCTCTTTAAGCTAAGTTGCTGTAAATTGTCTTTATAGCTTAAATTTTTTGTGTTTAAGTAATTTATACACAGAGCATCCATTATTCCATCATGATATGCTGTAACCAACAATTATCTTCATGGTGAGCTGATAGTTTACAGAATAAATGTCTGAAAAATAAGATATTAATATATTCTGTCAAAAAACAGTAGTTGAAACCTTGAAACTAGAAAATCTTTACACACCAGAAGCTTGTGTCACTGAATCTGGCCTCTTGAAAAAAATAGATGAATTACAAATACATTATAATAAATGAATGAACCAGTCTTTTCAGCTCTCTTGTACTGGTCAGTTCGATGGCAGGAATGAACAGTGTGAGAACTACATCGTGTCCTTTGGGGAGATAACTTATTTTTCTGTTGTAATGTCTTAAATAGACAGATACAACATTTAGGAGGACAGGAACACTGTGTACACACGAAGCTTTCATTTGTTTTTTTATTTATCTTTATTCCAATCAGTCATAAGATTTGTACTCTAGCTTCTGCTCTGTAGCTCTGTCTGATGCTGACTACAAGACAGCTGACTGAGGGGAAGAGTTTCTTATTTTCCTGTTTGGTTTAACAGTGTTTAGTATCAAGAAAGTAATTTTTCATGATATTATGCCGGCCACAGTTACACATGATACATGATTGTACCCTCCCAAAATCAAGTTTTCAGGAGAGCTTGTGTTTTCCTAAGAGGAGTTCAGCTCCCTCTGGCTCCCTTCTAATTCACACCATGGGGGTCAATAGGTGCCTAACAACAACTTCTTGTCCACTGAGCAACCCAGAGGTTAATCCAGCCATCTCACCAGTGTCAGGATGAACACAGCAAAGACAAATGCAAAAATTACCCTCAGCTTACCACTTAAACCAGTAGATTGCCTAACTGGTCACTTACAAAATGGTTATTCCTCTGTATAACCTCCAGGAAAAGTGTTGGCCTGTCCTGCACAGGCTTAGTGAAGATTTGAAGAAGGTAACCTTTGTCATCAAAATCAACTAGGATTTTCAGTTCCTAAAAACAAAACACAGATGATTTATATTTTAGTATTTATTAGAAGAAGACTGTTAGAAAAATCTGTCTCACTGAAATCTCCTCACCTGTAAACAGTCAAGATCCTCCTTCACCTTGATTTTGGCAGTTTTGAGGCTCTCCCTCAGGGTGTCGTAGTATGTGTCAGGAGCTGCGAGGAACTCCATCCCTCTGGCTCGCAAGTTCACGATCTGTTTGAAGACAAACACTGGAAAAAGTCGGATCTCAAACCTGCCTTGAGAACATGAAACTGTAGGTTAAAGTATAAGTTTAATCATAATGAAAAAACATGGGAGACTCACGGTTTGAATAATGTTTGTTGTGTTGAGAGCAATGTGCTGAACACCTGGACCCCCGTTGTAGTCCACATATTCCTGTCAGGACATCAGAGCAGGACACTCAATAGACATATTTTATTACTACAAACATTCTCTTTAGAGTTCGCACAACTGCTCCTCAGGCTGCTGGAGTTACAGAACCGGTTACAGAACAAACCTCTGGGAGAAACAGAGAAAATAGGCTGAGAGGTCACACCTGGATCTGTGACTTCTTCTTTCCCACGGCAGGTTCATTGATTGGCATCTTAATGGTCTCTTCGTAGTTGGTCACCACTATGGACCTGAGTGCACTGTACTGAGTGTGGATCTGCTTGTCATCTATTGACCAGAACCGGTGGAACATCAAACACTTCTCATACCTGGAATTTGAACACAAACAAGAAAAGTGATGATAAGCTAAAATAACAAGTCATACCATGTTCGTTGCATTTTGGTTCAGGATTTTTAATTGTAATTAAAACAAGTGCTGGCATTGGTGGAATGTAACGGCACAAGGTACATTGACTCAAGTATTATTTTTCATTTTAAAGTTAAGGTGCATGTCTTTTGCTTAATTTTTCTTTCCATAACGCTTTCTACTTTTACTTCACAACATCTCAGAGAGAAATATTTCTTGTTTTACTTCACTGTAGTTATCTGACAACTTCAGTTACTTTAGTTATTTTAGTTAACTACAAATTAGTATTTTTTCACACAAAACATTTAAAGATCTTACAAAATAAAATATTGTGTAATTCACTGAACTACCCAACACTTCATACAAGCACAGTTGAAACAATGAGTCAACTAGTTAATCAGCCAGTTGACAGAAAGTGATATTGATCATTATGTAAAGCGCCTGTGAAAGCTGTTCTTAAATGTTCCTAATTTTCAGAGATCAAACAATTAGTTGATTCATTGAGAAGATAATTAATAAATTAGTCCATTATGAAAATAATCATTAGTTTCAGTTGGACACAAAGTAGCTCAAAGTGAAAAACCTCCACCTCGGCCAACTATAACAGTAAAATCTTTTTTTTTTCATTAATGCACGAGTAATAATGATCTAATGAAATGAAATAATTAGATTATTAATATTATAGTATAATAGCATAGCAGATACAGGAAACATCTTTTGGCTTTAAATATTTTTACCATTGTTACTTTATGCACTTTCACTAAGCAATATTTTCAATGCAGAACTAGTACTTGTAACAGTACTTGTAACAGTACTTTTAAAGTGTGGTGTTACTACTTCTGCTTAAGTAAAATATGTGAATATTTTCCCTGCTTTCTGAATATGTGCACTAAAGTCACCCTGCGACAGTATTGCAGCAACTGTTTATGCAGTGTTTACTTGTCCTTTTGCCCCTGTGTGTGTCTGCTGTTCCTCCTGTGTGTACGTGAGTTCAGACAGGAGTCTTACCAGTCTGAAATTGGCACCATTTGGTCATCTGGCTGGTTTCCCACAATGTGATCGATAAAGTTCAAACCTCCTGGTGGACTACAGAGAAAATGGGGGAAAAACACTGCATGGGTACTTTTCCATTGAAGTGAAATGAAAAAAACTGAGACCACGCCAGAGATATACATCAGATCCTCACTGACTCTAAATACATTTTCATGTGTGATGAAATTTGATCAAAATACACATATTCATTATTTTGTGTTAAAACAGGGTAAAATGTTTGTCTTTGATCAATGTCCATATTTTTATCTGACTTTCACAGGAAAGGATAACTCTACATTTATAAAGCAACTCTCTAAAGCAAATTCCGGCAAAAAAAAAAAAGGTCAAATTATACCAGTATCCATATAACGGGAAAATTATTAATGGAAAGTAAATAAGTCTAGTTATACAACTTTTGTAATTAAATACAATTTTAAGACAATTTAATTCTACTTTCTACCTCTGTTATGTTGCATTTTACAGGAACATTGTACATTTTACCATTATTTAACTGACACAACCTTATTAAAATACAATAAATTGCAGCAACAATAGACCAATTGTGATAGATAGATAGATAGATAGATAGATAGATAGATAGATAGATAGCTAGATAGATAGATAGATAGATAGATAGATAGATAGATAGATAGGGGCACTCCTAATATGCCAACACGGTCTCACGGGGATTCGTGAAACTGTTACGTAAATTTTTTGTTTCTTTTTCGTGCGCACCAACACGATTTCGTCATGTTTTTCGTGCCGCTCACCACGAAATGTTTTTCGTGTTGCTCACAACGAAACCCGCTGTGGTAATCACAGCTGAAAGTGGTTTATACCAGCGGATTCATGACGATCTAAGCTGTCCATCGGCGTATACTGCTTGTGTGATCGCGTTTGCGGCCGCCGGCCGCCGGACATTCTTGAAATTCCTATGCAAATTGGGGAAAAAAAAAAAAAAAAAAAAAAAAAAAAAAAAAGGTAAGTGTACCACCGGGTTATGGTTATGGTTAGGGTTATGGTTAGGGACGATGTCATGCAAAATATAGCGTTGGATTCGCCATGGTTTTACATTAAAAATATAATACACACATTCGTTTGAAATACGTTCTGGGTGGCACGAAAAGTCCGCCGTTTAAAATACATTGGTGCGCATTTCGTGGTGAGCGGCACGAAAAACATGACGAAATCGTGTTGGTGCGCACGAAACCGAAACTAAAACTTACGTGACAGTTTCACGAATCCTCGTGAGATCGGGCTGAATATGCATATACATTTATACATATGTTTGACAAAGCTAGTGTTATTTGTATATTATTGTAAAGCGCTTTTGGTACCTTGCAGGTATAGTAAAGCGCTATATAAATACAGACCCTTTACCTTTTACCTTTATTAATAGTGGTGGGTTAGATTATTTACCTCAAATAAAATATGATTTCAGTACCAAATATTCCTTTTACATTGGGTCAGTATTATCATATTTTAGTATTATCATATCTTAATGAGAACTTCCTTAATTGTATGTTATTAGCAGTGTGTTTTGGTTCTGTTTCATTGCAGAAGGTGTGTTATGTAAGAGACTCACAGTTTGGCTAACAGAGGATCCCTGAACAGAGGCTCTTTGTAGTTTGGCAGGAAAAGGCCTTTGTAGGGTCCAAGGTACTCAATGAGTGTGTGTGTCGTGTCTCCGTACTGCGGACAAAACATTTGCACAACATTATTACTCATTTCCACTTTCTGGAGTGTGTTTCCACGAGGCTTTCCAATGTGAGTCACTCTTTATGTACCGTCTGAATCACAGCATACTTGACACTCCCGTGGCTGTCCTGCTCCACCCAGGGCTGCTTTATGATGACAGCTCCTCGCTCCATGGCGGTCTGTCAGAGAAGGGGTGCAGGAGTCAGTTTGGAAAAACACAAACTCACTACTACTGTGTTTCTGCCTCTAGATGGTTCCTGGAAGCCCTCCAGTGGCTGAAGTAAGAATATTTTCCTATACACTGTTGCAGCTGTGACATGCTCGCCGATGCATGTTAGAAAGCTGATAAGCTGCAGTATTGACCTGCATAGTATGTCACTAATGACTGTGTCTCTGCAACCACCTGACAGACACAGAGTTTATCTGAACTTTCAGTCTGACCTGGACTGAGTTCAAATGAGATGCTGAACCTCAAGGCTGCACTTCAGTAGAACCTGTTACAATGCTTGCATTTTTACTCCTATTACAACACACAAGAGAGCACCATGCACATATTACTAAATGTGAGTTTGTTTTATGATGAAAGAAACAGGTACACAACCAGTAGAAGTTAGGGAATTTGAAGGCCATGGAGCTCAAATCAATTATTTCTATTTATTTTATCACACTATTTTAAAAGTTGTGGAAAAATGTTGAAGTTCAGAACAAGTTTTGAGGTATCTTTGAGGGAATTTCTTCATTTGCTTAATTGTTTTACTCTACTACAGTTTAAAGGAAAGTCTTATATGTTTTACTCCACTGCATTTATCAAATAAGTATATTTACAAAAACATGATCAAAAAATGATCGATTTTCATCATTGGATATGATAAGTTAAAATTTGTTGATTTAACCTAGAAAAACTCATCTCTGTTTAATGTATATAGAGGTTTTCGTCTCTTTAAATATTCTGTTCCTACACTGTTGTGTCTTGTAGAACGTGCAGATCTATGAGGCCTACGCATCTCTCTTTTCACCTCTCCCCACCCACTGCAGCTTGAGCACATCTGCTCACCTACAGCTCGGCTGAAATACTGTAAAGCTGAATACTGCAAATTGGAGTATTTCAGCAAGTATTGTTCAAAATGGAAACTGATTTTGGTGAAAAGGAATGATATGGAGCTCCACCCTGCAAGTTGGCAGGACTTGTTCTTCAGGTTTGTTCCAAATGAAACCATGGAAGTCTGAATCTGTGTTTTTGAGACTTGTATTGTGTCTTCTAGCATATAAAAGAATCATAGTTACATGTTAGCAAGTCATTTGCTAACTCTCATTTGAGAGTTAAGATAGAAAGTTACTCAAAATAACCCCACTATTACCAGCTGCTACAATAAAGTGATGGACACTTTAGTGCAGCAATAGTGTTAAACTAATAACATAAAAAACATTATTCTGAAACTGGTCATCTGCACAATAGCTAATTTTAGATTTTAAATGTATTTGGATGTGAAAAATTTTGTACTTGTGTAAAATTTTGAATGTAGTGCTTCTACTTTGATATATTTCTTACCCTTTCCACCACTTTATAGAAATGTGCAGCTCTGTAAAATGATGTTTATCTGTAAGTGTATAATTTTTTAGTAACATGTCGCACGAGTCGTTCAACACATTGAAGTCACACACACTGATCCTCCATTAATGTTACCTTGACTAAGAAATCACAGTCCTCAACTTGGAAAGCGACATCTTTGACTCCGTCTCCATGTTTAATCAAGTGTTCTCCCATCTCTGCAGGCAGACAAAGTTATATTGAAACACAGTAATTTCATCATTCATACAGTATCAGGTGTCCCGATGAGAAACCTCACCTTCATTTCCTGGATTTAATGGAGACTGAAACACAAGTATGATCTGGGAGGGGAGAGGAGGAGTGGTCGTGTTTATACAGAAGATGGATATAGTTTAAATTCAAACACTCAGGATGTTAAACTTGGTACCTTATCCTGTCTGATGACATGAGAAACCACCTCTCTGCTGCCAGTCTCCAGACCTTTGTAGGCCAGAGGCTCGAAGCCCATCTTATCACAGTAGAATGAGGCTGCCTGGTGATTGAAGTGACACTTACTGTAGTTACAATGATTAGAAGAAACAGTTCTTTACATGAAAGGCAGTCAGATATATTTCTATTATCTCCTTCACAAATCATAATCAATTTTATTGAAATTCAGTGAACCATGATAAAATTTCAGTTTTCATTTTTTTACCTATTAGGCGATACATAATTTTGTCTACAGTATGTCCCAATACTGATGAAAACATAAAATGACACCAATTATGCGGACAGTGACTTCACATAGCTTGTTGTTATGCAATCACCTCTACAAACAGTACAGAAACATGAAGGTAACATTGAATTTTCAAATGCAATTCCTCTGGGATCTCAAAATTTAATCTGAACTTCAATATGAATGATACAGATAACCTTTGCATTGGTGCTGAAACCAAGAAAATATCCCATATGACAAAATAAATTCCCAGTCTTGTGTGCAGGTTTTGGATACTGACCTGTTTGGCGTTGCCGACCCAGAAGGTGACATGATGAAACCTGAGAAACTTTCCCCTTGCAGGCTGAAAAAGTAAAAGTACAACAAAGAAAATAAAATTAGCAAAGTAGTTACAGAATCCTTTAGGTAATAAGTACCAAAGTGACTCAAAGAGATTTTTTTTTGTTTTAAATATGATATCAAGTTTTAAGAGTAAGACTGGAGTGATTTATTTATTCCTGAATCTTTCAAGCACTCATGTATGATTCAATCATTCCTTTTTGTAGAACTAACTACTGTCATTGTACACATCAAACTGCATCAGACACCACAGACTCCTGCCCTCTAAAAATTTTTAGAAATATATAATCTCACCTTCTCTCCTTTATCTGTGTAGCTTGTCTAAGAAGGAAAGATAAGACACAATTATTATAACTTCATTAGCAAGCGCTCAGTGTGACCTGCAGCCAACAGATCTCAGATTTATAAAATGACTTAACTGGCTCTTAACCACAATTATTATCTCCACAATTACTCAGCTGTGAAACCGCTCCGTCATACAGCTAAGAACATCTGCTCATCACAATGCTTTCTGATGACAAGGAAGTCTCTTACCATGCTGGGATTGCAGATGGGTCTCAGTTCAGAGAAGAGACAGATCAAAAATCAGTGCGCAGCACGACAGCTTGCAGATAAGTACTGACCTGACGTCCAGCTGTGATTGGTCCTTTAGGATGTACACCCACCTGTCCGCCTCCTCACTTCCTCATGCACTTTAGCTAAAAAGTTCAGCAGCACTAAATCAACTTCTGTCATCTCTCCTGAGTCCTTGGATTAATCAGTCCTCAGAGACACAGTCATCGTAGAAACATGGACACATTAACCTTAGGAAATAGAAAACAAAGCACACATGCTGTGCTGTCAGTCTAGTCTGGGATGTTTTCTGTGAAACACAGAACAAACCCCTCATATGAACAAGCAAACAAAGACAGAAAAATGTTTTGTTTCTAATGTAACTGAGGCTCATGAGGGCTTGCAACAACCATGATGATCCAGAATGTGAGATACTGAACTTGGAGCTCTGCAGTCATTAAAAATGCAGTGACAGTGATGATGAGGGGAAATAATGAGAGGTAAGCCTGTCTCACAGCAGTCCCTCTGAGAGCCTTGCTGGTTTCTGATTTCTACCACCAGAGGGAGCAACTCTGTCTGACATAAACCACAAACCCTGAAACACAAGCTGATGAGCATGTACCAGAAACATGGCTTTCTACTTGTATGCAATCGGAGCTTGAATGACTCCCATGAATGACCTGTATTCACTGTTTTTATTGACTACTTTTACATTCTTTTAACAGTCTTTCATTTACTTCGACAAAAATGTTTAAAACTGGTTATAACACCTCAAGCAGTATTAGTTAACATCGCGGTGTGTAGCAAATAAAAATCCTAATAATTATTGAAAAAATGTACACATACAGTTTTTTTTGTATTCTCCCTGGGCATGTTTTGAAGCTGAGGACATAGAACAAAAACAGTGTGTGGCCACAGCTACGGTGTTATAAACTGAATGAGCATGTCATATATCTTTACACATGGGCCAGCCTGTCAGGCTGCTTCGTGACAAACATTAATTGTGCAGTTAGCTTTTCTATAAGTCTGCATAAAGACTTGAAGATTTGTTTTTTCTAATGTACTGTAACAACTGGGAGTAATCAGTTCATTCAGAATCCAACTAAAGATTATTTCAAGGCCTGCTGCTTGGATTTAATTGGTTTCCCTGTATACTTCTGTGGGGTGGTACCATAAGTTCTAAATTAGTCTGGTTATTCTCCATAATTTGTAATATTGCCGGGTCTTAGCCTTAATATTTAGATTAGTCAAATTAATTTCAATCATTTATATTACTGTAGAGTCTTGGCCTTCATATTTATTATAGTTAGGTAAAATTTCATTTTATGTAATTTTCTGTAGCTTTGTAGTCTTTAAATATTTCGATTGCTCAGTTAAAATAACACTGTAGGGTCTTATTCTGAATATATTAATTTCTTAAGTTGCTTTGTAAAATCTTAAATATATACATATATGTATGTATATGTGTGTATATATACATACATATATATATATATATATATATATATATATATGGCATGCCGTTTAGGAAATTATATATATAATGAAAGTCGATATATATATAATGAAACTTGATATATATATACATATATATATATATATATATATATATATATATATATATATATATATATATACCGCGGTCCGGACACCGGATCACTGATTAGAGGTTGGCGTTGAACTATTGTTTGCCAGCCAGTTAGCCGCTGGTAAGCTAACAAGCTATGAAACAACTCCTTATAAAACCGGAGGAAAGCAGCAGCAATATTTCATTACCAGACCTGTATTCAAAACCTCCCACGCTGTTACACAATGACCCATTAATCATATTACTGAACTATATGGTTATCATTGAAATTTTCCTTGAAGAATCAGTGAACTCTTTGCGAACACATTTTAATTTATGTGTTGATTATGTTTCGTATCAGTAATACAAGTCTAAAAAACTGATTCAAATGATCAAGTTAACACAATGAAATAAAGAGTACTGGTCATCTGCAGCTATTTTCATAATTTCAAGGTAAAATTCTGATTGTTGTGTGATTTTCTAGCTTTGCAGATGTGGAAATCCAATGCACTGATTTCTTATACACAGATGCTTTTGGTGTTTTTTGTTGTAAAATAAAACAAGGCATTTATCACTGTTGGAAATTATTACAGGTATTATTTGTAACACTTTCTAACATTGTATGGACAAAGCAATAAATCAGTTAATGGATAAAATCATTTGTATTACAGATGCTATCAACAGCATGTCTTGTTCATTTTATTTAGTTGTCGGCCTTGGATGATGAGGTCCAGTTACCAGGAGCACTAGTCTGCAGCTTACTGGTTCCGTCCTGCAGCTCCTCCACGCTGTCCTCCTCTCTACAGACCAAATCAAGTAAGATCTGTTTAGACTATGCAGACATCAACATGATCAGTATGTTATCTTTTGACCCATCCTAAAATCACAAAATAGAACATTTACTTTAAGTTAACTGTGTTTATGAAAATAGAAAATAATTACTGACAACTAGTACTTTTTGGTGCTTTTATGCAGGAAAAGGGAACCAGGAAGCTGCTTTGGATCCTCTGCAGTGTCTGGAGAGGTCAGAGGAACGGTTCTTGGAACAGATCGGAGGACACCAAGACGTGACCTCTGCCATGCTCCAGAACATCCAGAAGATGAATGAAAACCTTGGTTGCACTGATGGGACGCATGGTGTCGGTGCTGGAGCAACTGTCCCAGAATTAAACTGCATTGTTGACTGTTCGCTTTTCTAGAAAATAAATCTTTTTTAGTACTTCACCTGTTTTGTATTTTACCCATGCACTTTGGGTGAATAAACAGAAATTTGTGATGAGAGATGCAAATTTTGTCTATAATCTACAGAGACTTTATTCAGTGTTCAGTGCACACTTTTGTTACACACATTTTGACAGATAAGCAGTTGTGCTTTTCAAGCAGATTTTAGTCAGAAACATCAGTAGCATATATTGTTGTTTTTTTACTGTTACACCAATCTAGGTAGATAAACTGCACTACTGCAGCAGACATATTATTGAAATGTGCTTCTATTATGTGTCTACATACACTGCTCACAAATAGTTATTCAACTTTTGGGTGAAATTGATGGAAAATATAAAAAGTGCATGCTGTAGTGATATATCATAAAAGTAGGGTATTTAACTAGAAACATGCAATAGTGATTTCCTTATTTCAAAAAAAATTATTGAATCAAAAGCTAACAACAGTGGAGGGTATGTCACAATAAAAATGTCTCAGTTTGGACAGAACAGCAGCCTTCAGCTGAAATCCAGTACAATTGTGTCCCACCAGTGGCGTGATCATGGATGTGTCCAGGCAGCAGCTGACCTCTGCCTCGTAATTAGCCTTAAGACCAGCTATAAAGATAAACATAGATATTATCATTGGTAGTGTCTACAGATACGGACCCGTACCCGTAGCCTGTGGCCTACGGATACGGCACTTTCCCTTACTATAAATATTAATGAGACGTACATGAATATTAATGAGCCGGCTGATGAACGCGCTTTGTGATTGGCTGGTAATCTGACGTACATAAATATTAATGAGCCGGTTTGGTAATCCGAGTGATGAAGGCGCTTCCGTGATTCGAGGTGAATCTGCGTGCCGAACAAAACAAATGGCGGAACTAAAAGCCAGCAAACTACAAGTATTTTTTTACCTTCAAAAGTAGCGACAGACTATTACATATTAACAACCTAAACAAAACCCTGACGTATTTTCTACGTCTGTCAACACAGACACTGCACGTCAGTCACTTTAATGTTAGCGGACTCTGTTGAATGGCTAAGTTACATCACCACAAACAAATCTCACAATATCACAGTAAATCGAGTTTGTGGTTTGTTTTTAAATTCATGCCGAATTAAAGAGCTGCTCCTCACCATTCACGAGTGTTTGTTTCATATTCGACATCCTTAATTTTATCTTGTAAATTAGCGTCCGATATTAAATGGGAACATTTGCAATGGAGTTCGTCAGCCGCTTCCACCACTGAACGCGGTAAACTAATTAATAGGAACTGGACTTCAAACACTTTAGACACGGCGTCTAAAAGCGTAAAAACTGCAATGTCTAAAGTGTGAGAGGAGACGGTGTATTTTTGGTTAAATTATACAATTTTCACCGTCAAAGTCATTCATACAAACTGCCTGTAATGTGCAGCAAATAGTAGTTAACCGGCGCCAGCTCTTCAGTGACCTTAACGGGTCCGTACCTCTAGTACAGATGCTACGGGTACGGACCCGTACCTGTAGTACCTGTAGCATCAACCATTATCATTATCATCAACATATGGTGCATGTGTTTAACCTTTAAGCTATGTCGGGATGCAAATGTAGTCGAAGCTAAGTAGCTAAGCTAATGCTAACACGTTCAGTGTTCAGAATCAAAACATCTCTAAAAATTACCTGTTTTCTCAAACGTAGTCGCCGTTCCCTGTGACAACCATGAAGACAGATAGATAATCACAGAAGAGCTCATCTGAAGAGCAAATGTCCAATAAGGTTCCTGTTTTGTTTGCCATGTCCTTCCAGGGCTCAGTAGGAAAAAGTCTGAATATATAGAATGAAACTTTGAATAGATGGAATGAAAATCTGAACATTCTATATTCCGACTTTCATTATATATATATCAACTTTCATTATATATATATCAACTTTCATTATATATATATATATCAACTTTCATTATATATATATCAATTTTCATTATATATATATCAAGTTTCATTATATATATATCGACTTTCATTATATATATATATATATATATATCAAGTTTCATTATATATATATCAAGTTTCATTATATATATATATCAAGTTTCATTATATATATATCTAGTTTCATTATATATATATCGACTTACATTATATATATATATCAAGTTTCATTATATATATATCAAGTTTCATTATATATATATATATATCAAGTTTCATTATATATATATCAATTTTCATTATATATATATCAAGTTTCATTATATATATATCAAGTTTAATTATATATATATATATCGACTTTCATTATATATATATCGACTTTCATTATATATATATCAAGTTATATATATCGACTTTCATTATATATATATATCGACTTTCATTATATATATAATTTCCTAAACGGCATGCCATACGCATATATATATATATATATATATTTGTATATATATATATATAGAGAGAGAGAGAGAGAAACTAAAAGAAATCTAACAAAGGAAGAAAGAGTACTGGAAATGTTTCAGTGAAGTCCAAGATAGTCTGTGCGGCAAGCTAGTCGTGAGGTAGGCATTACAAAATCATCTGTCAGTCGCATCATGAAACGTTGTCAATGGAAAAGTTACATTCCAAGATTAGTTCATGCTCTTAATGACGATAATCCAGACCGAAGAGTACACTATTACGAGTGGTACTTGGGACAATGTACCAAAAATGCAAACTTTCCCGCAAAGATTGTGTGGAGTGATGAGGCCACATTCAAATTAAATGGTTCAATTAACTAGACTTCTTTTTATGGGGATACCTAAAAGACAAAGCCTACGCAGTGAGACCTGCAACAGACACTGAATTGAGAGCAACCACTGAACGTGAATGCACAAAAATACCAAATATTCTATCGCTTTGCATTGCTGGCAGTGTCTGCACCAGAACGGACGTCAGTTTGTGAACAGCCGGTGACAAAACAGTAGAATGATGTTTGTAATTTCTTTTACATGTTTAAAACTAAACAAATTATAATCAACACCTAGTTTACAATTATTTAAAGTGTGTATACATTTTTTGGGACACCCTATATATATATATATATATATATATACGGTGCCCTCCATAATTATTGGCATCCCTTCTTAAGATGTGTTCTTTAGCTTCTAATAAATTCATTTTTTTTCCTAAATAATATAGGACCACAATAAGAAAAGAGGAACATCCAACCTTTCACTCAAGTGCAGTTGGAGAAAAAAATCACACATTAAGCAATAATTATTTTACATCAAATTATGTGTGCAACAATTCTTAGCACCCCTGATGTCAATACTTTGTACAACCCCCTTTTTCCAACAAAACAGCATCTAATCTTCTATAATACATTTTTCAACAATTTTCAGTGTGACAGTATGCTTCTGCAATAAAAATGTAATTTATTTTAAGGTTTTCAACACATCTTAACCAGGGGTGCCAATAATTATGGAGGGTGCTGTACACACACACACACACACACACATATACACACGTGGACAAAATTGTTGGTACCCCTCAGTTAAAGAAGGAAAAACCTACAATTCTCCCTGAAATCACTTGAAACTCACAAAAGTAACAATAAATAAAAATTTATTGAAAATTAAATAATCAAAATCAGCCATCACTTTTGAATTGTTGATTAACATAATTATTTAAAAAAAACAAACTAATGAAATAGGGCTGGACACAAATGATGGTACCCATAACTTAATATTTTGTTGCACAACCTTTTGAGGCAATCACTGCAATTAAACGATTTCTGTATTTGTCAATGAGCGTTCTGCAGCTGTCAACAGGTATTTCGGCCCACTCCTCATGAGCAAACAGCTCCAGTTGTCTCAGGTTTGATGGGTGTCTTCTCCAAATGGCATGTTTCAGCTCCTTCCACATATGTTCAATGGGATTCAGATCTGGGCTCATAGAAGGCCACTTTAGAATAGTCCAACGCTTTTCTCTCAGCCATTCTTGGGTGTTTTTGGCTGTGTGTTTTGGATCGTTGTCCTGTTGGAAGACCCATGACCTGCGACTGAGACCAAGCTTTCTGACACTAGGCAGCACATTTCTCTCCAGAATGCCTTGATAGTCTTCAGATTTCATCGTACCTTGCACACTTTCAAGACACCCTGTGCCAGATGCAGCAAAGCAGCCCCAAAACATTACTGAGCCTCCTCCATGTTTCACCGTAGGGACAGTGTTCTTTTCTTCGTATGCTTGGTTTTTGAGTCTATGAACATAGAGTTGATGTGCCTTACCAAAAAGCTCCAGTTTGGTCTCATCTGTCCAAAGGACATTCTCCCAGAAGCTTTGTGGCTTGTCAACATGCATTTTTGCAAATTCCAGTCTGGCTTTTTTATGAGTTTTTTTCAGCAGTGGTGTCCTCCTTGGTCGTCTCCCATGAAGTCCACTTTGGCTCAAACAACGACGAATGGTGCGATCTGACACTGATGTACCTTGGCCTTGGAGTTCACCTTTAATTTCTTTGGAGGTTGCTCTGGGCTCTTTGGATACAATTCGAACGATCCGTCTCTTCAATTTGTCATCAATTTTCCTCTTGCGGCCACGTCCAGGGAGGTTGGCTACTGTCTCGTGGGTCTTGAACTTCTGAATAATATGAGCCACTGTTGTCACAGGAACTTCAAGCTGTTTAGAGATGGTCTTATAGCCTTTACCTTTAAGATGTTTGTCTATAATTTTTTTTTCGGATGTCCTGGGACAATTCTCTCCTTCGCTTTCTGTTGTCCATGTTCAATGTGGTACACACCTTTTCACTAAACAGCAGGGTGACTACTTGTCTCCCTTTAAATAGGCAGACTGACTGATTATGAGTTTGGAAACACCTGTGATGTCAATTAAATGACACACCTGAGTTAATCATGTCACTCTGGTCAAATAGTTTTCAATCTTTTATAGAGGTACCATCATTTTTGTCCAGGCCTGTTTCATTAGTTTGTTTTTTTAAATAATTATGTTAATCAACAATTCAAAAGTAATGGCTGTTTTTGATTATTTAATTTTCAATAAATTTTTATTTATTGTTACTTTTGTGAGTTTCAAGTGATTTCAGTGAGAATTGTGGGTTTTTCCTTCTTTAACTGAGGGGTACCAACAATTTTGTCCACGTGTGTATACATACATATTTATAATGGCAACGTGACACCACCATTAATTACTCATGTTCACTATCACATATACACTGTCCGGCCAAAAAACAAGCTGCACACCAATATTTTGTTGGACTGCCCTTAGCTTTAAGTATGGCACTAATTTGCTGTGGCATTGTTTCAATAAGCTTCTGTAACGTCACGGCATTTATTTCTGTCCAGAGATGCAATAATTTTTCACCAAGATCTCATATTGATGGTGGGAGAGTCAGACCGCTGCACAGTTTTCTCTAGGACATCCCAAAGATTCTCAATGGGGCTGATTTCTGGACTCTGTGGAGGCCAATCTATGTGTGAAAATGACATCTCATGCTCCCTGAATCACTCATTCACAATGTGAACATCATGAATCCTGGCATCATCATCTTGGAATATGCCCATGCCATCAGGGAAGAAAAACTCCTTTAATGGAAAGACCTGGTCATTCAGCATATTCAGGTAGTCAGCTGACCTCATTCTTTGGGAACATAACGTTGCTGAACCTGACTAATACCTGATCACAACTCTAACCCCCACAGGCTTGTAGGCACCATAATAAATGTATCACGTCATTCGCCTTTCTTCTCACCGTGATGCAGCCATCACTTTGGAACAGGGTAAATCTGGACACAGACCACAAGATGATGACTCACCACTATCCTTCTAGGTTTTAATAATACAGTGGATGGTTCTTAACCCAATTTTAGTAGTATCAGAAAACTCCTTAGATTTTTTCTTTACTACATGCAGGCCAATACAGTTTTTTATGATTGCATTTAGCCTAAATAAACCTTTATTTCTACCGCTTCATGTCCTGAGCATGGTGTTTTCCTTTTTTCTGTGTAGTGTTTAGTGACTGCTCAGTAGAGTAATTAATTTAGAATAACTTGAGGCATGATTTGACAGCATAGTTCAGTTTTGAGCAGATTGAACTGTTTTGGGATGAAAGTTCGGTTTTGCAAGAAGAGTCAGAGGTTTTGTGAATGTAACTTGAAAATTGGGGTTTGTGTTCACAGTTTAGGGAAAAGGACATCAGCTTTCCAGGAATGTGTCTTAGCAATCGAGAAAAACTATAATTGTGACAGCTGTATTGGAAAAGTGTCTGAATTCTGCCCCCTAGTGTTCACTTTTTTTTAAATGTGTGCTATGAGTGAAATGTGTGTTCAAATAAGCAAAAAACGTGTTCAGTCTTTTGCAAAAAAGAATACAAGAGTTTTGGAAACTGTATGCAAACCATGAATAGTGTTCAAGGTTTTGACACAAGAGTCCTGCTTTAGGGAAATGTGTGCAGTCAATTGGGTGCTGTGTGCAGTGAACAGAATTTGGTGATTATCAATCAAGAAAATTGTAACATCCTTTCCATGATGTATCTTCCAACATGGTTGTTTAAAAAAAGGGAAGCTTTTTACTGCATGGCTAGGGTTAAATAAGTTGTTGCCAGCTGACACATGTTCATCACTGCTGTAATTATCCAATGGAAGGCTCTGACCTATTTGCTTAGTTAATTCCAGGTGGTGACTTTTTTGGCCAGGCAGTGTATATCTCAATATACTCCATTTACAATCACAGACAAAACCACTAAATCATTGCATTTGAGAAACTAGAACCTGAGACATTGAAAAGACTGAATGACTAATTTTCAGAATGTAATGAACTAGTAGTTTGTATTTCTCTTTTCTCTTTCTGCTTCTTTCTCCATTTGATTCAATTTCTGCTGATTGTATGCTTTCATTTAGTTAAATAGCAATAATTTTGTCATTTAACACCAACGTTTAGGATTTTTTTTAATGCCACTTAATAAATAACCTTTTTTGTGGTTTAGTTTTTATTTTATAATGAAACCATGCTTTGGCTATATTAACATGATGTGCCATGCACGTGTATTGAACTGAATTGACGTGAAATTTGAAATATGAATATGTCTGCTCTCTTCTGCCGAAAGTGTGTGTGTGCGTGCGCCCGCGCGCGCGCGACTGTGCGCACATACCGCTCTGTGTATGTGTGTATCCAGCTTGTGCCGCGCTGTGATTTTCTATTGGTGCGTTTTATGCCCTCAGGAGCGTCTGATTGGCTCTGCTGTGGGTGTGTGAGAAACACTGACTTCCTATTGTCTCATGTCATTGGCCAGCACGACTTCTATTGCGCCATTGGTCTACACCGCTCAATTTTCTACTTGACGATTGGCTGGCGCTGTTGTCATCACTTAAAAATGCGGAAGTTTTGTGGTCTACTGAGTCACCGTTGTGTCAGCTGATTCTTTCTGAGTGAGTAACTCGATTTAATTTTTAAAACGAAGTAACTTCTGAATAATGTATTGTGTGTGACATATTTCCGAGCGACCGGACTTGTGTTGGACTTGTGAACTTCGAGGCGTTTTGCCGTTTTCTTTGGGCAAATTAGCGAATTTTACAGTCCTGCTGTAGAAATGTTGCTATCCGGTAGCTAGCCCGATGCTAACAAACACCGCACATACATACACGTACGCACACTTTCGGTTTGTCAACTAGTCGCCTCGTAGCACAGTATCAGGCTATCTTGAGGCTGTCGTGTACTTTCACTTTCACCATACGTGTCTTTTAACTTTATCCCGCGTGCCTTTCGTTCACACCTGTTGTATTGTCACCAGTCAACAGAGCACCTGTTATTCTGTTTGAATGCAGCTCACGGGCTCGCCGTGGAACGCTGGAAATTTCTAGACTGGTGGTTTTTGACGAGAGGAAATCATCCTGGAATCCCCCACGGTACTGGGACATTATTATAGATTCATGAGGAAGAGAAACTGGTTTTGCAAAAGGATCTTTATAGCTGCCACTACATACTTCACTAGCTATTGGTTGGATTCGTTGTCCCTTTTACATAAGTTCTCTGTTGCACTGACTGTGCTCAAAATTAAGTCTTGGCCCATTTTCAGAAACAATTTTTGTATGTTTAAGTCAAGTCCCGAATATAGAATTTTTTCCTTCAAATTTTAGTACGATTTTTATAATTAATGTTTATCTCAGTACTCCGATACAACAGTTTTAGTTAAACTCTGTTCAGTCTATCACCCACAACTAGTCTAGTATAGCCAGACTACTCTCTATTGCAGGCACAGTTCAGTGTAGAATGGTCTTACAGCACCTCTTTATTATTCTTCAGATTCTGTCCAGTTTGTATTTTTTTTAAACCTATTAAAAACGTCTTGGGCGAAGCAAAGAATAGGATGCTGTGACATGTTTCCTCAAAATAGTGTCAGAGGAATTGTATTGGTGGAACATTTTCATGCACGGAGACAAGCACTGTCATTAAAACACATAGCTCACTGAAAAGAAAACAGAACGGCTGTTTTATTACACTGCAGACCTTAGGCAAAATTTTCAGTATGTAGTTTGTTGTTGCTTCCCATAGCGAAGCAGATTTTGAAAACAGTAATGCGTAGATAGCATAGCAATAGCAAGCTGATACTTATAGCCAATATCCCATGAGTCAGACTACGTTGACAAACACCAGAGTCTCAAGCTGACACTAGCACATTTTTTTATTTGACTTGCAGGATTAATTGATGAAGTAGTTACTGATTTATTTTCTGTTGACTGAATGGCCTGTTTATCTCAGTTTGAATGTCTGAGTTTCGATATTTATTGACATCACCTTTGCTCGGCTGTATAATTTTTCAGAAACGGAACTTCAGCCATGTATTTTGATTAATGCTTGATCTGCAAATTAGTCAAAATTCAAATCAATCATTTGTTTGTTTAATGGCAAATGCCAGATGTAATCTCCAACAGCCTGTGGCAATCTACTTTGATTAGCTTATTTTGTGTGACCTGCTGTCCAGAACTAGCCTAGCCACGCTACACCCGTGTTTCTGACGGCACAAGGGTCTAGGGAAGCTCGACAGGGAGGGAGGCGGGCTAAAAGGTTGTCTATCAAATCCCTCTGCAGCAATTGGGTAGGTATACAACCAATCAATGCAACGAATAGGCTGACGTAGTTCCTAGAGCACCAGCGGATTGTGGCTAAGTCCCATTAGCTTCCCAACCAGTGGAGCCGCGGAGCCAACTGGTGTATTAAGGATTTACCATATCCTGCCGGCATAAGTCCAAATACGTCTTTCTTCTCAATGAAACACTTCAGTGCCGTCCTTTGTTTATCTTTCAAGTTGAATTTTAGCTTCAAATCTTTAAGGGCTGAGTCGAAAGATAACTGTTTATTGTGCGCTAGTTGTTTCTGTCAGAATCGTTACGCCCGCCTTCTGACTCTACACTTCATAGTGATTGGTCCGGCCAGTTTTAGGAGAATCCAGCCTCGAGCCTTATGGAGGGTAACTAGACCCACCCTGGCAGAGAATTAAATTCGTTGCCGTGGGTTGTCTAGCGCGGCTAGGCTAGTCCAGAACCCAAAGAGAGTAAATTTTCCTTCATATGTGATGCAGAAAAGCAAATGACCAGATTTGAGAAGACAAAAGCATAACATATTTGCCTTTAACAAAATAAATGTTGGTTAAGTTATACTTGGAAGTAACACAAAATTTATGTGCAGAGAAAATTGCTTGTTTTGAATATTGAACATGCCTGAATCTAATTCATCTGGACTTCTATTATGTTTTTAGGATCTTTTTAATATTTAAGAACAGACTAAAAGTATCCAGCAAGCATAGATAATGGGCTGAACACGTGGTTTAAAGTATTCCGGCAACGTGCCAGAATTCCAGTGCTGGCGTTTGGCTCAGTCAAGTTCGTCTACCAGTGGAATAAGGAGAATGCAACTTTTGCTCGCAACCAACACTAAAGGTGCATGTCCACTAGATGCGATTTTCCTGCACGTCAACGCGCCGCATCTGAAAATCGCACGGATGTGGGCGGTCACTAGCGGACCACAATATTGTCACTAGGGCTGGCCCGAATAGTGGTTTCGGGCCCTATTAAAGACGAATATCCTAATATTCGTTCTGCCCCCTAATGTCCGACGGGGGTGTGTGGCGTGGCTCGGTGCCGCAGCGGCTTGTGACACAGACGGCCCGAAAATTACATGATGATGTGGGCCGAAGGCGGAGGGAAGACGGCAATGCGGTATATTAACGTCGGAGAGGGGAGGGGGGAGTGGAGTGTGGGGGGGGGGGGGGGGGGGCGAATATTCGGATACCAAATTAATGTCCAGATAGTGCCGTAGCGAACGAATATCCGGATATTCGGGTACAGCCCTAATTGTCACGTGACAGAGCTCAAGCAACAGCGGACCACTACGTGGTCAAATGAGGTCTTGGTAAACACACCAGATCGCAGCTGGCAACCTGACTAGCATCTCACACGCAGTGTGTTTCCAGCTGTGATCCGTTGTGTTTACCTGGAGCAGGTTGAAATAAAAGAGAAAGCTTGCGGCCGAGGCGCTATGTTAATCCGAAACATCTACCGGACTGTCAAGCGGAAAGCACAGTCACGTAACCACGTAGTGGCCCGATGTTGCTCCAGCGCTGTCATGTGACAATGTTGTGGTCCGCTAGTGACCTGGAGGGTGGGGGGAGGGGGGAGATTCAGCTTACCAGTTCTTGTCGCACTGTAAATGTTTTTTTGAATTAAACTGTAGTTTTCTGTAGTAAACTGTATTTGTTTATTTTCAATTTTCTGATTATTTAAGTTACCAGTTCTTAGAGCACTTTAATGTTTTTTGTGATTTGAACTGAACTATAGTTTGCTATTATTTTTATTAGTTGTTTTTTTTTTGCACTGTAATGGTTTACATGGTTGTCTTTCAGAATAAATAGTTCAAATGATGCACATATTGTTAAAAGGTGAATTAATGTCCTTTTCGATGTCTATTACTGATTGGTTGTTAAACAACATATTTGCACCATGCTGTAGTCAGATGGAGCACCTACCACGACCTACTGAACTTTATTGGATTACTATAATCTGTAGTCTGAGTTTATGAAGGCAGATATGTTAATTTCTTATTAGTTAGCTAGATTGTACCCAGACCCCCACCCAAAAACAAAAAAGTTCAGGCTCAGGATTATTTTTACTTTAAGCCCTGTGAACAATATACTGTTTAACCTCAGTACTTTGATAGCACTAACCAAAGTGTTTCCAGAGTACAGGCTTGAAATGCTTGATGATTGCATTTGTTGAGAAATAAATATTTGTCCATCTTTTGTAAACATGGATAATAATTATATGTATGCTAACTGAAAGCACTAAATCGTATTGTGGCTCCACAAACCATTTTTTGTCTCTTTCACCTCATTGTTTTTGTTTCATAGCCTAGAATTTTCCTGCATGATTCATTCAAGGATTTGACTGATCAGTTTCCTTCAGTGCTGATACTGACCATTAGTAATCAAACAGGCTGAAAATAGAGATTTCAATCTGATATATGTTTTAAAATAACGCAAAACTCAATATAAAGCTCAGTTTAAATGCTTTTGTTTATGTTTTGTAAGTGCTTTTTGAAAAGAGAACCTTCAGAGGTAGCAGGTTATTATTCATGGTGTGTAACAATAAGACAGTGGTGTGTGTGTGTGGGACATTACTTGAAAATACATTGTGGTGACTGTAGACAAATATAGGCAGCTACATAAGAGCTAAAGCAGCACATTAAAATTTTATTTTATATTGGTAATCGGGCTGCATGGCGAGTAGTGGTTAGCACTTTCGCCTTGCAGCAAGAAGATTCCTGGTTCGCATCCTGGCTTTGCTGGGATCTTTCTGCATGAAGTTTGCATGTTCTCCCTGTGCATACGTGGGTTCTCTCTGGGTACTCCTCCCACAGTCCAAAAATATGCTGAGGTTAATCGATTATTCTAAATTGTCCGTAAGTGTGAATCCGAGTCTGATTGTTTGTCTGTATATGTAGCCCTGCGACAGACTGGCGACCTGTCCAGGGTGTCCCCTGCCTTTGCCCGAGTCAGCTGGGATAGGCACCAGCTCCACCATGACCCTAGTGAGGATTGAGCGGTGTATAGAGGATGGATATTGGGAATCCAAAAAACAAAGATAACAAGAATCCGAAAAATGCTGAAGATCAGATTCAATAATTCCGTCTCAGGGTTTTACTAACCTACACCTAAATGCTTTTATTTTTTGTACACATTTAGCATAGTTTAATATTTTGACTGTTTTTGGTGAGCCAGTAGATCCAGCACTCATATTTGAGTGTAATGTAGTACCCTTTTCAAAGCAATTTTAACTGCTTTCTGAATCTGTTGATTTTCACATTTATGACGGATTGGTGATCAACACCATCCCTTCTGATAAAACGAGTCATGGGAGGCCTGTAGTATGGCTTCTCTCAGGAGCCTGGCATTTCAAGAGTGGGAGGGAGACGGAGTAAGCAATAGAGAGGGAGGGAGGGAGTGAGGCATGTCATGCACTGGATTACGAGTATGTGTTTGGGAGACAGAGACTACTGCTACTTTGCAAGACGCAGAGCTTTAATTCAATTGTAGACAGAAGTTTGAACACAGTTTGGTTCAGCACTTTGTACAGGTAAGAGAAGTTTACTGTAAATAGAATTTTTTTTTTTGTGTGTGTGTGTGGAGCTGTGTGCAAAAGGGGGTGTGTCTGGGGGAAATGGCAAGCGTAGGGAAGTGAAATGAGAGCACTGCACAGTAAGAACAACAATCCAGTTTGAAGTTTTGTCTTTACAAGCATTGAGTTAAGTCTAAACACAAGGAGGTGAACATTGCGTCCAAGTTTTGTCTGATTGCCTGTGTTTGGGTTACTCTCTGTATTGTAAACTTAGACTGACCGTGCTCCACTCCCTCCTGACTGAGGTTGCGTATTCACAGGAAGGAGTGCTGTTACTGTTAATACAGTCATTCAGTGAAGTAAGTGTTTGGTTTCAGGCTGCTCAGTGTCACTCTCTCTAATCATGTATTTTAAATGTTTAAACTTTTCTTATGCACTGATATCTGATCGTGCTCTGTGTCTGTGCTTCCACGTTTAGGAATAGTATTGAACTGTAGGTACCTGTGTTTTTACAGTACGTCAATGTAGTTGCATATGTAAAACGTCAGAGAATTGATTTGAAGTATAATAATATGCTTTGGCTCGCGTTTACATAGTTTGCTGTTTGGTGTATCTGAAGTATTTCAAACCTTCACAGACCTGACTTTGGAACATTAGTATATCTATCTCGGCACCTTTTAGCGTTTTGGGTATGGAGAGTTGTGGAGTTTGTCCATGTCTCCTGTCTTTTCCTCCTGCACTTATCTGTTTGACTGCTGATAATCTAATAAAGAATGTTGAGTTTGCATTTTCTTAAAATCAGAGTGTCTTCCGTCAGGTCAGGACAGCTGATCTGCTTCAAGGTTTATACTGTGGTGTCACACCCCACACATGTATGTACATGTCTGTCTGCAGTACTTCATCTGTGCACTGTGTTTACACTAAGTTGACCTCATTTGCTGAGAGCACTTCTTGTCCCAGGCAACCACTTAAACCATCACTCTCTATGGATTGAACTGATACTTTTTGATCAACTGATGGATCGTGTTGTTTGGAAGTTAATGTTAGGTCAGTACTGTAAAATAAAAGTGCATTAATGCTGAAATCCTCAACAGCTTTGTTATTTTAGAGCCAGCTCTTGTTCTGATTGCAGTACTTTAGACGAAGAAGGTCTGGCATCCAGCCCTTTACGCAATCGCACACACTCCACAACCGCCCACGTACACACAGCTCTAAAGGTAGTGTGTTTTTATGTTGGCAGGAGACATCGCTGGCACGACAGAACCCAGTAGACAGGAGGAGAGGGAGGGATCTGAAGAGGAGCACCCAGACTCACTGTCTACAGCACTGACTGGCAGCATGGTAAGCCAATCACACTAGTGAGGAGGGGAATGTGTAAGTTTGTATACTCTGCTGCAGATTGGTGTCTGCTTTTAAGTTGGGTACCTGATCTGAACTCCCTACCTGATTTCTACAGAGTAAAACGGCAAATTGGAACATCACTCTCACACAGGAAATGGCACAGTGCAGCTGCAGGCCTTAACCAAGCGCACTGTGTAGCAACATGTTAAACAACACACTTCTTAAACTTTTTTTTTTGTTGTGTTTTTTTTTTTTTTTTAAACTTAAAGGGGAACTTTGTTTTTTTTTTCAACCTGGGGTCTGTTTCCATATGTCATTTCATACATGTGAGTGATGGAGAAATGAATTTTTGACATAGCTCCAGTATTTAGCCTGGCAGGCAGCTTAGCAGCTCAGCTAGCGAAAAGTATGGGACAACTTAAAACTCCAGTAATACAGTCTGTGCTGTTATTTAATAAAATAGGATGCAAATTAAAAATTGTTTGTTTGGTCTTAGTAAGCAAGACTTCATTAGTGATAAACATTTCTTGGAAAACTAGTTACATTTTACCATCAGATATGTCCCATTCAGACCTTCCAAGTAGTACCTCCAGCTTTGTCTTGAATTCTAACAAGTGTGTCTGGGTATGTGTTTTTTTGTTTGTTTTTTTAAATGTGGGAAACCAGTGAAAGATTGTGCATGAGTGACACCTACTTTTTAACCTGCGGGAGGGTATCTGATCCATCCCGAGCACATACAAGGACTTACAGAAAATTATTCAGAGATTGCAAGATTGTCCTCAGGCAGCACTTTTTCTCAGTCATAGTTATCTCTGCAAGGTCACTGCTTTATTGCGCTGTTGTTGAGATTTGTACATGCGTCTGCATTAGTAAAAGTGCTGTTCAACAGGTAGCAGATATTACATCTCTCTGATGTAACTTGCTACTATGCCAGGGTTCTCTCCAGCGCATTTCAGCATAACGGCCTGTTACGCTGTCTAACGGGCCGTTACGTTGTCAGTTTAAAAGATTACGCTGTGATTAGGACGTGCGCGTGCAAGAGGACCTGCCGTTACTCTGAAAAAAAAAATCCTGGTGAAAACCCTGTACGCGTCTTCTATACATCTCTTTTAGAATCTACAGTACGGACATTGTTCTTACATTTTGAACCCTGCAGCTTACACAATGATGCGGCTAAGGTATAGATTTTTACGGGCAAGCATTATGTCATCGGCACATTTAGCCTCGTCGCATCAGAATGAAATTACCGAGCAGGTCACAGTGGACCAATTAAATTATTTGAATTAAATCAAATGCACTCACACTAAATTCTTCAAATCAGTCATTTTGCGCTTCATGCACACACCCTCATTATGGGAAAACACACAGAAATGCATATGATGCGGCTTTGAAGTTGAAGGTAATCGATCTGCCTGTCGAAGGACAGAGCTGCTGCACGTAATCTTGGCCAGTGTTGCCAACCTGGCGACTTTCTTGCTAAATGTGGCAACTTTCCAAATCCTCCTGGTGACTTTTTTTTGTCAAAAGCGACTAGCGACAAATGTAACTACTTTTTCTCGTATTTTGGAGACTCTGACATGAAAGCTTGGATCATTCTGCAGTTACTGTCTTCAATGAGCAGTAGGTGCTGCTGTAAACTCCTCCCCATCCCAAAGCACCGGCAGTCAGTCTAGTAACCCCGCAGCAGTCCCACTGTCTGATTCGAGGAGGCTCACATTGCTCCGCGGCCAGACGGCAGATGAAGCGCACATGTGCATAGTCGCTGCAGATCCCGTCCTGGCTTACAGAGCGGGATATAAATGAAAATGTTTCTTCACTCTCATACCAAAATAAATTACTGCATTTAGCCTCTAGTTCAAAAACATTTTGGGTGTTTAATACACACTTTTTGTCTCTCCCACCACATTATTCCTCTCTCCCTACAATGTTGATTACAATTACATGCAAACGGGAAATTATGCAAATTAGGCGATGACATCATTTAGTGACTTTTAGGACAGCCGATGGCTACGTTCCGTACTGAGGAGTTGGCAACACTGAGCTTGGCGTCAATGAATCAATGGTGAGATGTTGGAGTCAGCAGCATGAACTGACTTAATGCGTTTTACTGCCGTGTTACAGGCACTGTTCGGAGAAAAGCATTTATTTAATTAAAAGTTTAAAAAATCTCTGTGTAAATATGTCATGTTACAATGTGGACACCTGTGGCTTATAGTCAGGTACAGCTTATATATGTACAAAATCTTTTTTCTTTTTAAATTTAGTGGGTGCGGCTTATATTCAGGTGCGCTCAATAGTCGAGAAATTACTATACACTCTTGTGACCTCCTATTCACATAAAGAAACTCACTGTATGACATGTAATTTTTCTGAAGATGTCCTGAAAAAGGCAGCAAACATTCAGTAGTTGTTCGTTTCTTGAAGTGCTAGTGTAACAAGTGGTGAATGCATCCACCCAAGAGGACCAAGGCAGCAGTCTGCAACAGTAAATGCTAAGGTTGTCTGTTTATCGTCTCCTTGCCCTCTAGTGGATGCTGCAGGCTATTTAAATCTAAGGCAAAACTAAGACAAAATATTTTTGGGTCATTTTACGTTGTCGTCAGTAAGTAATTGGATCAGAAAGATGGAGGCCAGATCGTAATTGTGCTGCTTTGTGCTCTTACAAGCACTTTTGTTTGAGTCGGAGTGTTTCTCTGGGAATACTGAGTGTCAGAATTTGCTGTATGTGAGAGAAGCAGCAGTTTGTCTACTCATGCTGCATTCATGGCCCTGAGGGTTGTAATTCTACTGGAGCACAGTAAAAATAATGTGCAAACTGCAAGATTACTTGCAGATCAAAATGCTGCTTAAATTTCTAATTAGCCACATAAGCTGTGCATTTTACAGTAATTGATATGACTATATTAACCTGATCAGTGTGTACTATATATCTGACTTCATTTTCTGAGGTTAGGAAACATGTATAGACATGTAGGGCTTCTCAAATTAAAGAGCTAAATGCATTTTAGCATGGAATATACAAAGTACTTTTGCAATATACTTTGTGAGGTTTATAGTACCTTTGTACCCAGTAATTATGGAGAACCCAGGGCTGAGGGCTTGTCTGTTTATTCTTTGCTAGTGAACATATAGTAAACGTGCATCAGCCAGAATAGGCAGTGCTTTAAGTAAGGGGAAGCAGTGACCAGATGAGTGACAAATTCCTCTTCAAACTAATGGTAAGAGCCTTTATGGGACAGAAATAGGAAGTGTAACAGGAGAATGTGTGTCCCAGTGTTCTGGTCAACTGGGTTTACAGAATGTCACAGTGGCAGAGTGCCCAGCTCTCAGCCTTTTTATGGAAACTCTGTGCTTAATTGATGGTGGTGCTGTTGAACAAATAACGTGCCCCCCGAGACACGTAGACCTCAGTGAGCCTGGAATTAGTCCTGTGTTGAAGTACAACTTTTTGTATTTTGCTGACTTCAACTTGCTCAGTGTGTTATACTTGGGTGTGGTCAGAGGCATGACTTGCTAGCAATGGCAGGTGTACTAAACACATCCAATACTTCAAGCACGACAGATCAGCCCAAACCCACGAAGAAGGATCCGTGTAAACTGGTCTTTGCTTTAGTGCGTTAATAATGTCAGTACCTCACAGTCATTACGTAGGAATGATTTCGGGCACACAGACTTGCTCAGTCTTGAAATTTAGATTTTCAAACACATGCACATTGATAGCAATTATAATTTGTACAACATTAAATTTTAAGTGTTTGTACACGTATGGTATAAAACTACATTACCTTTTTAAGTGGCTCTGTGGCCACAGCTAATGATATTTCTATTTGACTTTAGCTGCTGTTGATGTAAGGGTTATATTCTCAGGTGGGATTGTAAGATGTTTGTTCCAGCAGTTTGTTTCACAGGTAATAAGAGCCTTTCAATCCTGTCCTGTGAAGCAGTATTTAATTGCTTCCCACCCTAAAGCTTTTTTTTCTTCTTCACTGAAACAGCATGGGAAGTATTGAGTTCATACTGTTGTCTACTCATGCTGTGGTATTGTTAGCAGGATAATGTGAGCATGAAAAGCAGAACAATGGGGTTGTTTTGTTTACCCCACCCTCACTATTGCAACAAATTGTAATGCAATCTTGTATTGGAATTGGAAAGAGAAATTAGTATGACAGCACCATGCAAAGACTGACATTTGTGTCAGTGCTCCAGATGATGTCACCTTGCACACAAGGACCAAGTCACCTGGATTTTTTTTTTTTTTTTTTTTCAAAACACAACAGCTAGCCACCAGAGGTTCTCAGGTAGGGTTGTAATTCAAGCCAGATGGTTCACTCAAGGTTGCTATTACTGATCTGACTGCAGTTCTACTTGAACTGACCTACGCGTCTGTCATCGTTTGACTGTACCCTAGTTTCTGAAGTCTGACTGTCAGTTGTCCTTTGTTTAATTAATTTCAAATATTTGTAACTTAGTCATTTAGTTCAGTCCTGTGTGTGAATCTTTTTTCTGATGCTTATTTGATATTTGTGATATAAATGTTTGATGGTTGCCTGGCAGCCAGTCAGAAAAGTTAAACTGCTGAACAAATATAGTCAGTGAATTGGGTCATCCAGATGTTAATGACTGACTGAATGATATGTGAATATATCATGGCACTGCAACAACTAGCTTTGACAAACCATTTAATACATATATTGGCTGTATATTTCATTTTACCTAAAAAGTAATTGTAATGGATTGGAAAAACAAATCAAAATGCCTGGATTTTGATATGTTGTAGCCTCCAGATTGCAGAATAGTCAGTGTTGGTTCTGTGTATGAAAGACATGCAAATTATGTGTTGTAGTCATGCGCTTTTACAGAAAGCACAGTGGCCCCTAACTTAAAATTTTAGGAGTGCAAGCAGAAAATTTAGGCACACCAAAATCGACTTGCAAGGTAAATATTCACATTTCCTCTCATTTTCACTGTATTGCTGATAAATATTTGAACAATAAATGCAGAAACTATGTTTTCAATTCGCATGTTATTGTGCAGCAGTTGACACAACATAATAAGAAAAGCACTCAGAGCGCAGTACTCCTTCAAGGCTGCTCAGTTGACGTATCATTTCTGATGGATGAAATCTTTAATAAAAAATAATTTTGTGCTGAGCACAGGCATGTTATGCATGGATATCCCGAATTGCGTGTAAATTACTCTTATAAAGGTCTGTTGATCAGTTCATCACTTTTGGCAAGCCTTTGTTTTGCTAGTGTTAAAGTAATTCCCTCCAGGCTTTTATTTTGAAGACGTATAGTTAATGTTCCGGGTTTTTATTTTGTCACCATTCCAGCGATGCAGGAAGTGTTATCTAAGAAGAGATTTCTTGATAAGATGAAGATGCTGCTGAAAACTGCGAAAATTTACGTTAAGATGGAAGAAAACGGTTCCATGCTGTTGCTGTCTAGCTAGCAAAGGATGTGTATAAACTTAGAAGCAGCTGGAATGAGGACAAGCTCTTCTGGTGTTTCTTGAAAAAAGGAGTGAAGGACAGAAAGGTGCATTTGTGTTCAAAACGTAAATAAAGGCTTTGTAAAACATCATGAGCTTCACTGTAATTTGCCCCCCCCGCTCTCACACACATTGGCCTGCCTTCTTCTTCTTTTGGCGTTAATGTCAGTTGGTAAACCAGCTCATTTGCACATTACTGTCAGCTGCTGGGCTGAAGTGTGGAGAAGAAGTTTGATGGCAACAATAAAAAATTAAATAATTTTTTTTTAAAAATCGGCAAATTTACTCGTCACATATGCGTGAGCAGATGAAAAATTTACTCTCACTGTCTCAAAGTTTAGTCGTAAAATACGACCATTTAGTTGCAGTCTGGAGCCCTGCCTCATGTCTTATTCACATCCCGCTTCTATAGCTGTGTGTCAACATGTAGGCTGACACCCTGCATTGGTGACTCGCTGCCCTCCTTTCCTAAAATAAAACCTGAGACACAGGAGGCCAAATCTGGTTCTCACTTTTGGCTGGTTCATGCAGGGCTGGGCACACTGAGTGGGGAAATTTAAAGCCTAGTATTTGGACTGTGGAACAACTCCTCTGTTTTTACCTTTTTTTTTTTTTAAAAATATATTTGCACATTTCTTTCTTATGTGAATACACTGACTAGATTATCGCTTAACTTTTTGTACACTGTGCGATCACAATAAAGGAATTCTGTTCTGTTCAGGCTGTAATTTAAAAGTGTTAAATGTCCGTCCGACTAGTGTGTGTTTTTTTTTTTTTATTTATTTATTTTTTTTTTAAAGTGGTTGGCCATGGATAAACTGCAAAAGTATTCGAAAGCCTAAAGTGCGCACCTTATATTTAAAGGTTAATAGTTAGAAATTCTAAGTAGCAAAGAGTTTTCGGATTGCTTTTAAAATATCAAAGCTTGATGTTTACTGTATTTACAAAACTTGTGTTCAGTCTACAGTTAAATAATTTTTGATCAATGTACCTGGAGAGGTATTACTGTCAGTCTTAATAAAAGCTTAAAAAAAATCACCTGGCAATGTTTTATAGTCTCACTGATATTATTTAGGGAAAGCCCTCCACATTCCCAGAATTGATGAAGTGGTACTTGTCAGGGATATGAGTAGTCTTAATTTGCCAAAGTAAAAAACATTTGAGAGTAAGGTACTGAGCGGTTTTCTGTCATGACATTACAAACTAGAGGAGAAGGTCTTCTACAGTATAGCTTTTTCTTCTCCAGCACCATAAATGTAAGCTACAGCATTTATGCAGTGGAAGACAACTGCACTAATAAGAAGATAATTCTTTTTAAAGCACAAATGTGTAGATCCAGCTGTCATGTTCTATTTCACTTCTTCATTTTGCTTGTGGAAAATTAGTATAATGGGTTACAGGTGCAGCATGTCACATGAAAATGATTCTCAGTAAGGTTCTGCTTGATTTGTAGAAGTGCATCTACTTGTAGCAAATGCATGCATCAATTTACCAGATGAAATGTAAATGACAGATATAGATTAAACCTTTATTGATCCTGCAGAGGGGAAATTTTCAATGATACTGAACACAAGTGCAATACATCATGTCTGCTCCTTTCTTGTATGTAGCCGTACGAGCACTAAACAAAATACAATGCATTTAGGAAATGTGCATTTTGGTAATGTATTAAATGCATTTGTCAATGCTTATTTTTATGTTCAAAGGCCAGCATCCGCTACAGCTATAGAACAGAATAACCCTGAAATGAGTACAATATATTAATGGGTACTAAAACATTCACTTACATTAACACTAGGCATCTCTGTACATGTTTTGTCTGGGAAGAAAAAAAGTAAAATGCAACTTCCCCCCTCAAATACTTACCAGTATTCAAGAAAACTGCCAAATAATGCCCTTAATATTAGCAAACACAAACCATAAAATAGTAGTTGAATTATGTTCATTTGTTGTTTCTTATTATAGAATAGCGTTACTTTTAAACTGACTACTAAATGAGGAAAGTATGCAGATGCAGTCGAAACATGTCATCAAGGTAAAACCATACTTTCCTTATTTAGTTGTCAGTTTAAAAGTAATGACATTCTGTTGGACTTAGAGTAAATAGTCAATTATTAAATGTGCAGGAAAAATACATTTAAGCCATCAGGTTGAATGACATGTGGATTCTTGCTGTGTATAAAATATATCTGGTATGTCACATACTTATGGCTGCGTTATCTATATTTTTAATTTACCAGACCTCAATTTTCTGTAAATCCTGTATTAATGTAATTTTTAAGCATGGACATACAGCAATAAATAATCTTCATTGTTTGCTGAGGACTATCATTTCATGAAAATTGTAGATATGCGTCCGTTAGTATACATGGCTGTTTTGGGAATTAAAGCTATAAAGATGCACTCCATTTTTAGAAGTGCAAAAGTGTTAACATCATTTGTTCGCCATTGTAATTTTACTGAGTTTTCTGGTCATATTGTTGCTTGCAGCACATTACATTCAAAGATATGTGTTATGCTTTAAGCATAACTTAAATGTACTATTAAAATTAACTACGTGCTGTCCTGTTTCCAGGCACATGTAAATGTTTTAAAATTAATAATCATTGTCCAAGTATCTGTTCACCCTCCTTTGTATGGATAAAAAAAAAAATTAATGAAGAAATATAACTGAGAGCATGTTCCTCTACAGAGCAGTAAAACTAATCAGTTTAGCTGGATTCAAGTTCTAAGAATGAATATCGAGGTCAAGTGGAGAAATCTGCTTGGTTTGAATGGTTTCTTTACACCTGACTATAATAAATAATATTAATTACCCGAAAACGCCATGAAAATTGATCTTTTTATAGTGAAGCCCTACCATGTTAAAATTACATTACAGGCCCTCCCTCAAAAAAATGTATATTTTATAGTGCTACGTTGTGAATCCAGCTTATGCTGTGCGTACTATGCTATGTTGCATAATATGGGGTCATATAGCTGAGACTGTCACGACTCTGCCAGGGAAGAGGTTGGGGTAAGACAGAGGAGGGACGATATGCTGTACAAAACATTGCATACGCCAGATACTTTCAGTGACCTTCCACATTTCATAGGAACAGTAAGGTGCTGCATGCATTGCTCAGTGTAAAGATATATCGGATGGCGCAAAGTAGACGGAGACAGCGGAGAGCAAGAATTTGTCTGTAGAATGCTATGTCACCGGAGATCTCTGCATAGATTCATTCTTCTCAACACGCTCCCTCCCTCCTCTGTCCTCTCCTATGTATTTGCCTTGTGCACAAGATCAGTTGATGCCAGTGCAACGGTTTTGTGATGGGACACCGTCCAACAACTGGATGATGTGTCCCCCTGCACTCTGTGTTGGCTTCAGGTTGTGTTTTTGTGTTCGGTACAGTCCATGTACACAGTCAGTCTGCTTGAGCAATGACCGTAGTGCACTGCAGTGGATGTTAGACGGTGCATGTGTGGCAGTCAGAGCATCTACCGTTCGCTGTTGATACACTTTAGGCTTTACCACCTCATTGCTGAGGGAGAAGCATATTTATGAGGGGAGGGAGTGGGGGAGGAGTAAGTGATGAGAGGGAGATGGGGGAGAAATGCAAGCAAGTGAATGTGAGCGAGCAAGGTAGATGCGCATGTAGAGGGTGGAGCTTAGTGTCAGGCAGTTCCCTCTGTCTGCTTTTCTCTCTTGCTTTCTTGTCTTGCAGTCCCCCCCCATCCTCTTGCTACAGTTGAGGCACATCTGCAGTCATTTCATCACTTTGCTTTCCTGTCAGTTCTCACTCGGCTGATCTGCTGGACCGCTGCTCTTGTTTATACCTTATGGACTATCCTCCTCCTTTTCTCAGCAGTGCAACAAGGGCTATCTTCAGACACCAGCGTGCTCGTTCTCCCCTGTCTGGGAGCAGTGGGGTGGGATCCTGAATAAGAGCTGGGACTGGTGTGTTGTCCCATAGAACCTCTTGAAGGGAAAACGTGGACAAGGTTGGGGGGGGGCGGGGCGGGTGGGGGGGAGTGGGTTGACGGGCAGAGAGGGTTCAGAGCCGACGAGGCGTGGAGAGACTGGGAGAAGAATGGTTATGCCGGCTCCTCGTGCTCTGGTCGTGCTGTTGCTCTATAGGCTGCGTGTCATTCAAACACAGCCCTGCCCCTCGACATGAGCCTCGCAGGAAGGGTGTCCTGCTCCATGCTCAACTGCTTCGTAAGTCCATGTTTTATTTTTGTCTTCATTTTTGTATGCGAGTGTGGTTTGTGATGGGTGTGTATCAGCACCCTCCACTCCCTACATCTCCTCGCATATATGTGTGCCTGCCTTCTCATCAGTGGGGGATGGTGGGGGGATGGTAGGGGGAGGGGAGTGCTGGTCACCATACGCGAGTGCTGCAGTTAAGTAACATCACTGACTCCATACACATAATTGAATTACCTCAGTGTGTTCTCGAGCATGAGGTGATGAAAAGCGTCTTTATTGCTGCCATTCCTCCCCTCTGTTGTATGGCGGACTTTGAGCTGCCGGTATGTTGATCGGCAGGGAGGAGAGAGGGGGACTGGCAGAAGTAGGATGGGTAAAATGTTTCTGCTGCTGAGACTGAGCACATTGTGCATTCACTATTGAAGCTTCAGAGCAGTGAAGTGTATTCATAGCAGTGGAGGATTAAGTTAGGAAGATTGATGTAGAACAGGTGTTCCTCTTGGTTTGCATCCTGAGAGACAGAGTTGTAAAAAGGTTGACAGCTTAGGCTCAAGACAACATGGTCTTAGCATTATGTCACTGAGCCTAGTTTAGCTGATGGTTCACATGTTGACTTCTGACCTTTCAGGGGTGTCTACTGTCTGTCTATTAACAGCTACCTTAAAGCAAGTCCTCTCTTCAACTAAACAATAAATTCCTTCACACTCCCAGGGTATTTACCTCTAAATATATTTTTAGACTTCTATAATTTAAAACAGACAAAAACAGCAACTGGTAACTGTGTCAGGATTTGTTATCATTTGGGGAAAAACATCTGCATTGTATAGTATGAGAAATAATATTCTAAAAGTAGCACTTGCTTTTTTAGCACTTACTAAACCAGTTAAAACATTTTTTACACTCCGTATTAACCCTTTACGCTTCAGTGCGTCGTAGGTGTACCGCCGGCGGTACACCTACTAATTTGCATAGGAATTTCAAGAATGTCCGACAGCTGCAAACCCGATTATACAAACACTGTACGCCGATGGAAAGCTTAGATTCTCATGAATCCGCCGGTATAAACCACTTTCAGATGCGATTACCACAGCGGGTGAGAAACACATTTGTCCGACAAAAACAAATATTCATCCATCCGTTCTCTATACACGGCTTCAACGCACACAGCGCGACTCACATTTCCGGGTTCATTATTACACACAGAAAAGATTCCACAAAAAACGGCCATAATCCAACCTTTTACATCCAGACAACACAAGCCAGTAAACTATTTTGTCCAAAACATGTCCTGAAGTCGGTATAAAATCCACAAATCGGTCGTTTTCAAGGAAATGCACCTCGCGATGTGGGTCCAATATTCCCTGTATTTTTCGTAATTTTTTTATTTAAAAATAGAATATTAGCGATTATTTATTTATTTTTTTTTGTAATGAAAACGGCTGGAATTGACTGAAGCTTAAAGGGTTAACATCAATGACCAAAGAAATTGCAATTCCCCTGTAGGGACAGGTGTGTTTACTAAATTTCTTGGCAATGTGTCCAACAGTTATTGAGATATTCTGCTCAAAACTACAAATATGGATCTCAAGGTGGTGCTGAAGAAAATGTCAGGGGGTCACAAAGTAAGTAGGCTTTGTCCTCTAGGAAACACAAATGTCTGTGGAAAAATAAAATTCTTAGTAAACCGTATGATAGTTTTCTGATGGTTTAGAATCAACCAGTGTCAGAACTGCAGATTGACAAATTATAGGCAGCAAGCAGTAGGACTGACATGATCACAAATTCTACTTTCCACACAATGGTTATCATGGGATTCTTTGCTTGTTATTTATATATATATATATATATATATATATATAATGATTACATATATTTAGTTTTCAACAATAAATACCAATAACATTGAGAAATCTGTCTTATCAGCACTTTTTGAGAATTTGTTCATTGCAAAAAGATGAGGGCTACTCCTGGTTCAGTCTACTTTTTTCTGTGAGAACACATGACCAGGCGTTGCACAATCTATGAACTCTCTTTAACGTGACTGTGCACCAGTGTCCGAATAGTGTAGTATCCATGACCTCTGTGACTTAAGTAGATCACAGCTCTTTCAGTCTTCTGATGTTAAAGGGTGCTGGATGATTTTCACAGTCACAACTATTGTTATGATAATCATCAATGGGAACAAAAAACATCTTCAATTACTCTTGCAATATACCACGTTTATCTCTGTCTGCGATATGTTATTTCCACTAAATGGAACCATAGAAAGCCTAATTGAATTGTTTAAGATTGTTCCATGACTAAGATTGTTATAGCCACTAGCTAAACGAATTAGCAGTGTAAGTAAAGCCAAAAGCTTTATGGATATGTGCTTTAGGTTGTATGCCTTTTCTTGTACCCTGTTGGCAATTGAGATGGATCTCCTGTCAGGGCACAGTACACGACCACAAGACTGAGAAAGCCATCATGATAAAATGATCCTAATAGAAGACTAAAAACACAGATATGAAACAAAAGCTTTTATTTTATTTTTGACTGAAAAGAATTGTATTTAGTCATTGGTGTGTGCGTTTTCTCAAAGTCACGAGCACAAAACCTAAAAATGTTGTCTTTACTATTTTGCTTTCAAAACTATCACCGAGCGTTTCAAGCATTTACCTCGCTTATTTGTGTTTTAGTGCTTGTGCTACTGTTTTAAAACATAGTTTTTTGTCAACCACCGTATTATGTTGTTTAATTTACGTACATCTGTATCCGTCAGTATTTTGAATATGTCATCAAAGAGAGTCTCACTGTGCTATAAAGTGTTTCTCCAACATTGTGTGTTGCAGAGGAATTCTGCTTACTTCGAGAATACATTTCTCCTGCCAACTATCCTCAGTACTTGCAGAACCAGTCCAGTTATAACTCCACAAGGAGATTGATCCTGTAGAACACGGTGGTCTATGAAATATTAACATAGTCAGAGACTGGACAGGGAAAAAGAGAAATGCATTTATCATATGATCTCATGTTGATCCTGACCTTTTATGTAGACTTGTAGCTCCCTGAACTCTATTTGGGGAAAAAAAAACCTTCATCTTCATTCTTTTTATGTCATATTGGCTGCTTTTCATTCTGTCCCTATCCATGTGGCATTTGCTAACATAAACTCTCGTCCTTTTCTAACTACCTGGCATTTGATTTAGGGTCATCCTTATTTGTCTCTTTCATCCAACACAGTGAGTCCTTAGAAGGGTAAAAGCAGTCACAGAAATGCGTGTTGTCCACAAATGCAGGAGGTCACCTCTGCATCCTGTAGTGCCTCTCTAATCTGCACAACTCTAGGACAAAGACACAGTCAGATTAAGTAAATAATCTGGTGAGTAAGGACAGCAAATCGTTACCAAAAGCTTTAGAGAGAGGGAATCTGACTCTAAAAAGAGGTGGTTGTATCCATGGCAACCAGACACTTACTCAGGAAGACTGCCTTTTTCAATCTCTCTACCTATTCTACCTCTGTGATGTCACATGGCCATTAGGTTGATATTTCCATTTACACAATCCCATAAATCTCAGCAAGACACTTTTTTTTTTTTTTTTTTTTTTTTTTTTTTAGTCATGCTTTCCCCCAGACAAGTAAAACCTTGTTTTAACTGCATAAAGACTGAGCCCTGCATGTTGTTTCCTCTACATTCACAATGCTAATGTGCTGTGTTGCAGCTGTCTAGTTTGCTGCCACAGCAGCTGATATCGAGCTGATACTGTTTTGGCAATGCATTTACATGTTCTATGAACTCTGACATTTATATTTGAGAAATGCATGGAGGCGTATGTGCGCATGCCTGTCAGCTCCAGCTTTTTGATTGCTGGTTGGATGAGGGTGGGGGAGGGTGCACAGGCTCACAGCAGTGACGAAGCAAAAACGTGTCCAGCACAGGACAAGCTGTGCTCCATCTTTGTGAGTCAGTTGGAAGTGAGAGCATTTCTATTTTCCTTTAATCTTCTGTAAGCTGATTGTGGGCAAAATGCAATGGATCAAAAAATCTGACAACAAAAGTCCTTCATTGCTTGTGTTTTTTTTTTTTTTTTTCCAAATGTGATGATTTTTAAACCTGCTCTTAATCAAATGCTGTATGCTACACAGAAGCTGAAGTATTAAAGTTGTTTGCAGAAGAGGTCTACATTTCTAAAAGTCTTTCTTCAAACACTGCTACGTTAATGTATGTGCTTCTATGCAGTTCAGTGTATCTGTCTGTACCTGAAATTTCTCTCCTTTGTTCTCTTTAAGCTACCATAATAAGCTGTTAGATAAACTGTTTGGAGTGTAATATTTTCTTTGAAGCAAAAAAATACTTTTAGTGGGCTATTTTTGCCTTAAAGTCCTAAAGTACACTATGTTCCAGCAAGGCTCTTAGAGCAATGCAGTGTCAGGCTGCTGCATAAAAGCATTAAGTAAATGGTGCCAAGTATCTACCAGGTAGTGCAGCACTAGATATATAGGAACCAAGGGCTGGATTTTATATTAATGTGGGGCGTGTGTATAAACTGAAAGCACAGCTTCTCTTAACTGATTTGCATTGAATTTCTGTGGAGGAGGTTCTATGTATGTAGTAGCGTCTCCATTTATTTTTGATGGCTGTCACATCACTGTAAACTTTATTCCGATAGCAAGTGAATCTGTGCCTGGTGGTTCAGGTTGGCTGGCAACAGTGTGAGACCAACCAGTAGTGACCTGAACCTCCTAGATGTCTCAGACTGATGGCCGCGGTCATGATCCACCTATTGTCAAGTGAAATAAGTAAAATTAATGATGCGGAGCTGCCTCGTCCATTTGATGCTGAAAGCAACTCAGGCCAAAGGTCAAGAGATTAGCAAGGTTACACTTCAGGGAGATTTGGAGATGTGCAGTCGAGTTCAGGGTCAACTGCAATATCTTCTTCGAAAAGAGGCATCACAATTTTAATTTTTAACTGATGATTTTGCAATGTGATTTAGTATAATGTTAAGCTTTTGTTTCTGTTACATGGCACACATCATGTGATAACATTTAGATTATAATTACAAGCAGCCATGTGGGAAAAATGTTAATGCCAACCTTAAAATTGTAATTCTGAGGCAGCATAGCTATAAGACCTAGCCTAGCTTAGCTAGACTGTATTCCCGTTATAAGGGATATACGGGAATACGGTCTAGCTCTCCTCCATTGACACATTTTGACAGGTTTTCAAGCTCCGAGCAGATCAGACCGAACCAATCAGAGCACCAGAGGCGGGAGTTAACGATGCGACCGCAACAGAGCGAGGTTTCTCTCGTGCGCTTTCCTTTGTTTTGCACGGGCTGAATTTGTCCTTAAAACTTCAACAAGAAGCAGCTCTTAAAGCTTTTCTTTTTAAAAAGGATGTATTTTTAATTCCGGCAGGCTGTACGATAGAATGCGTTATGCTGCCCTCCACTGTTGAAAGGGAGAGCTTAGATTTTCCTCAGGACCCCCGTACGGCGAAGGAAGCTGTTAAAACTACAAAGCATCATGGCGGAAAGGCAATTGTTAAGTCGCTTAGTGATTGTGTCACACGTGTTACGCTGATTGGCTCTCTCCAATTCAAGCTGTGATCGGTAGTCCCGCCTCTGGGCTAGATTTGGTTCAATGGAGCAGTTCCAGACTGACTTTGTGTATTTGTAATACACAATATAAAGGCTGTCTGGTCCCCAGGCAATATAAGACCACCATCTAGCAATAAGATGATAATAATAAACCAAATCTATTATTAGCACTATCATGATACACATTGTTGAATCTGCTTTCTCTTGTTAGCCAGCCACTAAAATTATGAAACTCAAGAATAGTAAATCTGAGTATATATCTAGTAACAAGGCAAGGAGCGAACCAATTAGAAGTTGACCAATATTTCTTTTCAAGCCCAGTTACTGTATCAGATAGAATTATAGCACGTGTGATGTCTTCACATGGCTACAATAGACTGACTTATTGTTTGACTTGATTGCAGAAGGGAGGTGAAGGAATCTTACTAATTTAAACCCATACATTTTTTGATTTGAAATTGGTACATTTTCAGAACACTGTAATTAGGAAAGGAAATGCCTATCCTTCACATTCAAATGAAATTTTAAGTTGTTGTGCCAATGGATTGCTTAAAGAAGCTAAAGGAAAGAGTCAATGGCAGTGTGTAAGCTTCGTCAAAATCTCTGGTGGCCCGTACAGGAAAATTCGGGCTACCAACTCCTGCCAAATCTAAATTTCTGGTAGCCCGTACAAAAAACTAGTGGCCCGTACTTCGTGTTGTTTACATAAAATAAATAGAACTTCTCAGGAAGTCAATTTCTTTTAATGAGCTCTTCTCTTACAACCTGCTTACCATTAGAATCGAAATAATCAGTCTGTCATTACAAAAAAAAATCAGTCTCTATTCATCTTTACAAACAACTTAGTTGAACTAGATATCCATCTACATCAACTCATCAACATCTTCAAATTGTGCCAGTCTCTTGAGCCCAGCAACGACGTCTTCCTCAGTCATTTCTGGGTCAAAATCATCCAGAAACCCCTCATCATCATCATCATCATCATCCTCCATGCCATTATACTTCCTCCTCCTCCTCATCAATATCTTCCTGAGCAGCTTCCTGCTGTTGGACTTCTGCTTCCTGAGTCACAGTTGCACTGGGCTGACTGTGGACCACCAGCCTACGCTTTTTTTTTTTTTTTTTTTTCCCTCAGTCTCTCCATCAGAGCTGGTCTCCTGGTTGCTTTGGCACCACTCACCCAGCTGTCTATAGCTTGATCTGGGTCAAACTCTCTGACTGAGGATGTACACATCTGGATTGTCATAATAAGTCACAACGATAAGTGTCAATCAATAAATCAAAAAAAGTAAGACTCAAATGTATGGATAGTTGCTAATTGAAACGATAAACATAAATAAATGGCAAATTTCGGAACCGAAACTGCTAAACCTCCACACGGACCCCACTCAATCTCAAACCTGCGCAGTGTTTCCAACTCCTCAGTAAGGAAAGTCGCTAAATGACGTCATCGCCTAATTTGCATATTTCCCAGTTTGCATGTAATTGTAATCAACGTTGTAGGAGAGGAATAACGTTGTGGAAGAGACCAAAAAGTGAGTATAAAACACCCAAAATATGTTTTTGTACTAGAGGCTAAATGCTTTGGTTTATTTTAGTATGACAGAGAAGAAACATTTTCATTTATGTCCCACTCCGTAAGTCTGGATGGGATCTATAGTGACTTTGCGCATGCGCGATTCATCTGCCGTCTGGCCGCGGAGTGATGTGTCCTCTAATCAGACACTGGAAGTGCTGCAGGGTTACTGGACTGACAGTCTGTGCTTTGGGAGGGGGAGGAGCTCACAGCAGCACCTGCTGCTTGTTGAGGACAGTAACTGCAGAATGATCCGAGTTTTCCGGTCAGTCTCCAAAACGGCAGAAAAAGTCGATAGATTTGTCGCTAGTCACTTTTGACAAAAGTCGTTAGGACGCTTTGGACAGTCGCTAAGTTGGCAACACTTCCTGCGCAGAACAAAGCAAAAGGTTAGAAATCTTTCTATTTATTTATAAAATGCTTGTCGCCCGGCCGGGCAACGAGAAATGTATAAATTGTATCTGTTTATCGCCCGGGCATTGTTCTGGTTGCTTTGGGCGACTTGGTGACCGCGAACCTTGCACACTGCAATGGAAGTTGAAAAATACAGCTTTACCTGTCATACTATAATCTATGATGTTTGTGGCATTGAAATCACATGGGGACATGTTAGTGATTTATAAGGAAGGAATTGTCACTGTAGGGGAACAGGGATCTCCATCTGTTACCAGTCAGCTCAATGGGTGGTATTCTTATCATGTGGTTTAATTACCAGCTTAGACCTTTGGATGACAGATGTTATCACTGTAAACATGGCAGGAGTCAGACATCAGGAGGTTCCCTGCCATACTATGTGACATTTTGTTGTGTTGTTTCTTTGGGAAACCTCAACTGTCAGTGGATACAGTCCATAGAAATTAACCACCCGGACAGGATTCCATCTATTTTTTCATTAAGAAACAGCAGTAGCATATGGTCATAGTCGGATGGCGAAGCCAAATCCAACAAAGTTGCAAAGGTAGTAATATTCAAGCAGCCGGCAACCAAACTGAGTTCTTGTTCTACTGCTGCGGTAATTCAGGCGCAGTAGAAATGAAAGAAACAGACATGCATGTACATGTTACAGATATGATCAGAAACCTGGATAATGTTAGTTTCCTGCTGAAATCATAAAATACCTTTCTCATTTACGTTGTTCTTCAGTTTCACATCTAATAAAAATTGAAATGTTAACCGCAAAACCTCATGAATGAAGGCAATCTGTAACAAGTCAGATGAATGAGACTAACCAGTAATAAATGTAACCTGGGTTCAGACTAAACGATAACAGGAGCTGCTGTTAGTACTCAGCTTCCAGCTGTTGTAAGAGTTTTGGCTCTAAGTTTATTGAATGCTTGCAGCATCAGATGGCAGCAGTTTCACTATAAGCGTCTCCAAAATATGACAGTTAAGCACATTTATGCACATGGAACAAAACAAGTAGCTTTATCCTGGACATGGATAGGATCAGTCAGGATCTAATGGTGAATGACAGTATATACTTTTCTTCACATCAGACAGTCGAGCTGTCATGCCCAGAGTCATAGTTTATAAACTTATTTTTTTATTTGTAAAGTAGTTGGGCTAACATCACACACAGGCAGAATTTTTAGTGTTCAGGAAATCCTAAATTAACTGGACTGTTGGTTATTTGGACAGTTTGACATGTATGCTATTAAAACTTTTGCTTATTAATAAATTACTATGTATCATACATCTCTTGATGTGCTATCCAATCTTGCGTCCATGACGGACATTGCATTTATATGAGCCTCTCTATCGCTGTGCTAGTTATATCAATGAAGCCTTAAAGAACATTATCGAAAAAGTGACCTATATTTGAAAGATAAAATGACTTCACTTTAACAGATTGATAGAGCTAGCAATGTTGTGTCTGAAAAGGGCTTATGTGTATATTTTCTATTATGAAGTGAAAACTTGACTATTGATATGGTTAACTTTCTGGGGTCTTTTTTTAAATTTTATTTTACAAATGGGTAATCAAGGATGAAGGGCATAGGCATGTCCTTATTTTTCATTATGTGATTACCATCTCCCCTTTTTTGTCCGTGGATTAAAGTATGACCTGATGAAAGTGTTTGCTTAGGCTAAGAGGGACACTGGCATTCTAAGCTGCAAGGACAAAGTTGACTGCCCCCTTTGTTCTTCCCCTGTTCTCATCTCTGCTGTTTCTTTAGGTGTTGCAGTCTAATTTTAGCCCACCATCCATTAGAATAGGTGTGAACTTGATAAGACTGCAGTTTGATGATGCATTTTTCAGCAAGCTCAGAAATGTTTGCAGTAGTTTTATATGATTATCTTAGCATCATACATATATCAGGTATCAAAAGTGACCCTGGCAAGAATTTATTTATCATAACTGTAAAGACATAATCCATGCAAATGTGTTTGTGTGGGAAATTCTTAACTATGTCCCAGTATCTTTGTTTACACAAGACTGTAACCCAGTCACAAAGTCCACAGGTTTTTGGAATCCAGGGCCCACCATTATTTACCAGTCAGAAAATGCTGTAATGGCTGGAGCAGCAAACATTTTAAAATAGTTTCTTTGACCACACAAGGTCGCATACCACTTATTTGAAGTGAATTTAGGTCTCTTGTAGTCAATTTTTAATCTCCTACATGATGTCTGCAAGCTAGCAATAGGAGGTTGTGAAATATCACCTGGCATGCATTTTACACCAGAGGCTAACCACCTTGATAACTGTTTAATACAAGAACAGTGAAATTGCTTATATTGGGTTTAGATTTGTTGGACTGGCCCTTCCAGTGTTCTTTCCAGTGTTTAGATATTACTATCATTAAACTGTATAGGTTTTGCCTATATATTTTTCCTTCATTTTGCTTTTCAGAAACAACCTCATGTGGCATTTCATGCTAAATGCAAACTTGTATGTCCACCTCAACATTGTGCTTGTGTCTGGCAGGGTGAAGAGGGGCCTCCCAGTCTGGAGTATATCAAGGCCAAGGACCTGTTCCCCCAGAAGGAGCTGGTGAAGGAGGATGAAAGCCTTCAGGTGAATTGAACAATTTGCATTAACCTAAGAGAAAACACCGATCTACAGTACAGTCCCAACTGGTCAGATTCCCAGCAACATGTCTGTAGATTGGACAACCAGGAGCTGGTAAAAAGACCAAATGTGACACTTCCAGATTATATCTTTATTTCCTTACATTTTATTTGCGGGGTCTAATATAACATCTGAATTTCCTCTGAAACACCCTCCACCTGAGGCTTGGTAGTGTGCTGAGTGATGTCTTATGATTGCTAAGATATTACTGCAGGAGTTGCAACTTGAGTGACTGGAGGGCAAATACTGAAGAACAAATGACAGTTTCTTAAAGGAACATTTTTTCATTGTAAATGTTCTGCCCCCTTTATCAGTATTCAACACAGAAAAAGTTAATTAGGAAACTTGGAGGATAACAAAATATTTCCATTTAAATGCAACCACTACCCTCACTCCACAAGATAAGGTGTTGTACTTGCACTAAAAGAAAAAACAAATGTTCTTCAATATTTATTTAGGAAATTGATTTTGAATTAGACCATATTAGTTACCATATTAAGATAAGGAATTTATTTATGCAAAGCCTTAACCTGAAAAAAGGGAAAGTTTTGAAAGTGGGAAGTTGAAAATGTTGACATGCTTTTGTATGTATGAAAGGGCTAAAGGCTTCTCAGAAAGTGTAGTGGTTGTCACATAGCTGTGCTTTTCATACCTCACTTACTGGCTTTATGTCACATTCAGACACCTATTTTACAACTTTTGAGTTATGAATGTAAATTTAAATATGTTTTATAAATTACAATATTCATCAATCTTTTAAAGATCAACTTATTTTAGTATAGCTTATCAATTTTATTTTAAATTAACTTCCTGTGTGAACCCTATAGAGGGGTACATTAAACCAAGCTGTTCAACTAAAAAAACAAAAACAAAACAGGAGTCACTGCAGAGGACTGACAAAAACATGGTGGCTTAAAAGCATTTACGTCTCCTAAGTGAATAAAATTTGTAAATCTATTCTGTTGATGATGCCAAGAGCAAAACTGATGGGCAACTTGTGCTGTGACTTCTGTGGTGTTGAGTTTATGCTCATTGGTTATCTGTGGCTTAACCAAGCTGGTCATCGTATGTCTAGAGAACCGAACAAAGGAAAGGTGGAGAGAGGAGGGATTTGCCCAGCCTCAGGTCACTATCTGTTCTTTGTTTTTGTGGTTTGCAGTTGAAGCATGCTTCCACTTGGTTTGCACTGAACTGCAGGGATCATCAACCTCTTCAAAAGTGTTTTTATTACTGAAGGGCTTCGCTTCAAGGAACTTTGTGTGTCACAGGGTCTCAGTAAATGTTATTTCCAGCTAAGCAGTGTGCACTCCACCTTAATCTGAACCACCAGAAAGGACTTTGTAATTGTCTTCCTTACAGCATTTTTTTTCTTGCTCTCTTATATTTCCTTCCCCTCCCCCTTCATTCACACATGCAGTCACACACTGTTTCTGCTTTTGTGTTTTTTGTAATGTGCAGGCACTCCCATGATACTTTCACTGACAGCTGATGTCTCCTACCACTGTTTTGCCCTAGGCAAATTACAGGCATTCCCCACCCCACCAAATTTAATGCATTGCTGCCTCCCCTCCCGCGTGCGTGCAAGCTCAGCTGTATGCTTACAGTTGTGTGTGCATTTGCACACGCGCATGTTCTCCCAGGCAGGCTGCTCAAACCGGAAGTCACGACTCACAAGTCAGAGAGTGTTATTCACAGGTCTTTCTGCTCACTCTCTATTCCTCCCTCTCTTTTATGTTTCTGCTGCTGAAGGCTTTGTAGAGGAAACGTGACACAGTATCTTCTGCTGCACTTGCTGGCTGCCAGTGACTCATGTACCTACTTTCGGAGCACAGCTTGCTTAATGCAACTCCCAGTCTGTACAGCACGTCCACTATGGCAGTCTCAGCAGGACATGTTGGGGCTCCTCTCACCAAAGAAACACACAGACTCAGTAGCTGCATGCTGCTCTCATTTCAGCCATTTCTGCTGCTGTTGAGGCGGTTTGTGTTGCAATTTGGCTATATTCCCTCGCTCATACACACTAATGCACATATTGAATTTTTCATCTTTCCTTACATTGTAAGACTGTATCTACAGATTTTGCTTGGATTCCAGCAAAAGATGGTTACATTGCAGATGAAATATTTCTTTGCATGCTCAATGTTACAGTTGGATTTTAATTATTCCAATTTTTGAGGGCTGACTGCGTGGTGCCAGGGGGATTGCTTCCTATGCTTGGCTCTGTTGGAGTACTACGTGCTCCATTTCCCAGGTTAATCTACACTCCTTTCTGTCATCATGCTTCCTGTCTGGACTCAGGTGCACATTTTAAGTTAAAGGGAACCAGCAGATGCAATGATAAATATCAGAAGTTTAATGTTTTTTAGCCTAAGCTCTCTGGACTAACAACAATCTGACGCACTGAGGGATTTTGACCAGTTTATATTCTGTAATATTCCTTTGAACAGAAAAAAAATGTAGTTTTATTTTAAATTTATTATATGTGTTGTCTGTTTTCAGCACAAACGGTCAAAGGTCTGTTGTGTGGGTAGATGTTAACTTGTGTTTTATGGGTCTATCAGTCATATTCTGCTTGGGTGCACTTTGTGCTGTGGCTGTACTTTTAACAACATTGACTGATTAGACCTCTTCAAATTTGACCTTTTTCATAAAACATATGCAAACTGATATTATTCCCATTCTCCAAGGTCTAAATTAACTAAATATACCAATTAATTTGATCTTGGACCTTGGCTATGCCTGCCTCAAGAGCCTGTGTAAATTTTAACTCATTTTAATGCACAAACAATTGGGACGCTGCAAAAACATCAACGTAGTAGTATGATAGCACTGCACTGACGCATATATTGCATAAGAAACTGTCAGACAGGATGTCACTAATACATATAGTGTCACTTGTTCACTGTGGCTTTCTTGAAACTGTCAAATTTGTTCCTGTGGTACTTCACAGGTACTTACACAGGTGTTCATGTGTTTACTACCATATGCAAGAAAATTTTATTGGCTTTCATTTTGTACCACTTTCAGTACTATAGCATCAACCTCTGGGAAGCTAAAATGAAAACAAGGACATAATATCTCGAATTTTGCAGCGTTTTTGAAAAACGTCAACAATAACATTACATGGCTCTTGAGGCAGGCATAGCCAAGGTCCAAGATCAAAGTAACTGATATATTTAGTTAATTTAGACCAGGGGTCGGCAACCTTTAACACTCAAAGAGCCATTTCGACCTGTTTCCCACAGAAAAGAAAACACCGGGAGCCGCAAAATCCTTTTGGCATTTAAAATGAAGACAACACTGCATATATCGCTTTTTTTTTCTTTTTTCTTTTTTTACCTCTATGCCCTTGTTAATCAGCCATGATTAATTAATTACAAAGCCTCTAATTATTCATTTTTTAAATTGTGTCCTTCTACTAATATTTATCTTACCTGGTTAATGTCATTTTTGCTCTTGGACCTCATATGTTACGTAATGTTAGCTGGAAATCAATATTTTGCGAATGTCTATTTAACTTGTAAAATCTATTTATCTTAAGCTAATAACTTTTCTCCGGTAAGTCGCTGCCCTATTTTCCAAGACGACACTCCTCTGACTCTCTGACCTGCTGCCGTGTTCTTGCGAGTAACGTGTATTACCCTATCATGAGTACTTTTGACTCAAAGACAAGACATGTCTTTCTTGGAGTGGAGCTTTAATATACAGGCTTGCCATTCTTGAGTACAAAACTATGGAATAAGATTAGTCAAAAGTATTCATCCACGATTCTAACCATTCGTATTCGTAATGTTAAACATTTGTATGTTAATAAAAAATGTGTACACAAAATTCTGCTGTCATATGCATGAGTTTGATAAATTAAGGGTTAGGATTGTTTTTACGAGTATGAACCTAAAAGTTGTGAGTGCAACTCTAATTTCTACGACTACGAAGTCTTCCCTGTGAGGACGAATTCAAGTTTATGGGTACGAGTAGAAAAATACTGGAATGACGTCACATAGGTCACAGGGGAAGGTAATCGAACACAGATTGCTCCAAACGCGCATGCGCCATTTATAAAGAGTAGACGCCGGGTGGACCTACCGGGGCAGGTGACGCCTCACAGGTCAAGTAAATAACACATCCAACTTCTTGTAATTTATTTATTTCATGAAACTGTACTGTTTTAATTGATATACAGTTTATGGACGAAAGACGGTACTGCTTAGCTTGCACGCTAACGAGCCGGGCCGGTGACACATTAGCCTTCTAATGCAAGGAGGCTAATGAGGAGGCTAAGGAGGCTTAATAACAAAACAAACATAATTTGAGATTATGAATCGTGGCAATTGGCGTATGAATCAGCCCATTGTACAGCCTAAATTGCTGTAAATTAAGTCCAGTTTTAGTTCTTTGCAAACTCAGACACGTGCATTAGTTTAGTTTAGAATGAATCTGGCGGAGTTCGGTAAAGTTGGAAAGATATTCACAGATTCGGACTTCCGGCATCAATAACTCATGAGATATATGTTGTCAAAACATGAACGATGCCTCTTTCAAATCGTTTTAAGGTAGACAATGTGCTACAAGGCCAATTTTATCAAAAGTCGCTGTATTTCAAGCTACAGAAATAACATTGGCGTCTATGAGCAGCCGGCGGTGCAACGAGTGAACAGGGACCGTCTGCAAATAGCAAAACCGCTGCAACAGCGAAAAGAGACACTACACATATATTCAATAACTTCACTGTAGAGCCACCAAAATCACTGGAGCCATGAATGGGCTCTTGCTGGTCAAACTACAACTATTGCTTTGGCGCTAAATTAAAAATCTGAATTTTAAGGAATTTTTGTGTTTTGTATGATTATTTTATGAGTATTAAAATGACACTTTTCTTCATGTATGTGGTATATTTTATATAACACACAGGAAAAATGGCATAAGGACATAGTGTACTTGCTGTGACCTGTGCTGGTCAGACCGTCAGGTTTATTACCTCCAAGTATTGTCTGTACAGTCCTTAACTAGAAAAATATTACTCTCAATTTAACATTATGGTATAAATGAATCAATTGACACTGAAACTTTGCAATAAAGTGTCTTATCGTCTTTCTTCTCAATCATCAGTACTTGAGGTGACAGTCTAAACAGTTTGTTTGGTATATTGGTGTTATCTGATACTCTCTTTGGTAAGGATTGTAAATTCCATTACTATACAGAATTATGTGTTTGGACAAACAAGTACACTATGCCCTTTTGCCATTTTTCCTGTGTGTTATATAAAATATACCACATACATGAAGAAAAGTGCCATTTTAATACTCATAAAATAATCATACAAAACATAAAAAATCCTTAAAATTCAATTTTTCATTTAGCACCAAACAAAGAGTTGTAGTTTGACCAGCCGCAGCCGATTCATGGCTCCAGTGATTTTAGTGGCTCTACAGGGTACAAGAGTAAAGTTATTGAATAAATGTGCAGTGTCTCTTTTCGCTGTTGCAGCGGTTTTGCTATTTGCAGACGGTCCCTGTTCACTCGTTGCACCGCCGGCTGCTCATAGACGCCAATGTTATTTCTGTAGCTTGAAATACAGCGACTTTTGATAAAATTGGCCTTGTAGCACATTGTCTACCTTACAACGATTTGAAAGAGGCATCGTTCATGTTTTGACAACATATATCTCATGAGTTATTGATGCCGGAAGTCCGAATCTGTGAATATCTTTCCAACTTTACCGAACTCCGCCAGATTCATTCTAAACTAAACTAATGCACGTGCCTGAGTTTGCAAAGAACTAAAACTGGACTTAATTTACAGCAATTTAGGCTGTACAATGGGCTGATTCATACGCCAATTGCCACGATTCATAATCTCAAATTATGTTTGTTTTGTTATTACGCCTCCTTAGCCTCCTCATTAGCCTCCTTGCATTAGAAGGCTAATGTGTCACCGGCCCGGCTCGTTAGCGTGCAAGCTAAGCAGTACCGTCTTTCGTCCATAAACTGTATATCAATTAAAACAGTACAGTTTCATGAAATAAATAAATTACAAGAAGTTGGATGTGTTATTTACTTGACCTGTGAGGCGTCACCTGCCCCGGTAGGTCCACCCGGCGTCTACTCTTTATAAATGGCGCATGCGCGTTTGGAGCAATCTGTGTTCGATTACCTTCCCCTGTGACCTATGTGACGTCATTCCAGTATTTTTCTACTCGTACCCATAAACTTGAATTCGTCCTCACAGGGAAGACTTCGTAGTCGTAGAAATTAGAGTTGCACTCACAACTTTTAGGTTCATACTCGTAAAAACAATCCTAACCCTTAATTTATCAAACTCATGCATATGACAGCAGAATTTTGTGTACACATTTTTTATTAACATACAAACGTTTGACATTACGAATACGAATGGTTAGAATTGTGGATGAATACTTTTGACAGTAATCTTACTCCATACAAAACGATGTGAAACTACAGGCGTTGCTTCTCCATCTCCTCTGCATCAACCTTGCGCTCTCATGTCCTAGCCAGAGGAAAACCCCAGCAGCACATCCGGTGGAGTGACGCGTCAAAATAAGAGCGGTAATTTCACAATAAAACTCTATATTAAAATGCAGTGAAACGCGCCTGAAAGGCAGAACAATTTATTTTCCAAAGTTACAGGGAGCCACAACAGAGGGCTGAAAGAGCCGCATGCGGCCACGGGTTGCCGACCCCTGATTTAGACCTTGGAGAATGGGAATAATATCAGTTTGCATACGTTTGATGAAAAAGGCCAAATTTGAAGAGGTCTATTGCAGGGGTCGGCAACCCGCGGCTCCGGAGCCGCATGCGGCTCTTTCAGCCCTCTGTTGTGGCTCCCTGTAACTTTGGAAAATACATTGTTCTGCCTTTCAGGCGCGTTTCAATGCATTTTAATATAGAGAATTGTATTGTGAAATTACCGCTCTTACTTTGACGTGTCACTCCACCGGATATGCTGTGCCTGTGACATGAGAGCGCAAAGCTGATGCAGAGAGACAACACGGAGCTTCCGATTCCCACACGTTTCATGCCTTTTTTAAAATTTTACTCCTTGATAAGCAACGCCTGTAGTTTCACATCGTTTTGTACTCAAGAATGGCAAGCCTGTATATTAAAGCTCCACTCCAAGAAAGACACGTCTTTGAGTCAAAAGTACTCATGATAGGGTAATACACGTTACTCGCAAGAACACGGCTGGATGTCATATCCAGGCAGCAGGTCAGAGAGTCAGAGGAGTGTCGTCTTGGAAAAATAGGGCAGCGACTTGCCGGAGAAAAGTTATTAGCTTAAGATAAATAGATATAGATTTTACAAGTTAAATAGACATTCGCAAAATATTGATTTCCAGCTAACATTATGCAACATATGAGGTCCAGGAGCAAAAATGACATTAACCAAGTAAGATAAATATTAGTGGAAGGACACAATTAAAAAATGAATCTATCTAATTAGAGGCTTTCTAATTAAGTAATCATGACTGATTAACAAGGGCATAGAGGTAAAAAAAAAAACAAAAAAACAACAAACCGATAGATGCAGCGTTGTCTTCATTTTAAATGCCAAAAGGATTTTGCGGCTCCCAGTGGTTTCTTTTCTGTGGGAAACGGGTCGAAATGGCTCTTTGAGTGTTAAAGGTTGCCGACCCCTGGTCTATTGAATGATGTTGTTTCATATAAGCCTGATTTCCTGACGTCTTACAGTATTCCTCATCTGCGCTGCTGCATGTCTTCTGTTAACATGCAGTAGTGGGTCCACTATGTGACTCAGCACTGCATGCTAATGCAGAATGAGGTAATGTTGTCTCTAAGCAACACTGTTGTCCTCACTACCAGCAATGAAACAAGACCTGAGTTGCAATTCGCGGTCCCCAATCATTAGTGTAGGGCAGTCAAAATGTGATGTGGCAATCACACAGAAGTGATGACTATGGTAAAATAAACTGTGAAGAGGTCATGTAAGTGAGGAATAAATAGGTGTAACACAATCCCCGATGTTACCAATGGGCTGTACTTTCAACCAGAAACAGTATTTTTGTACAATGACCCAAAGTGATTTATTCTCTGCACATGTTAGAACTCAATTCTTTCTGGTCAGCAGTATTCATAAATTAAAACTGCAAACAACGTTTAACGGGTCCTCGCTCACCCATGCATTAAGAGACGTGACGCAAGTTGAGGTGTGGTGTACATTGGGGTGTGACACAAAAGTGAAGTTGTCGATACGTAGCTGACCAATTTCAGGGATTATTTCACAAACTTTGGAGATATGGTATGTGCTAACACAGAGCATTTTCACAGTTATAGTGTGCTTTATACGGAGGCAAAATGGCAGACAAGTCTTACAGAAATGCTAAAGTTGAAATTGGTGTTTTAAAAAAAGAGGGCAAAATATAGTTAAACCACTTAAAGAGACTGAAACATACTGGCAGCAAATGCAGTAAGACTAAAACATAATTGGAGTGGAGTCAGTTTAAATAGGCTGAAACATACTGCTAGCCAATAAAAAAAAAGAATAAAACATACCAGGAAGCAGTTTGTCAAGGTTGAAACACCCTGCCAATACAGAGAGGCAGAAAAAACTGAATGCCAGTGTAAAGAGGATGAAAGAATAATGGACAGAAATATGGACAACCGACTAATAGTACATCAAAGTGTAAAACATGTAATTTCGTCTTCAGGTGGCACTATGAGTGTGAGTGGATATTATGATATGGATGTCATATTAGCAGGACTGTGATCAGTCATGTAAAGTTTGAGTCAGATTGCATCATGTAGAAGGGATTTACACAGCGTTTCTTGCTTCGTAGCGTGTCATCAAAGTTTAGTGGACCGCCATGGCCTTATCCTTTGACTTGTGCATACAATTTTCACAAATTTTCTGCCTTAAGGCAAGTTGTATATATTGTGCACTTTTGAGGTCTTTTGGAGTTACCCTCTATGAGGAGATAACCACTGAAAATGACCAAAATCACGAAAAATATCAAAGCTAATCCAAGATGGTGGACTTCCTGTTGGGTTTAGAGGTTTGGTCCCTTTGACTTTTTTGTTCGCCCTGATGTGTTTACATATATGTACCAAATTTTGTAGGCATAGGTGAAACATGTTGCGGGTGTTATTTGTTAAAATTACTGTAGGGGGCGCTATGATACATGCAGTGGCAAGATGCATAGAGTGTCCTTCCTTTAGCCAATTGTGATGTGTGTGTGGAAATTTTGGTGAATTTCTGAGTATTCCTAATGTGTAAAAAAATATTTACTGTTTCATGGCGAAGAATCAAATTTCCAGGGGCGCCTATGGCTACACCATCAGACTTTTGCAGAACATTTTGATAACTTTTCATCACTATGTACTGGTGTATGCAGTCCCTAATAAAAGTCTTATCACTTATCCAAGTTGTAGGAACAACAAATTACAACTTGACTTGCAGATGATCAATTGGAATTAGAAATGGCTCCTATGAATGGCAAAGCCCTTTAGATCATATTTATGATACCAAAATAAAGTTTTGTATCATTCATTGAGTTTTATCATTTAATTAGGACAGAAAGATCAGCTTTTGCTTGGACAAGTCTTGTCGCATTCAAAATAATTTAGAAATTGTACATATACTTTATTTTGAGTACACAAATGTGTTCCAAAAACATCAGAACATAAAGTCATGTTGCCTTGCGAAAAAGAATTAATATCGTGTATGACTCCCATGAGCTTGGAGGACTGCATTAATATGTCTCACCAATGACTCAAACACAACTTGTTTTGTTGTTGTCTTTTGTTTAATGCTGGTTTCTGAGCACTAATTTGACCATGGAGACCACCGCATGAGAGAATTGAACAAACTGTCCTTGTAGATACAAGGATTTCTGGTGACCAGTTCATGTGTAGCTCTGATGCAGTTGAAAAGGGGCTGGCCCTGGACTGTCGAAGCAACAAACGGTCGTCTCTAACAGTTATCTCACAGGGTCTGCCTGACCTGGGCTTTTTATGAACATCACCAGTTTCTTCAAATCTTTTTCTTATCCTCTCCACTTGACGTTTGGATACATTAAAGATGTCTGCCACCTCAGCAGCAGACTTGATCTTCAGCCTCTTGATGATCAACACTTTGGTCTGTGGTTGAATCTTTGGCATGTTGTCAGAGGTCAGGTTGCACTTCATAGAAGGGTCTGGTGTGCTCGGGTTCTTTTTATACACACCTGGTAATGTGTTAATTGCAGTATTTGTCACAAGTGAAGCTCTAATCTGTGATTGGTTGAATCATTTTAAAGACAGGACAAGACTTTTGGCCTTGTAAACAGATGTTATGGGCTGTACCAAGCTGTGAACATCAGGACACTTTTTGATGGTTTCATTTTGCACCCAGCTATTAATGTGAAAGCCGTTGACATTAAAATTAACCTTTTTTTTGTAACAACTGATTGATTAGAAATAAAGTTATATACCATTTTAAGTTACTATGTCCTTATGCGACAAGACTATTATCAGGTACACTGGCCAAATATGAGGTCTCTTAGAGTTGCCCCCTAGGAGGAGTTCATTCTTGGTTAGGGTTAGTCTTGGTGCATCTGCAAATTTTCATGCGAATTTGAGCATGTTTAGGACCTCAAACGTGTTTAAGAAGTCGGAAGAAAAATAAAATTGCATTACAATAGGGTCTTCGTATTAATCGGTGCTCGAACCCTAAATATCTTGCTGTTTACTTTTTCATTCCCTTGAAAAAGCAGCTATAGTAAACACTAAAAAATATTGACCAGAGTGGTAAGTGTGATGCCAATCCCTTTGAAACTGTTTAAAAGCTTCAGTTTTTATACAGATTGGAACATGGTTCAGAAATTGGCAAATGTAACCATTCGTCTCTTCCACTTGGTTGATTTTTAAAAATAATGCCCTACCTCAGAATAAAATGAAAAATCTCCAATTACCTTAATGTGGGGGCTTATTACAGCCAAAATCATGGCTTGGCCATAACTGTAATAAAATGGGTACAATTAAGAATGTTAATGGACAGTTTAGGATACCTCACTGTGCCATCAGCATTGGTACAAACAGTCTCCCTCCCAGTCCTACCTCTTGTCTCCCTGCTCATTCAGGCTCACCAACAAACCCTCTGAACTCACAAAGATTCTTCTGTAAAACTATCTGCTAGTTGGAGAGCTATGCAAGCACAATGTTTTTTATGTCCTCCTTTTCTCATATCTTCAGTGTCATTCGGATGATGGAAGCATGAACTGTCTGACTTATGTTGACCGCTGGGTATTGCTTAAAAAATGTAAATACTAGTCCAAATATGGTATTTCCAGTTTCAGTATTGATGCCAGCTTAGTCTGGCTTTCCCCGATGTAGACTTCAGGTTTATGAGTACCATTTCCTCTCTTCTTTTACTATCTGGTTGTAATTGATTTGAAAATCCTTGCCACTACAGGAAACGGCATCACCTGCAAGCTGAAAATGACAGCCTTTGCAGAGAATGTGGCTTGTACAATAAGGCTGGACTTGTTGGTTCTTCTGGTCAGTTAGCCATTTTAATGACAATTCTTGTCTCCCTTCTTGTGGATGCTCCACTAAAACAATTTCCCCATCACTATTTTGCACAGTGCCATTGCTGCATCGTGGACTGAGACAATTGTAATCGTTTTTTAAAAATGCAAGCAAGCCAGAGTGTTTCCTTCTGTTGCAGAATGGTACTAAAGTGCATCCATATCATTCTCCAGTGCTGACATAACCCTCAGTTCTAGCTATTCTTCGCTTTAAGGAACATCACAGGTTGATGCATGTTTCTTTTCAAATACATCAGTGTTTATTTTTTTTATTACCATTTGGTCCAGACAGGGGAAAAAAATTCAGTTTTTTTTTTTTTTTTTTAACAGTCTTTCATTGTGTTGTTTGTAATCATGTGACTTACAGACGGTGTTACTGTATCTAGTAAAATTTCTTGCCATATACATTGTTATAAGATGATGAATCCCACTGACTTGGTTGATCGTTTGACTTTTCAATCTGGTGTCATCATCATGTCCAAAGTTTAGTTCATCAGATACTTTGATTTATGACTAAATACCTGCAATAGTAATGAGGTTGTCACCAGCTTTATCTATAATTTGTGTTTAATACTACTTAACAAATGTTAGCATATTGGGTTGCTAAAGTAAGATGGTCAGGATACTATACACAAACATGCCAGTACTGACTTTAAGCATATTGGCATGCTTACATTAGGCTTAAACAAAAAGTACCGCTGTGCCTAAGTACAGAGTCACAGAGCTACCATGGTAACTGTACAGTCTTGTTAACCAGAGTTTTGTATGGGGATCTTCAATAGGTAGCACTAGCTTGGACAACACTGAGAGCACAGCTTTAAAATAGACTAATGGATGTCAAGATTAGACTTGCAGTAGACACAATAAAGCTGAGTAAACAGGTGTTGTTGTAATGATTTTAATGCTCAGCAGACTTAAACAGTCATGTTTTGGGTCTCTGCAGGTGCCGTTCCCAGTTCTTCAGGGGGAAGGGGTGGAATATCTTGGCCGTGCTGATGAAGCCATCATTGCCATTTCTAACTACAGGCTCCACATCAAGTTCAAGGACTCTGTCATCAACGTGAGTGCACGTCTGAGATGATAAACATACTGAACAGCCACAATGGCGCAAATGTCTTCGTGATCACTACTGTTGCCATGTCATGCCACTACAAAAACCAATAGCAGGAGAGAAAAGGATAAAGTGTTTACTTTGGATACACATGGGCTTTTTCCTTTTTCCCCATATAAATTTTATAAACACATAATTGTGCAAACACGACAAATAAACCTACAAGTATTTTCATAGGTTAAAGCAGTTTTAGTTGTATTCCAGCATAGTTGACTTGAAGTTTGAGAATGTTGGTACCAGGACTGTGCCATGGGGGTAGCGGGCTATCTGATCCTCGGACAGGAGAGGTTTAATGGGACGTCCAGGCTCCAAAAGCTCGGCCCCCACTGGCACTAATGTCCACCAGCCTGCTTTTGCTGACGTCAGTTCTTGCTCAAACACAAACAGTCCAATTGTTTGCATTCACTGGCAGTGAAAATTGTACGTTTTCCCAAATCCCTGTCATCTTTTCCAAAAGGATTTGACGTCTGGAAATGATCAGGTTGTTTAGGAAAGAAAGAAATGAGGTGAGGGCTGAGACATCACTGAGACATTTGTGTTGTCTTTTCACCTTGACTTACTTTAGCAGAGGACAGTGAGATGAATGCACTGAGTTTGAGTATCACCAATTAGCAGTCCCTATAGAGGTCATTTCCTCCTAGGCAGACTCCTGCCTTGACCCTAGCAAAAGAGGTAAACTGTACAAATGCCAACAAGCCACAACCTCTCACCCAGACCTCCCTTCACAGCTCACCCTCCTACTTCTAAGCTGCTTTCTTGCCCTTTGCTCCTGTCTGTTTGTTTTTCTCTCCATGATTTCCATTTGGCTTGGTCATGTGCTGCAAGTAGTTCACTGCGTGATCCACTCAGTTATGTTTCATCTTACAGCCTCTTTGGTGTTTTCTTTCCTTTAACTCTTCATTTCCCTTTGTCTCCTGAAGTTTTTTAGTTTAATTGTTTTTTTTTCCCCCCATTTCCTCCTGTCTTGTGTCTTCCCTCCTCCTTCTCTCTCTGTTTGTGTTCCATGGTGTCACTGTGTTATAGACCTACCCAGGTGTGGACAATGAGATATCTGTGAGTATCATAATATAAAACACCATCCCCTGCCACAGTCTAGATGACTTAGTCATTCTAATTTACATTCAGCTGAGTGGTAATGCTGGATTTATAATATTCTCTGAAAGCACCCTGCTAAATAATTGTGATGCAGGACTGACCATGAAATAAACAAGCACTATTTCTACCATGATTCAAAGTAGTTGGTCATACAAGGTGCACACAGTGCTGTTGCATAAGGATTTGTCCAAAAATGAAGTTGCGTAGATGACTTGTAAATATTGCCGGTGACCTCATTAACCCTTCAGTCTACAGTACTACTTATAGCTTTAAAGGCAATCAAGACATCAGGTGTATCGCTGCTGGCTGGTATCAGAGAAAGTCAGAAACAGACAAAGTCTTCCTCTGTTTCACAGTGAGACTGTGCTTTGTGTGCCTAGCCTGGGTTCAGTCTGTACTATACAAGAGGGTGGGAACTTCTCTACAGATGTGCTGTCTGCTCCGACAGTGGACCATCATTCTGATTGCACGTGCTCTCTGTCTCACCCTACAGGTGCCTCTCAGGCTGATAGAAAGCGTGGAGTGCAGAGACATGTTCCAGCTGCACATCATCTGCAAAGACTCTAAAGTTGTCAGGTAAGAAGAGTAACACACACACACACAGATTAACTCTGCAGAGTGATTGAGACGGCTGTTGATAACCGGAGTAAATGCAGCACAGCACTTTGGTGGTCATTTGTATTAATAATGCAATAGTTCAATTCTGTCGAGCCTTTAGGAAGCAATTTTGGTCACACATTGCCCTGCTTGACCACTAATCAATGTTTCTACGTGTACAAATAGCTGTTACAATACTTAACTTTAGTAATAAAATTATGTTAACATTGATATTTTTATTGCTCTCCTTCTGAATTATTTTTTGACGCTAGCAAATATGGAGATTGTGTCTTTAATATTCACAGTTCAACAGGGTTATTCCAGCTGGTGTAAAGTGAGCTTTGGAGTGAAAATACATTATTCTGGGGCTTGGGAAGGGAGCAAGAGTTGTCATTGATAATGACTTTGGAAACTCATTGTTAGACACATGTGACATTAAGTTGCATGTGTCTATGATGAAACTTTTTCTTTTGGTATGACTATATGTTGACATGACAACAAACTTCATGACCAGCTTTTACATCATTTGAACATCAATCCATTTGATTGATCAAACAATCAATAGATATTAACTTAATGCTCAAATGGACTTTTTGTATGCTTTAAAATTTTTCAGTTTATAATACAATAAATTACACTATTATTAATAATAAAAGAATGGGGGAAAAAATCAAATTCATGACCATGTAAATTGTCATTAGTTCTAGCCGTAATGGGCAATTCATCAAAATGTCAATATTTCACAGAAACAAGCAGAAGACAGTGACACAAGCTATTTCTTTCTTTACTTTTATAAATTTGGGGATTTTGTTGCTGAATATTATAAATGCAACACAGAAATCTTATTTTGTATTGTCAATTACATGAATGAGGCATTTTCCTCCAGTAAGTACTGCCGTCTTTCTAACCTAAACACCACATAAAATAAAATGAAAGTAAGAGGTTGTACCTCAGGCTTCTGCTGAAAGACTGTTTTGCAGAATTGATCTGTAGCTGCTTTTATTAGTGATGTCAATAATTTGATGTGACTGTTACATTGTCATTTGCCCAGGACAAACAGATGGAGAATATTTAGATGATATTTACAGAGTTTCAAAGGAAAAATGGGCAAGGTCTGCTTTTATTTTCAGCAGCCTGAAATTCTTATCTCTATCTGATCATGAACATCTGTGTAGTTCAGAACCAGTGGAGCCTTCAGATGCTCTGTAACATATCTGCCAGAGGCATCTTGGTTCCTCATCATGAAGCAGCCACATTTATACCACTGCTTCTACATGCTGGAAAGTCACTGAACATCTGATGAGTTTTTTTTCTTGATTTTCTCTTAGTTCACAATGCATAAAGCTGTAAGGAGATATTTTCTTGTGAAGTTTTCTCATCTTCGTACTGGGGCTCCACAGATGCCACTTTGCAACGTTCAAGCAGTGCCAGGAGTGGGTTAAACGTCTGAACCGGGCCGCCGCCCACCCGTCCCGGCTGGAGGACCTGTTCGCCCTGGCATATCATGCTTGGTGTCTGGGAGGCAGCGCTGATGATGAAGACCAGCACGTTCATCTCTGTCGCCCAGGTTCACATACACAACAACTCTACACTAAAGTTTAAGAACAACTTTGGAATTTCTTTTTTTTTCATTGTATGTCCTGTGTGTGTGTAGGTGATCATGTGTGTCAGAGAATGGAAATGGAGGTCAAGAGGATGGGCTTCGACACACAGAACGTCTGGAGAGTGTCTGACATTAACTGCAACTACAGGTATGTCACAGATACTTTTTCATAAATAACGTGGCTCTGTTGACCTCACAGATAACCATACTGTATGTAGTACTAGTAGTATATGAGACGGCTGTGAATGGTGAGTAGCAGTGTTTGAAAGAACTTTCCCGAGTTGTGACAGAGAGGAGGGCTGGAATCGGGCAGGACTAGAAACACTGTCACCACAATGTCGCCAGTCTGAACAGATTGTGTGAGGAACAGTTTGTGTGTTTTGGCACCTCTCAGCACTGACTGTCAAAACTCGGGTGCAGTTACTTCTTGGTTGGCAACACTGAAGTTAAATGTAGATTTCAAAAGTACACTTTCAAGGTAGCTCTAAAAGACTTGTAGCTTGCTGGATGAGGATGGCAGCTGTAGTTGGATCAGATTAGTGAGGCAAGCCTCTTCAGGGGGCCGCTCATACAACCCCTGGCAAAAATTATGGAATCACCAGTCAGTTGTTTAATTTGTAGAAAAAAAGCAGATCAGACATGTCACAAAACTAAAATCATTTAAAATGGGAACTTTCTGGCTTTAAGAACCTCTAAGAAATCAAGAAATAAATTGTGGTAGTCAAAAACAATTGCTTTTTTAGATCAAGCAGAGGGAAAAATTATGGAATCACTCAATTCTAGGGAAAAAATGATGGAATCACCCTGTAAATTTCCATTTCCAAAACTACCACCTGCATCAGATTAAATCTGCAAATTAGACTGTGGTTAAATAGGAGTGCTCAGATCTTGGAGAGTAGTTTCACCAAGTGGATTGACATGAATCATACCACAATTTTTTCAGTTGAAACAGTTAAAACAAAGGACAGGATTATCTGACTTATCAGAAGGTAAATCATCACGGAATGTTGCAAAAGATGTTGATTGTTCACAGTCAGCTGTGTCTGAAATCTGGACCAAGTACAAACAACATGAGAAGGCTGTAAAAGGCAAGCATACTGGTAAACCAAGGAAGGCATCAAATCATCAAGACAGAAAACCTAAAGCAATATGTCTTGAAAACAGAAAATGCACAGCAAAACAAATGAGGAACAAATGGGCGGAAACCGAACTGTAAGAAACCACCTAAAGGAAATGGGATTTACATACAGAAAAGCTTAAAGAAAGCCATCATTAACACCTAAACAGAAAAAACAAGGTTCCAGTGGGCTAAGGAAAAGCAATCATAGACTATAGATGACTGGAAGTCATATTCAGTGATGAATCGCGAATCTGCATTGGGCGAGGTAATGATGCTGGAACTTTTGTTTAGTGCTGTTCCAATGAGATTTATGAAGACGACTGCCTGAAGAAATCATGCAAATTTTCAGAGTCATCGATGATATAGGGATGCATGTCAGGTAAAGGCACTGGGGAGATGGCTGCCATTACATCTTCAATAAATGCACAAGTTCACGTTGACATTTTGGACACTTTTCTTATTCCATCAATTGAAAGGATGTTTGGGTCAGATGACATAATTTTTCAAAAATGATAATGCATCTTGCCATAGAACAAGAACTGTGAAAGCTTTCCTTGACGAAAGACACATAAGGTCAATGTCATGGCCTGCAAATAGTCCGGATCACAATCCAATTGAAAATTTGTGGTGGTAATTGAAGAAAATGGTACATGGCAAGGCTCCAACCTGCAAAGCTGATCTGGCAACAGAAATCGGAGAAAGTTGGAGCCAGATTGATAAAGCGTACTGTTTGTCACTCGTGAAGTCCATGCCTCAGACTGCAAGCTGTTAGAAAAGCCAGAGGTGGTGCAACAAAGTACTAGTGGTGTGTTGTAGTGTTTTTTTTGTTTTGTTTTTCATGATTCCTTAATTCTTTCCCTCTGTTTGATCTAAAAAAAGCAATTATTGACTACCACATTTTTTTTTTCTTGATTTCTTTGTTTCTTAAAGCCAGAAAGTTGCCATTTTAAATGACTTTAATATTGTGGCATGTCTGTGATCTGCTTTTTTTTTTCTACAACATTAAACAACTTAATGAACATCCTCCAAGACTGGTGATTCAACAATTTTTGCCAGGGGTTGTAGACAGAGAGGTGAATAAAAGATACTCCAATGTCATAGGCAACATTAGCAAATTTGCACTAAAATTCACACTACAACTCAGTCATATCTTAGTCAAATCTGAACACACTTCAATCTGTTGGTATTGAAATTTTTCATATTTTGTTTCTAATTTTACTGTCCTAGTAAAGTGGCAGGGTTCCGACGCTTCCTGGAAAACCTGGAAAATGATTGACCAATTTTCCAGTCATGGAAAACGTATGGAAAATGGGGGGGGGGGGGGAGGTTAGATGTCCTGAAAATGGTGAACTTATCCTGGAAAAATATTTATCCTCCCTCTGTCAATGCAAGCGGGTTAAAAGTTATGCGCATGTGTGTCTGTCACCTTATCTTCTGGGCAACATTAAGACAGCACTTCTCTGCTTCTAGCCAGTGCAGCGGTCCACGTGATGCTACCAGCCAATCAAATTTGCATTTCTGCTTTGAGCAGTTCTGCAATCCAGTTCTTCCAATTGATTTTGTCACTACATTTAGCGACATTTCAGACCCCGTTAAGGACTTATTGCCTAGAGACAAAAGTAGTGACTAAGTTGAAAACTGTCGCTGGTGTTGGTCCACGAATGTGAGGGTTTTCTCTCTCGTGGGTGGCCACAGGCTCCTCTCTGTCCTCCGTTGAGTGATGTGCAGAGGAGAGTTCTAGTGGGCATGTCAGTTACTGAGTTGACTGTGCACTGGGAGATGCAACACATCTCTGATTTCAGCACAGTGGGAGCTTAACAGGTAATCTTAATGGGCCACGTTTCACTCAGTATTTCACACTTGTTTTATTGTCTGACAACAACAAGTGAATGAAAACAATATTAGGATTTCTGTTATGTGCACAGATAGATGGAGAGAAATTAGATTAACAACTTTCCATGTCGATTTAATCTCGTTAATTTCCAATAAAAGTAATTGTCAACAGAGTGAGATGCGCACAGAGACCACAGGAAAGAGGGGCACCCTTACAATGAGAAGACTGGAACTTTGACATGTTCATTTGAACCACTAGCATGGGCATAGACACAGGGGGGATGTGGGTGTTGTGACACCCACACTTTTACTTAAACATCATTTCATCCCCCTCACTACAGAGGTGCGTGGTGATGTCCGCATAAGCTACATCTTGCCAAAACAGTTGAGGTGAAGCTGAGCGCCTCATGTCTGGAATCAAACTTTCGATGATGCCGGTCAACACGGATACATAAAGTCTCTGTAGTGGACTGTCTGTCTCCATATGATGGTGACATCACTCACTACACCTCCTATGTCTCAGTGGGTGGCAGAGTTGCAGACACAGGAATGTGAATTTAGTGTGCACACGCTAATAAGCAAACGTATCCAATTACTACAGAGTAAACCATCAACATGTTGGTCTACAACACTACACAGAATGCCAGAGGGCAAAGGTTCTCAATAAATGACGTTATAAACATTGGAACTAGTGGACCAGATGAACCTGAGGGTGAATTGTCCTGGCTCCTGTTTGCATGACATTGTGCACAGTTTTTTCCTCACTGAGCCAAACTTTACCCTCTTAAACCCTGATCAGCAAATGAAGCTACATTTGGGCATATTCTGGATATGGCATATTTAGGGCTATCTTTTGGAACACTAGGGGACATATTTTGGCATATTTTCTGATCATATCAGGTATATACTGACATACTGAGAGCACATTTTGGTATTTTTTAGATTCATTTTGGAATTTCCTGGGCATGTTAAGATACATTTTGTCATATTAATGGCACATTTTGGCTTCGTGCTGTCATTTTCTGGGCACATTTTGTTACAGTTGGAGCACATTGTGGCCTATTTGTCCATATTTTTGCATTAAATTCTCCAGTAGACCAGCGGAGCCATATTAGGCTCTATATGGGCTTAAGAGGTTGAGGAAAAACACATTGTCTTAATGTAATTTACACACATATACACATTTTGTGGCCAAAGAAGCATTGCATGCAATCCAAATGGAATACAAATACATAAATAGGGAAATTGTGTGTCATTTGATTCAAACTGGTTTAATACTAAAGCGGTGGTGGGGGCAGCAGCACCAGGGTGTGGGCAGGGTGGTATCTTAGAACACCTTCAGTTTTAGAATTGCTGCTTCATCCCTGACCACTGGCATTTCTATGGAGGTATTTCAGGTGCAAAATGTTTGAGCACCTGTAACATTGAATTTGTAGTTGTGTACATTGAATTTGTATGTGTATCAGCAAATCTGAATTCCCACACTATGAGTTGTGTACTTGTAAAATAATTTCTTGTGTGTCGATTTTTTTTTTTTCTTCCCACAAATACAACACAAAAATACACATTCACAAAATCACATTTACAGGTGCACAAATCACATTTACAGGTGCACAAATCCTTTTCTACAAGTCACATATTTCAACACTGACACGCTCACATTTTGCACCTATTGTTGCAGCTCACTAAGTGCAAAACATACTTGTGCACCTGTATTGTGCGAAGTGAAGTTGAAGTGAGAATTTGAATATGTGCAAATCTGAATGTGAACTTGTGCAATAAGTATGTGAAATAATTTACCATGAAAATAGCTGTGTCCTCTAACACACAAACACAAATTGCTACTTACAACCACTCGAATCCTCCCCACGAGTCACACATTCTGTTTTCTACAGGTGCAAATCAGAAATCGTACTTTCGGTCCCGCTGAGATATTTGGTGCAAAACTACAAAACGATCCGATCTGTGTATAAATTCTATGCTCTGAGATTGACAGGCTTTTCGGCCAGTCAGAGAGACGCTTTGCCCGCCCAGCCAATCAGAGTTTTATTCCGTCCGAGGTCGCTTTACTGACTTCCGGGTGTGGAATTTCACGGCTGGTCTGCTCTAATCTCTATAATGCGCATTTCCCAATGACTCAAATAACTTATCCATTCCTCTTAGTATATTGAAATCAAAGCCTACACCAGGGGTCGGCAAGTAGATGTGGCTTCGGGCCAAAATGTTTGTAAACAATCGAACAGCGGGCCAACCTGCGGTGGGGTTGCGCTCCGATTCCGCGAGCGGGTGGGGGTGGGTTGGGGTACCGCGAGCAGCAGAGCTTCTACAGCTGATCGCCGCTGCTTGGGACACACGTCTCAATTCTGATCAGATGTATTAAAAATGACTCCCGAGACGCACACGTTTTGCACACACTGTTGCTCAGTGAAATCTGGCTACAACCGTGTCCGACCAGTAGCGCAAACACGGAAATGACCGGCAGCAGCCAACCACGCGAGTTTCGTGTTGTGGTGACGGACTGGCTTGGCTCTGTGCCAAATCAAATTTTCAAAATCATCTGGCGGGCCAAATATTATTCCTGACGGGCAAGTTTTGGCCCGCGGACCACCAGTTGCCGACCACTGGCCTCCACTCTCTCCATCGTGAAATTCCACACCCGGAAGTCGGTAAAGCGACCTCGGACGGAATAAAACTCTGATTGGCTGGGCGGGCAAAGCGTCTCTCTGACTGGCCGAAAAGCCTGTCAATCTCAGAGCATAGAATTTATACACAGATTGGATCGTTTTGTAGTTTTGCACCAAATGTCGCAGCGGGACTGGAAGTACGATTTCTGATTTGCACCTGTAGATTTCTGATTTGCACCTGTAGAAAACAGAGAATGTGTGACTCGTGGGGAGGATTCGAGTGGTTGTAAGTAGCAATTTGTGTTTGTGTGTTAGAGGACACAGCTATTTTCATGGTAAATTATTTCACATACTTATTGCACAAGTTCACATTCAGATTTGCACATATTCAAATTCTCACTTCAACTTCACACAATACAGGTGCACAAGTATGTTTTGCACTTAGTGTGCTGCAACAATAGGTGCAAAATGTGAGCGTGTCAGTGTTGAAATATGAGACTTGTAGAAAAGGATTTGTGCACCTGTAATTACGATTTTGTGAATGTGTATTTTTGTGTTGCATTTGTGGGAAGAAAAAAAATCGACACACAAGAAATTATTTTACAAGTACACAACTCATAGTGTGGGAATTCAGATTTGCTGATACACATACAAATTCAATGTACACAACTACAAATTCAATGTTACAGGTGCTCAAACATTTTGCACCTGAAATACCTCCATACATTTCTTATTTCCACTGCTGTTAGCATAAATGAATGTGATTTAACATACAGTGCCTTGTGAAAGTATTCGGCCCCCTTGAATTTTTCAACCTTTCACCACATTTCAGGCTTCAAACATAAAGATATAAAATTTTAATTTTTTGTCAAGAATCAACAAGTGGGACACAATCGTGAAGTGGAACGAAATTTATTGGATATTTTAAACTTGTTTTTAACAAATAAAAACCTGAAAAGTGGGATGTGCAATATTATTCGGCCCCCTTGCATTAGTACTTTGTAGCGCCACCTTTTGCTGCAATTACAACTGTAAGTCGCTTGGGGTATGTCTCTATCAGTTTTGCACATCAAGAGACTGAAATGCTTGCCCATTCTTCCTTGCAAAACAGCTCGAGCTCAGTGAGGTTGGATGGAGAGCGTTTGTGAACAGCAGTCTTCAGCTCTGCCCACAGATTCTCGATTGGATTCAGGTCTGGACTTTGACTTGGCCATTCTAACACCTGGATACGTTTATTTGTGAACCATTCCATTGTAGATTTGGCTTTATGTTTTGGATCATTGTCCTGTTGGAAGATAAATCTCCGTCCCAGTCTCAGGTCTTTTGTCTGATCAGTCTTCTCCTTGTTGGAGGTGAAAGTTTAGAGGGACGGCCGGGTCTTGGTAGATTTGCAGTGGTCTGATACTCCTTCCATTTCAATATGATTGCTTGCACAGTGCTCCTTGAGATGTTTAAAGCTTGGGAAATCTTTTTGCATCCAAATCCGGCTTTAAACTTCTCCACAACAGTATCTCGGACCTGCCTGGTGTGTTCCTTGGTCTTCATGATGCTCTCTGCACTTTAAACAGAACCCTGAGACTATCACAGAGCAGGTGCATTTATACGGAGACTTGATTACACACAGGAGGATTCTATTTATCATCATCAGTCATTTAGGACAACATTGGATCATTCAGAGATCCTCACTGAACTTCTGGAGTGAGTTAGCTGCACTGAAAGTAAAGGAGCCGAATAATATTGCACACCCCACTTTTCAGTTTTTTATTTGTTAAAGTATAAAATATCCAATAAATTTCATTCCACTTCACGATTGTGTCCCACTTGTTGATTCTTGACAAAAAATTAAAATTTTATATCTTTGTTTGAAGCCTGAAATGTGGCGAAAGGTTGAAACGTTCAAGGGGGCCGAATACTTTCACAAGGCACTGTAGCTAAATTCGCATTATAGCTATCAATCAGTTAATTTGACTTTATTTTGTGACTTTTAAACAAATCAAATGCAATTCAACAGTCTTGACAGATTAACCAACAAAAATGGGCAGATTTGCTTGGGTGTTTTGGCAGTGATTTTGATTTTAGTTATGAGAAATGCAGGTGCCAGATGTGTTAAAAAAATCTGAGTTGTGCAGTAAACTGACGTGAAACAAAGGAAATTGTTTTTCGGTAATTTATACAAAAAATAAATATTTGTCGATGAATTGCACCAGAGAAAGCTGAGTTGGGAATTACCCAAGTAAATGCTGTAACTCCAGTTTGTCATACTAGTGAAGTGCTACGCTGTAATCTGTGGGTGTGTTTGCATTATTCTATGATACATTTGTCATAATTATTTTTCATAGATAAATTCTAGCCATTGACTGCACATCAAATGTCTGAGTAATAAATATAGAAACAATCTGGGTAAATTCAAGTTACAACTGTAGAAAGAAACAAACACTTCCAAAGAATGAGGGGAACGGGAATGTTTTAGTGTATGACGTGATAATGTGTGTATGTACTGACTGAAAATGTCGTGGAAAAGTCCTGGAAAATAATTTTAGGGAAACTGGGAAATTTGAGTGGGGATCCACAGGTCAGTACTTCATCACCTTTTTGTTGTCTAATCCTTTAGTTTAACGGTAGTCTGACCAATTCTAAGCATAAACTAGACGACCCCCAGGAGAGGGCAGAACCACGCCCTCTGCTGGCAACAACCCTGTCCTTCCTATACAACTGATGCAATATGTATCAATTTTGATCATCGTACGTATCTCCCTCTCTACTTGATCTGCTGACCTGTAACTCCACAACTGAGCAGGGGACCTTAGACTGATCTTCAGTGCCAAGTTTGATTATCCTGACTTCAGCGGTTGCAGAGATATCGGACCGGACATAGCCACATACATACATACATACATACATACTTACCCAGCCAGATACCGCACCGAATGCAATAACCCTGCCGACGTACCCGTCGGGCGTGGTTAACAAATCATCAAAACAGTGGGATCAAAGGAGTTTGGAGCCCGTGACGAGACCTTTCACTCTTTGTGTTCCTCGAGCAATTCTTGAACAGTTATTTATTTGAACAAGGCACCTTGTGCTGGAGGAGGCCACTGGCAGTGGGGAGGGCTGTTGGCACAGTGGGTGTACGTGATCTGCAACAATGTTTATGTGGATGGTACGTGTCAAAGTAACATGCACAGGAATGCCAGAACACAAAGTTTCCCATCAGAACATTGTATTGTAACAGCATGAGCTACATCATTCACTTCACTGTCAGTGGTTTTAATGTTGAGGCTGATGGTTGTATACCGAGTAGTTGTGTGTGTACCTGTATATCATTGTCTCCTCGGCTGTCCGGGCAAACAAAACATTACAAAAAAGGTCAGTCTGCTCGGAGGGCCCAGAAGAACACATCCTACTGAGGCAGACAGACACGCAGGACAACTGGCTAATTAAACAAGCCACAGACTGCTGAGGTCCATGACTCAGCACAGGATTTCACTTTCTCTCGCACTCGCACACGCACACGCACACATGCACAAAATCTGTATCCCTACCTCCTTGGAGCAAGTGAAAAAAAATTTATGAAAGTATTGTGGGAGAGAAAGAGGAGACCATGGACAGATGGAGGGAGGCAGTAGCACTTTGTAATTTCTTCTCTGCAAGAGTTGAGAGTGGGGCTGCCACCTAAAAATCGATGCTTCGAAGCATCAATCGGAGATCCCTGATTTGACTCGCAGAATCTGAGTTGAGCATTAATTTATCAACATGACAACATGCTCTGCTTTAGAGGGTAACTGATGGTCGAAGCTGAACCGTGAAGTGGAGTGACAATCTTGTAACTGGCTGTGCCTTTCCCTTTAAGGAAAATGCCCTTGTGGGTAATCGGTGTGTGACATAGGTTCATTGCTGTGGGAAGTGACCAACTTTGGTGTGTAAGAAGTACTGTTGCCATCACATAGCTACAGCCACTGTGAAGTGGATGCTGACAGAGGGGATTAAGTTACTGCAGTCTACAATAAAGTGTTGAGATAGACTTGATTTCAGTACAACAATCAAAACCTTGTGCACTGTGTTCGCTGCTCTAAAAGAAAGCAAAATAAACCTTGGTTTCACTATGTCTCTCCCAGCAAGGCATATGTGGGTGAAAGAAATGAACAGATATTTAGATCATCATAGTGAATGGCTGAATCAATTTCAAGTGGCAAAATTGTGATTGTGATTTAGCCCCAGCTAAGAGTTATTGATGCTGCAGTGACCCTGACAACTCAAAAATTTTGGAGATTGTGTTTGCGGCAGCTTTAACCTGTTTCACCTTGTTTCATTATTGAAATACATTAAAAGTACATCATAAACTACTTTTTGTTTTTCTCAAATAACTTCTTATCTCCTGTTCTTCCTCCAGGTTGTGCTCCAGCTACCCTCAGAAACTTCTGGTTCCAATATGGATCACTGACAAGGAGCTGGAGAGTGTGGCTTCCTTCAGGTCCTGGAAGAGGATCCCGGTGGTGGTCTACAGGTAGATTTACTGATATGTGTACAGTACCATCCAAATGCGTGGACACACCTTCGAATTCAATAGTTTTTATTAGGGTTTTAGCACCGAATGGTGCGAAGACCCTATTGGAATGCAAATATTATTTTTCTCCCGGAACAATAAATTTGCACACACATCGGAACTGGCGAAAAATGTGATATTTTAGGGGAATTACACATATATGTGGCAAAATGGCTCCATAGCACCTTTTGTTCTGCAAAAGTCAGTGTTTTCAGTGGCAACCTCTGGAAGTTTGATCCTTTGCCATGAAACATCAAATGCTGTGTAAATGCCCTGAACATGCACCAATCTGCCTCAGACTTTACATGTTTGATCAGAATCCTCCCCTGATGACATCCATATGACAAAATCCATTCAGTCATAGCGCCATCTACTGGCAACTGGATTTTTTTTCTTTACACTTTGATGTACTATTGTTAGCCTGTGGCCCATATTCACCTGAAATGTGGTGACATAACCCTTAAGACAATGATGATGATTCATGGAAAAAATGGTGACTTGTCATCAAACGGCACGTCTGAGGCGGCGCAGTGAATTTCAGTGTGTCGCCATTAGTGATCGACCGATATGGGTTTTTCAGGGCCGATACCGATTATTTGTAGTTAGAGGAGGCTGATAACTGATATTTGGAGCGGATATTCATTTGCAGTAGAAGTGTAAAAATTGGCATAAAAAATTTGAATAATGCCAACACCGAACTTCGTTTAAATGCCTAAGGCATGTTTATTTAATCAAACAAATAGAAAACAGCTCCAGAAGTGCATGGATTTCCTAGACTCAGGAGCATCTCTTATAAAGTTGAATAAAAGGTTAAATAAATAGCTCCCTGAAATTTTTCCAGATTAAGTAAAATGTAAATATAACTATACTGACTTTGTTTTAAGTCATCATGCTTAATTTATTACAGCATTTGGGAAGCCTTAAGTTGATTTCATTATTAAATTTTATATTTTACCGTGTGATAGCAGGGACCCTGTCATTCAAAACTATGTTGCATTATTAATTATTATGACAAAAGCTACATAAAAAAAGTATAATAGTTGCTATGAGTGCCATTAAATTCCTGACAGAACGCAGCCTTTAGAGCTTTAATGAGCCCACACAGTATTGAAAATGTTCCACCATTTTGTTCAGATAAATCACTTCTGAATTTTACTCTTATCTTCACATTAATTTTCAGATCATAGGACCAGAAAGTTGACAGCAACGTTAGTAGTCGTGAGTTGTAGAGTTTTTCATGTGACTTGAACAAAAACGCACACTATTCTCCACATTGCATACATTTTCCCCATTGCTAATACATAGTCTGCAGAGCGTTTAGAGCCAGACTGATGAATAATGGTATGATAAAAACTAATCAGCCTCCACCTTAGCGTGCTCCCTAAAACAAGTGAACGGAGTTTCATACGCGCTCTCTCTGAATCACACACATGCTTTTCTGTCACGGACATGTCAGGAGGTAATACAAGTTAGCAGAGCTGCCACTAATGTTTACTCCGCTTTTACATTATTCTGCTGCTCACTGTAACGTCAGTAGTAGTTGTGAGATGTAGAGCACTGGGATGTTTATTACAGTTTCGGAAGAGTTATCTGCATTTATCTTCGACACATGTTTTCTCTCCGGAACTTCTCACATGAGAAAACTCTCCCTCTCCTCACACTCACACACAGACACACACCGCGGAGTCCGTGGTGTGTGTGTGTGTATGTGTGTGTGAGGACGGCTTCTGCCTCAAAGGCTCTGCCTCTAAACCAATCGGAGGGTGTGGGGTGGGTAGTGCTGGAGACAGAAGGCAGGAGAGAGCGAGAGAGAAGCACGGCTGCATCTGAGCCGAAATAACCCAGTTTTAAATTGATTTCTTGATATCGGATTAAAAAAAGGCAGATGCCGATAATCATCAATTTTTAAATATCGCGACCGATAATCGGTTGACTACTAAAGTCTTTATATCTCAGCTGTACATGATCCAATCTGTCCAAAACTTCACATGGTGGGACTAGGCTTGTCATGATACTAGAATTTCAACTTCGATACCGATGCCCAGTTCAGTATCGATACTCGATACCATTTCGATACCACACGGAACAAATTAAAGCACAGGCTTTTGTACTTTGCTGTAAAACCATTTTTTTATTGGGAAAAACTTCTGTATCATTAATACAATATTTTTTAAAGATGTATGAGGTAGTGCAAAACAAAATAGTACGTCAGTTTTTAACCTCAACGACATTGACTACCCTCTTTAAGTTGTCTGAGCTAGTGCCCACAGACATGCAACCATTAACACATTTTAAGTTGTCTGGCTGGGGTAGTGCAAAACATAGGAAATACAACCACCTTACTGTACCCTACCATGTTTTCAAGTTCTGAGGTAGTGCAAAAGAACAAAACAAAATAACAATGTTATCAATCTGTAAGCTGTCTGCTCAGAGCTAGTGCAAAGAAATAACCATACTGTGCAACAACAATGGCACCTGATTTTCAAGTTGTCTAAGGTAGTGAAAAAATAACACCCACACTTACAGTAACATCAATTGACAATCTGTAAGTATTTTGAGTATCTAGACCTTTTTACATGTTTATGCATTAAGGCAAGCCAACAAGTCACAGATAACAATAATACTACTTCTAATAAAAAATAATATAGCTAAAATATTTTCAGTTCTTGGCTATCCCATTCCCTAGAAAGAACAGTAGCAACTAATTAACATCCAAAACTTTGTAAAACAGTATTCGTGTACCAGCTACACCTTTTCAAAAAGCCTGACACTGCAAAGTGCAGAGAAAAATATTAGAACATACATAAGGCAACGAAGGGCACACTTTGTGTGGTCACTCAGAATGCTCTGTCTAAAAGCTGTATGACCTCATACATAAAGCTGCTGTATGAGCTCTGTATATCCCAGGACTCAGTTATAAACTGTAAAGTTACTGCCATGTATGAAGTCGGTGCTCCGCTGGTCCAAAGGTCTGTTGTGCATGAAAAGTATGGTTTCTCTGAAAGCTGATCCATGAGTTGTTTTGTTGCATTGTATAATGCAGGCATTTCAGTGCTCATGAAATGATTACGTGAGGGAAGGTCATACCTAGGATTTAGCTGTTTAAGAAGTTGTTTGAACCCAGATTTCTCTACTGTGTAAATGGGGACCATATCCATGCACAAATACTCTGTCACAGCCCTGTTTATTTTCTTTGCTTCTCGTGACTTTGGATCATAATGTCCTTGCTGGTCAAACACTGCTGTTAGCGAAGGCTGTTGGTGTTTTGGTGTCGCTGCAGCCGGTTGACTCTCTCCACTCTCAGCGTCACTCTGGAGCTATAAGAGAAACATCACACTTACCAGACGCAAATACGTTTATATCTCGTTAAATTAAAGCAGTCAATTAGGATTACTCTGGCTGCGGGCATGCCTGCTAATGTTGGCAAAAAGCCCCATGTAACGTTATGTTTTGGACTAGCACTAGCTAGCTAGCTTAGCCAGCTAATGCCCTGGCAACATTACGTTGCTGTTCAGGATGTAAATACGACTCAGTTCAATCATGATCAAACAGGAGCTTACCTCACGAAATTCCTTAAATAGACTGGGATGTCGGTCTTTAAGGTGCTTGGACAAGTTTGACGTGTTCCTGCTCTTGGTCGGCACAACTCGGTAGCAGTGTTTGCATATCGGTTTGTCTATATCCTTTGCCTTTCCGCGTTCATCTGCTTCGTAGGCAAAATACCTCCAAACAGGACTTCTACTCTTTTCCCTGTCGACCAGGACTGGCCGTGGAGGCTCTGCTGCGGCACTTGCCATGGTTATATTTCTTCATTCTATCGTGTTTTGCCGGTAGTAGGGAGACATTAACAAGCCTGGACATGCGGTGAGTTCGGGGGGGGGGGGGGTGGACTGTAGTGGGAGCAGCAGACCATAGGAGCAGAGTATCGATACTATGTCAAGCTAGTATCGTATCCGTTTACAGTGTTTAGGATCGAGTAAGTACCGAAGTATCGATATTTTTAACAAGCCTAGTTGGGACACCAGTCCTGGTCTGAAGACACCCACAGTCATAAATTTAGTCATAGCGCCACTTATTGGTAACAGTAAATTTCGGCATCACATTTTGCATGTATCGTGGCCCTAAACTTTGTATCATTCTGGAAATTGGTCAGCTGGGTCTTCACCGCTTACCATAATAATGTCAGTGTGAAACATTTGACTTTTTGTACAACACTGTTGTGCAATCTGTCTTAAACTTTACATGTTTGATCAGAATCCTGCCTTGATCACATCCAGTTGCCAAAATGATTTCACAGCATATGCCATAGCGCCCCCTGCAGTATTTTTAACAAGTGGCCCCCACAGCAAGTTTCACCTCCATCTATGAAATTTGATAGACATATGTAGCGTGACAGGCCAAACAAAAACGTCTCTTGGAGCCATATCCGCTATGCAACAGGAAGTCTCCCATCTTGGATTAATTGTCCGACTTTTGGTGATTTTGGTCATTTTCAAGTTTTAACTCCTAGGGGATATTGCCAACTGACCTCAAATTTGGACAGTATATAAAAAGGCCTTAATGGTGAAAAGTTTTCAAATTCCTTTGCATCAGTCAAAGGGCGTGGCAATGGCAGCCACCTGAGCTTAGATGCTTTGCCATGAAAGATGAAATGTTGTGTAAATCCCATCTACATGCTGCAATCTGCCTGAAACTTTACATGTTTGATCACACTCCTGCCCTGATCTCATCCATATGCCAAAATACATTCACAGCATGTGCCAGAGTGCCAGCTGCAGCATTTTCAGAAATGGCCCCCGCAACAAGTTTAACCTACTTCTACAAGATTTGGTATGCATGACACATTGCATAAAAATAAAAAAGTCTCTTGGACACATACTCTAAACCCAACAGGAAGTCTGCCATTTTGTAGTAGGTTTAACAGTCAGAGTGCCATCTGTTGGAGAGGAAATTATGTTATACAGTTTGATGAACTATTATTAACCAGTTGCCCATATTCATGTTCATTATTCTGTCATCCTCTTTACACTGGCTTCCAGTATTTTCTGTGTTTCAAATTTGACAAACTGGTTCCTGGTATGTTTTATCCTCTTTCTATTGGCTAACAGTATGTTGCAGCCTATTTAAACTTACTCCAAGTATGTTTTATTCCTATTATATTGACTCCCAGTATGTTTCAATCTCTTTACACTGACTTCAGTATATTTTATCCTCCTTTTTAAACACCAATTTGAGCTTCAGGACTTTTCTCAGACTTGTCTGTCATTTTGCCTCTGTACAAAACACACTGTAACTGCTTTTTAAATGAAAAAAATAATGTAAGGACTAAATGCGTTATTGATATAAGTCAACCAATCTGTTGGTATGAATATGCAAATTAGCCAGTTTAAAGATATGAATATGAATAATACAAGTGCACTAAGGTCACAAGTGACTAGTTATTGACCAAAAGTGGCCATAATATGAATCCCATGCCCTGAGAAATTAGATTAATTGGCAAAAAATAATTTATCTATTTAATTATGCAGACTATGCTAATTATCTCATTAAATATGCAAGATACAGTTTCGCCCCAAGGCTCATTGGATTCTATGGGAAAAATCACATAAGAACCCACCAAGAAACTTTTGACACCCCCCTTCATAAATTCTTTATAGGATCTGCCCTGTCTAACACATCTCAACATCAACGGTTCAGAGGAGACTGGGAGAATCAGGCCTTTGTGGTGGAATTGCAGCAAAAAAGCCACTACTGAGGATGAACAAGAAAAAGAAGAGATTTGGTTGGACCAAGAAACACAAGGAATGAACATTAGACTTGTGGAAATCTGTGCATTGGTCTGATGAGTCCAAGTTTGAGTTCTTTGGTTCCACCCGCCGTGTGTTTGTGAGACCAGAGAAGGTGAGCGGATGGTCTCTACATGCATGGGTTCCACCGTGAAGCATGGAGGAGAAGGTGTGATAGTGTGGGGATGTTTTGCTGGTGACTCTTTGGGATTTATTCAACATTCAAGAAGACACACTGAACGACCATGACTACCACAGCGTTCTGCCGTGCCATGACATCCATCCAGTTTGGACTTACTGGGACCATCATTTGTTTTTCAAGAAGACAATGACCCCAAACACACCTCCAGACTGTAAGGGCTAAGATGATCTGGCTTTCACAGTCATCTGACCTAAACCCAATCGAGATGGCTTGGGATAAAATGGACAGCAGAATGAAGGAAAAGCAGCCAGCACCTCTGGGAACTCCTTCAAAACTGTTCAAAAATTATACCAGGTGACTACCTCATGAAGATGACTGAGAGAATGCCAAGAGTGAGCAAAGCTCTCATCAAACCAAAGAGGGCTACTTAAGAGAATTTAAAATATAAAATGTATTCTGACTTGTTCAGCACTTTTTTCTTTACAACATAATTCCATATGTGCTGTTTTGAAATTTTGATGTCTTCAGTATTAATCTATAATGTAGAAAATAATTTAAATAAATAAAAAACATTGAATGAGAAGGTATGTCCAAGCTTTTGACTGGCACTGTATGCGTTTGTCCCAGCTTGCACAACACCACGTTTCAGTTTAATTCTTCAGTCTGGTTTGTGTTTAATCTTTGACATTTTTACCTTTAATTTCAGACATCTGAAAAATGGGGCAGTGATCGCCCGTTGCAGCCAACCTGAGATCAGCTGGTGGGGCTGGAGGAACACAGATGACGAATATCTGGTGACATCCATCGCTAAGGCCTGTCACATGGACACTGGAGCCAAGTCTGCATCAGCCTGCCGACAGCACAGCGAAGCTCCCGACTCTTCCGACAGTGATTTTGGTAAATCTGTTTCTGGATTTTATGTATCCAGATTCACACGTGCACTGCTACAGCACTGAAAGTCTCAAATACTTTTCAAACTAAGGCTAGTGGTTTGTGGCTCACCAGGAAGAATATAAATTCCATTACATGCCTAATTCATTTTGATTACTTCCAATATAGACCAGGAGATAATGAAACATAAGTACTAAGCAATACACCATTTTCAATTACACCTGCACACGTAGTGCTTGTTCAGCAAATACATTGTCACCTACTTATACAGTAGTATTTAATTAGTATTAAGTTATATTTATTGTCCATCACTGTGTACGTGCTCACATTAAAAAAAAAAAAAAGTACCCGCATTAAGGGTCAGTATGCTGCATTATAATCAATCTGTGTTACAGAAAGGTTACTAGGCTGTAAGTAGGGCAGCTGTCAGCAGCTACTATAGGAAAAACAACTCTTGCATCTCTTTCAAATGTGGTTTTGTTTTTCTTTTTTCTTCATATTTTTTATTTCTGTTCATTTTTGAAGACAGTGTCACAATACAAAGTGATAAAAAAGGGCTTTAATGCATTTACAGGTGGAGATACAGGATGTACAATAACAGGCTGGAAAGTGAGTGGCAGTTCAGCACCAAGAGAGAACAGAGAGAAGTAGTTCAATTTCAGTGTCAGAGTAATTACTTATCTTTCTCTGTGGTAGCTGCAGGACTCTTGACTTGTGATCATTACCCATAGTAACACAGTGGTTGTGTCATCAAGAGGAGGTAGTGATTGTTCAACTGGTTACAAATAGTCAGTTTCTGTCAATCATGTTTCTGGCACTTCTGTGATTCCCTGCTGCTTCTTTCATACTTTCTGTTCCATCCCCCTCCCAGCAGGTCAGTTCACGCAGCAATGCATTACTTCCGTTAACAATAATAATCTTATCTCTGTCATGCTGTTTACACAGACTCCTCTCTGACGGTTGGTTCTGGCTGCGATGACAACACTGTGCCACAGAAGCTGCTGATTCTGGATGCTCGCTCATACACTGCTGCAGTGGCTAACCGAGCCAAGGGCGGAGGTTGTGAATGTGAAGGTTGGTGATCAGACACTTACAAAAGTTCAATGGATTTCACTTTTTTTGTCATCTGCTCAGTAATTCAAGCAGATAGAAGAAACTCAGCATGAAAGCAGAACTTTTCTGTATATTTCTATGTATGTGCTGCTCACAGTGAGTAGAAAAAAATCAACTTTCATCAACCACATTTTAGTAAAGAACTTTCTTTTTTTTGGCAGAAAAACTCGGGTAAACCCAATGTTAACTGTCTTCCTAGAACAAGTGGGAGACAAAGTTAGCAATCATCTTTTAAACAGCGTCCAACCATACGTCTTTGTGGGTGCAAAACATACTTGCCTGAACCCAAAAACACCCAGACATGTAATAATACATTTTACTTTTATAGCAATTTTCAAAACGATTACACAGTGCTTCGTAATAAAATCATATAATAAAACATTAGGAACCAGAACTTAAGCTATTCAAACTAAAATAATTTAAATAAATAAGACCGTTGCAATCCACTTGACGGGAATTAGGAGCCATTAGTAAGGCACTGCCAGAGGTTCTCAAGAAACAGTTCATAGGGAGTTAGCAGATTGCAGACGTAATATCTGAAACTGAATCAGACGTGCAACCTAAGACCTTACTCTTTGAAAGCTTCGACATGGACCTGGACCCATGCCGAGTTGATAGTTTGCAGACTTGAACCTGGCAGAAACAATCAACACTGATTTTACAGCTGATTGCTATTAACCACTTATTGTTATGTACAAGTTGACAAAAACAAAGCAATGTAGGTCACATAATGTAGCACTGGTTACCTTCTAGCCTCAGCCAGCCTGCACCCATCTTATTTGTCAAGGAATTTGGTAAAACTTATTTACTTGTCGTCAATTGCTGATTGAAACAAATCCACTCATGATTTATGCTAAAAGGTCCACTTGCTGTCATGGCAAAGCCAACTTGTTTAGAATGAGCTTTGCAGTTTAGCTGCATCTTATCATGATGACGATAACTTGGACTGTTAAGTGCTTATTTTATTGACCTGGACTGAAAACATTTGCATTGCTAATATTCTGTAATCTATTGTTACAGCACTGCATGTTATAATACATACAAACATCACTTCCATCATGGTCATTGCTGTCTGATCGCTGATCCAAGTTTGTTCGATTTCACTTGGGTACTACACATAATGCCAAACAAACCCAAAACATGCAGTAATATACCAAGAACAAGAAGGAAAATATGAATCCATATGTTTGAGATGTTCCTTTCATGTGAGAGAGACCAAACTGTGCCTAAAGGAAAGTAAATATTTGACTCAAATTTGTTCAATATCCAGAAACACAATGAAAAATACTCACATCCGTTTATATGCAAATTGACAGCTTTTTGTTGACAAGTTTACCATAATAACTGTATATTGTGGTAATGTTTTCAGCTCGATCCTCTGACCAAAATGACAGAAATGATGCGCCAGGTCCTGATTTGACAGTGGGATAAAGCATGTGACTCCAGATAGTTAAATATTTTTTGCATCTGTAACTGTTCTTACCTGAACCCTTCAGTAGGCGGAGAAGTTTATGCTGCTAACCTTGAGTTTGATGTCTAAAGTATCTAGATCTATGGTTTTCCAAAAAATGAATAAATCTTAGACCCAAATTCGTACAGTCCTGATTTCATTCAATTACTTGGTTCTCAGCTTCACAAAAATCCTAAGGGTGGGTATGGAGACTTGCAGTAGCATTCTACAGTAGACCAAAGAAACCTCCCCCACACAAGAAGCACACACTACCACTGTATTAGCTGGAATAATGAGAATATATATGTTTATGAAGTTAAATTTCCACTTTGATTTTTAACACATTTCCCTTTAAATTAAATTGATATTTCCCTTTAAAACAAAGCAAAAAATATTTTTGACTCAACCTTGATAACTTCAGTTGAACGATTGAATATACAGGGAGTATTTTGTGTACTTTTCTTGTTTTTCCCTGTTGGTTCAGTTACCAGTCCTTTAATAGTCTTTATTTCAAACTTCCTCAAGCTGTAGACAGCACTTAGAAACAGTCTTTTAATAAATTTTTACCTTTTAGATCCACCAAAACATTTGTCTGAGATCTCAGCGAAAAGTAAAAAAATAAAATTAAATCCTCTCTTTAACTTGGATTCTACTAGGGCTGCACAATATATCGAAAAAGTATTGTTATTGTGATAACGGAAAGTGTGATATCCATATCGCAAAGTTGCACGATAATTTTATGATTATTTAGATGTATAAATCATGCTTTTTGCATGCATAGACGATTTCTTGTGACCAATTGACCGCGACCTTAAATCCCCCATCCCCCACCCCGACTAGCACTTTTGCTATTGGCTAGAGCGAGCCTCGTGCTCCCAGTGGAAAGAGAGTGCAACAACATGGCAGGACACGAGAAAGACGACTGTAATGAACAACTTGTGCCTAAAAAAACACTGCACCTCCGAAATTTGGGAGTACTACGGCTTTAGGAGACAGGACGAGTCACAGACGCAAGTACTTTGCAAGTCATACTGAAAAATTGTGGCTGCGTCGCGAGGAAACACTGCAAATCTGCACAGCCACCTCGAACACAACCACAAGGAACTGTATGCCGTTTTTTTATTTTTTTTTATTTTTTTATTTTTTACAATCTAAAACGCCACGAGCTACTCCGATGAAGGCAGACAAATGAAAGACAAGCACACAGACAATTGGTGAAAGTTTTTCTTGTTACACCATATGAAAAAACTTCAAAGCACCACCAAGATTTAACTGCGGCCATTACACGTTATATCATGAAATGCATACTCTCCGTTTGTCGTGTGCAAAGGTTTTTTGGATATGCTGAAAGAATTTGACCGCAGATGCCAAGTGTCATCACGGAACTATTTTTCCAAAGTCGCCGTTCCGCAGATGTACGAGGCATGCTTGGCTTCTGTAAAAGCAGAGCTTAGTAATGTGGATTTCTTTGCAAGCACCACAGATTTATGGTTCAGTCGTACTAATGAGCCCTACATGAGTTTTACTGTTCACTTTCTCTCAAATGACTTCGCTGCCTAGAAGTCTCCTACTTTCCCCACTACCACAGCGGTGAAAATGTAGCGGCTGCCCTGCTGGATGTGTTTATCGAACTGGGGGTTGCAGGAAGAGAAGCAAGTGGCTATCACAACGGACAATGGCTCTAGGGCTGGCCGATATAATACCGTTCACGGTTATACCGGTGTGAGTTGTCTCCACCGGTAGAAACTGAAATCCCGCGATATAAACTATGTGGAGCACGCATGCGCACTGCGGATGTTTTGTTTTTACACTACAGCATGGGAAAGAAGCATGGTATGCGTGGAGGAAGAGTGCGGCACAGTAGAGGAGGAATTAGTGATTTAAAAAAAAGAGAGAAATCAATTATCTGGAAATGGTTTGGGTTTATACCTTCGGATTTACAGCAGAAGACTATTATTTGCAAAATATGCAAGCAAAGTGTCACTGCCAAGGGAGGAAACACGTCAAACTTATTTCAGCATTTGAAGCAAAAGCACCCGACCGAGTACGATGAAGCTTTAAGCTTCCAAGAGGATACATCTACTGCGACGCTAAATGCTGTAAGGCCAAAAACCAACAAACAACTCTGGTTCAACAAATAGTTGCAGGAGCTTTTAGCAGAAGTATGCCTTATGAGAAGAGTAGTAAGCGTTGGGTGGACTTAACAAATGCAGTGACTTACTGCTTGGCGAAGGACATGATGCCCATTCAATCTGTAGAAAGAGTGGGCTTCACCAGAATGCTCAAAATCTTTGAGTCCTGATACAAGCTTCCTGGAAAGAAACATTTTTCCCAAACGACATTGCCCGCATTGTATGCAAAGTGCCGCGGTAGAGTAGAAAGAAATACATCTACGGTGGAATACTTTGCATCAACCACAGACGTGGTCGAGCCGAACGACAGAACCCTACCTAAGTTTAACACTGCACTATGTGGACAGTGACTGGAAGACTCACCAAGTTAATTTTCCAAACATCAGCAGATTGGCTAGAAAACACCTGTGCATTCCCGCTACAAGCTCTCCATTTGAAAGAGTGTTTAGCACAGGTGGCAAAGTAGTCACTTACCAAAGTCGGCTCTTAAGCCAGCAACAGTTAACATGTTAGTGTTTTTGACAAAAAATTTGAAGGTTTGAGCAAATCCTTAGGAATCTACTACCTCAAGTGTAATCATACACACGTGTGCTTTTATTTTTTGTGCAATATTTTTGCAAGGCAAGTTAAAGTTCAGATTTTTTTAAATCAGATTTTATTACATTTTCAGAATTAACATAATGCAAATACATACATGTATATATCATTATGTGGTGGTCTGCGCTACAGGAAGAAACAAAAAAGGGGTGGGGGGGATTAAACACACGTGTCCCTGTACTTACACAAGAAATGTTGTTTAACATCGAAAACTTGTTCGGGGACCTTCCACTACAGTGCTTCCCCTCTGGATAATTTGTGTGAAGCCTTCTATGTAGCCGTCAAAAAAAATCTGAGACACATCGGGGGATATTTCTCTTGATTTTGTAGCTCCTTGGTTAGTGACGTGTGAAAAACAAACAGCAACTCCCCCGCTGGAAGCAGAGATGCTCTGGCTGGGACGTCCAGAGACACACTCTCATGCTGTGTCTTTTTCTCTCTGGGAATGTTCTGGAAATGCAGAGGAGAGAAAAGTGAGACAAAATGCGAATTTGGAACTTTCTACCGTTTTTGTTGTTGTGTTTTTTTTAGTCAGGGAGTAATTCTTTTGTGTTTATTTCTCTCTCTCTCTCCCTCCCCCAACCCCTGCACTCTGAGAACGGCTGACAGCTGACTCCCCTCCCTCCCCCAGAGAGCAAACAAGTCTCTCACTGGCTTTGACCACAGATCACTCTGCTCTGCCAAACACAGAGAAGACACAAGATGCACAGAAAATCAAGACTTTGCTTCAGATGTAATAAAAAAAGAATAAGGATAAACATATTCTACCAATGGAACTAACCAGAACTCCAGATTCTCCCCATGGTCCTAAAGCCCATTACTGTTGTTTTTGTCATTGCAGAGACCGTAGTGGACAGAAAAATTTTTTAGTGACTTCTGAGGATTTTGGAAATATTAGTGCAGAAGTGCCAGAAAATTTTCTTGCATTTTAGTGCAAATAGTGGTATAACTGTGTTGATTGCTAAATTTGCACGTTATTTTATGACAAAACCATTTATATTTTCATTCTAAGTTCTGAAAAGGGTTGGTTACTCATGTTTATGGTGTCCACAGTAAAGAATCTAACTTTCCCTACTTGGGTTTTCTGCAATTTTAGGTCTAATGTGTTCAGACATTACATCAAAATGTATAAATATTTGTAAAATCACACAGGTGAGGTTGTGCTGAAAAAAGACACCAAGCAAAGTCAACAGTTTTTAAGGTGAAATATAAAGGTAAGATCAGAATTGGTCAAAAACAGACCTCAGGCCACCCAGACTCGTGAGAGTTAAATCCATCCCTTCCCCTCTCACCACAGCTGTGCCCCAGGGCTTTGTCCTGGTTCTCCTCCTCTTCATCATTTACCACCTTCCCCTCTGCAATAGACCCCTTTCACATGACGTATGCATACTTAATTAGGCAGCTGCGCACGCCGACCCGGTGCAAAACAAAGCCTGTTTACCTGGCCTTGGTGCCTTCTTGTTGTGCTGTCAGCTGTCGGAATCACAGTACAGACAACCCTCATTTAAAATTTTATTCAATACCTGGAGGTAGGGTTGCCACCGTCCCGTAAAATATGGAATCGTCCTTTATTTGACAATTAATTCTTGCGTCCCGTATTAACGCAATTCGGGACGCAATTTGTTCCTTATTTTCATAAATGTATCATAAACATCTGTCACAGTCATCAAAACTGTATAATGAATAAAATAAAAAACAGGAAATATTAAGGACAGCCAATTTCATCTTAGTAGAACCTACGTAGTGAGGACCCGACGTGACATACAGCAGATAGACCTCAGAAGCCAGCATCTGCGTCTTTGTTTGCCTGCCTGCATGGTCCTGTCACAAGTTGCTAGTTACAGACTGCTACGCCCTGCACCGGGGCATTTAAAAATGTCTAACCCCGAAACTCCACCACGTCCTCCTAAGAAACGCAAACGTCTGCAGATGTACAGATGTGAGTGGCTCCGTGCGATCAACCGGGATAACTGGTTGGAGGCACAAATAAAGAATGTGGCTTTGCAGTGCGCATTTCATTTCAGGTAAACGGTCATTCAATTTTGATTTATATTTGTAAAATCCTTTAAAATCATGGAAATGTTACATCACGCAATATAAAAATTAGATATGTAGAGAAAAGATCCCGTGGATAGTGCTTTATATCATTATCGTGCGTGTGAGCGATAATAGGGTGTTTTGTCATTACCACAATGAATGTTTGTTGACTTAGCCTTGTTATTTTGTTTTACGGGACTTTAATAATTATAATAAATACAATTTTAACAGATTGTGCATCTGACGATTCAGACAGTCCTGATTTCGTGCCTTCGGTATTTCGTCACAGGCGTGACGGTGCCAACAGCACCAAAGCTAAGAACAAAATTGACAGGTAATTTGTACACTCACACCACGTTTCTGATACTGGATGGTATGCGAGTTCTTGTACGTGACCGCAAAGCACGAAATTAACAGCATCAAGGAATTTGTATGCCTTTAAATTCTCTTTCGTGTAAATGCTTGGCGAGTTGATGAAATATAAATAGATGTCCGGCCACTGAATATTAGGCCATTGCCTCATATCCCGTAACCACTCTTGTGGCAATGAGTACGGGTCCGGTAGTTGCTTACCTGTACTAAGTGTCAACTTGTTTAAGTAACAGGTGCGATCGGCAGGTGACAGCTCGTCAAGGTAGGATTTCTTAATAAGTTTCGGCTGTGCCATTGTCTTTCTGCACCGGGTCTGCGCACGCATACCGATGTTGATGCTTGTGTTAGTAAACACTGCAAGCCGTCTATATCTTCCTCAAATTTAACATTAATTTCCACTGCTACGTGGATGACACCCAGTTCTATCTCAACAGTAAACCCTCGTCCACCTCCCTCACTGATTACGTAGCCGAAATAAAAAATATGGTTCACCCGAAACATCCTTACATTAAACACTAATAAAAGTGAAGTTCTCCTCATCAGCACCCAATCCACTTTATCCAAAATCAACAGCTTTTCTATCAACATTGACAACTCCTCCATTTCACCCTCCCCTCAGGTTAAGAGTCTGGGTGTCATCCTCAACAGCACTCTATTTTTTTCAATTGCACATCACTAACATTACCCAGTCCTCCTACTTCCACCTACAAAACATCAATTATCTCCACCCCTCCCTCACCCCCTTCACTACCACCATCCTTGTCCACAACTTCATCACTTCCCGTCTGGATTATTGTAACTTCCTCCTCTTTGGTCTCCCTCACAAATCCCTCCATAAACTTCAACTGGTCCAGAACTCAGCTGCCTGTATCATCACTCAGACCCCCCTCCATCCATTACATCGTTTCTGTCCTCCCAACAGCTCCACTGGCTCCCAGTACAGTTTTGCATCCAATACAAAATCCTCTTTTTAACATTCAAGGCCATGACAGAAAACCACTTGGCACCACTGAGGGCTATGAATGTTTCCTCAATATTGAAAGCATATGTATCGCAGATGGTCCTTGCATATAACTTCCGGTAATCAATGCACAGCCTGATAGAGCCATTCTTTTTCCAAATTAGTAAGATTGGTGATGCAAAGGGACTCTCTGATCCTCTGATGTTTCCTCCATCAAGCTGCTGTGTGAGATGGTGCTTGACTGTCTCGGTCACAGGGATGAATGGGCCTTGGTCTAACCTTTAAAGGTGTCTTTTCCTGCAGTCTGATGTTGTGTTTCACAGTAGTAGTATGACCATATGACAGATCATCAGTAGCAAAGGCTTCTGGAATAGACTCAAGCTGGGTGATGATGTGTGCTTTCCACTGTTTTGAAATTGGTGAATCATCAAGGTTGAATTTGGAACTGTCAATGTCATATTTGTTCTGACATGGTGTGGGTTGTTTAGATCCAAGTGGTGTGATGTGTTGGGCTGCGCATATCTGTGCCACTATGGGCTTTGACTGCAAACTGATGCTGTGGTCACTAAAGTTACACAGGACAACAAGGACCTTTCTACTAGCTTTGAAGGGAACATCTATCCGAGCAGCTTTAAGAAACAAGCCACTAGGCAACCAAAAGTTTTCATGCGGTTCAAGTACAAATGATGTGTTCTTATTAGTCTTTGCTAACCTGACATCACCTATAACACAGTACCTTTGCTGAGCAGGAATGATCATGGTGTGTCTCCCATGTAACCTAACAGGACACGTGTGGTTCTCGGTCTTATATGTCCAGGCAATGTGCTGGAAAATCTGTGCACATTCTTTGGAGTGGAGCCTGCAAATACCTCAGAATCATCTCTTCCAAGAACTTGATCATAGAGTCTAAATAGCACGTTGGTCCCAGTTAACGGGGGAATTCTGCTGTTGAAATGATACTCTGGGACAATAAATGCGAATGCATCTATCTCCTCTTCCTCACCTGTGATATGCTGGCTAAGGGTGAGATGAGTCTCTATGTAGCCAAGATAGGGGACGATCTGTCCACCAGTCCTATAAGTCCTGAGGATATGGGCTGCTCCATTTTCCTACCAGTCTCTATGATCTGAGTCATGGCTCTGTCTTGTGTTTAGCATGGTATAGCAGTGTGTCAGGACTGACATTATCTGTGGGTTCTGCTCCTGGGTGTCCCACAGCAGGGGCTGCAGCAAGTTTAAAACAATGGGTGAATCAGCTTGTTGGGCTCGAAACCTTTCTTGCTTGTCTCTGAGCTCTGCATTCTTACTGTGAACTAGCATGGGGTTTTGTTCCTTTGAACATTGGGTGACAATGTAGTTATCTTCTCCACACTTAAAGCAGAACCATGCCCTTGGCATTCCTCATACTTTGAGAAGTTTCCTCATGCTATTAATACTAACAGTATGACATTCACTTTTGGTGCTTTTGCCCAATTCAGAAACCTTTTGACTCCCAACTAACTTTTCAACTTGTTTAGTTAGCTTGGCTGTCTTATTTTCAAGCTTGGATGTCTCATCTTGGTTTGATTTCCGTATTGGGAGGGGCTTGCTATCATGCATGGTGTTCTTTGGCTTTTGACTTAGCATTTCTACCTGTTTGGTTAGCTCATTCACTTTTTTTTTTTGAGCTTGGATGTCTCACTTTGTTTTATGTTGGGAGAGGAGACAGGTTCGTGATCATGAGGGGGGTTATCAAAGATGGAATAAGCATGTGCAGCAGCTTTGATACTGCCTAAATGCTTTTCCATCCTGTCCAGCTTGGCTGACCTGCGATCTTCAGTTATTAACATAAGGGGAAGTTCAGGGAATGATGGTAGCTTGCTCTTCCTGTGGTCTAACTGCAGGCCTATGATGATACTCTGATCCCAAAAGCCCCTGCAGAAATGTCTGAGTAAATGGTCAGTTGAGTTTCCAGTGGGGACTCCCTGTCTAGAAATTGCTTGACTGATGAGGCTATAAAGTGTGTTCAGGTATGCAAAGGGTTTCTCTCCATTGTTTTGGTTGGAGCTGAGAAACGCTGTGAAAAGTTCATCTCCATCCTCCACAACTCCAAAGGCAGAATCAAGCTAGATGACATAAGCGCTTGGCAGTGAGGTGAGTCTGAAGGGCTTCACAATCTCAACAGCTGGGCTCAGTAAGCTTTCACCGATTTTCCTCATCTTTAGGATGTCATTAATGGAAGGATCACTGAGAAGGAGAAAACTTGTGTGCACCAAGTGTCATTGTCAACTTCACAGTTTGGCCTTGGCATCCAACCAGAGAAGGATTTGATCCTTTGTGTGGATGATGAAGTGACTGACTCATTGCATGAGTCAGTCACTTCAGTTCCACAATCATTTTCTGGATCTGAGTTGGATTGAAGGTGTTCTTGTCAGTATAAACAGGGCTCACTGGTACATTAGCAAGACCACTGTCAAAGTGTGTGGGCTCCACAGGTTCACTCTAGTTTGGTTTCATAGTATCATGGTCAGGTGTGTCATAACCTTGGGTTTTGTGCGGCTCCATTGCACTAATCTGTAAGTGAGATGCAGTTCACTCTGAAGTATGCTTGAGAAGCCTGCCCTGCTACTGCCTGCAACAGCTTCTAATTCACAGAAGTATCTACGGGCTAACTTCCTGCCCTTCTCTTCTTAACAGATATCTCTTATGGTTGTCACAGACCACATCATAGTAGGATCCAACAAAAAAATTAGTCTGAGGTCTCAGAGAAAATTCCAAAAGAACAGCACAGCATCCATGTGTCAGTGTCTGGGCAAGGTGATGGCATCCCTTCAGCATTGACAGCAACCTGCTCCAAGAAGTCGTTGGACAAAAAAGATTGTCCTTCAAAGAGAAGATAAAAAGAAAATGACCGACAGTTTATCCTGACGGTACTCCTCGCGTAGCAGAGGCTCAGCGTCTCTCTCTCTGTCTCTCTCTCTCTCTCTGTCTCTCTCTCTCTCTCTGTCTCTCTCTCTCTCTCTCTGTCTCTCTCTCTCTGTCTCTCTCTCTCTGTCTCTCTCTCTCTCTCTGGCGATGTTGTCGTGAATTTACAGTTTTGCGCTAATGTATTTCACAGTTCGTCTTCGAACTTGAATTCACTTTTCAGTTTCTCTTAACATAATTCAATATTCCAGTTCAAACCTGACGGAGCACCATGCTACCTGTCCGTGCTACATGCTCTTCCTCCCTCGAAGGGAAAAAAACTGATGCACGCACGAAACATAACCTGCTCAAGGGATATTCATGGAACCTCTGTAAAATTATGTGCACGTAAAGCAGCACGCCGGCAATGCATTCAAGGAACCTCTGTCATTTTGTGTACCAGAAAACCGCGTGTGGTACACATCATTTGAACTACCTCCAAACATTTCTGTTTTTGTAAGTGTTGGAATGCAGTTGGCATGACTTTTAGTAATCAGTCAGTTTAGAGTTCAGTGATGTTGACTTCAAAAATTATTTGATGTGCAGCTTTTTATCGTACGTCTGTTTAAAAAAAAAAAAAAAAAGTGCTGCTTTCCAGATTGGAACAATGGCCTTTCTCTCTACTCTGCTTTCCATTTGTACTGCACAACAGTCCAATTTGACAGGTGGAAAAGATTACTTCTACCTGTGATTGTGCACACTCACTTTTAAAGTTGGCAATTGACCTCTAAGTTACTAATCTACACATTGTCTTATGACCTTAATCAGAGTTTTTTGTTTTATTGTATTTAGAGTACTACCCGAACTGTGAGGTAATGTTCATGGGAATGGCCAACATTCACGCCATCCGGAACAGTTTCTACGCTGTCAGGGCTGTCTGCAGTCAGATCCCGGATCCAGGAAAGTAAGTTGATCAGTTTAACCTTTCTCTCTACCCTCGTTTGCACCTCCCTCCCCCTCCCCTGTTTGCATGGCTTCGCCCCTCAGTAAGGTGACACCAGACAGCAATGTGAACAGTCCAGTTCCGTTCCTGCTGGGCTGGCAAGCTGTCTACTGTACACGTCAACAGCGCTTACGTGTGTTGCGGATATCCCTTGTTTATGTTTTCCAGGGCCAGCTGTATGTTCTCTCACTGTCTGTCTGCTACATGTAGGTTTGTGTGTATGGTTCATAGGTTAACCCAGTTGTCATTATGTCACATGTTATTTTATAGTGTGTTGTTATTCTGATTGTGGTGTGTAATGACACAGAGGCCTACACAGAAATAGGTCAGAGCAGGGGTGCACTTAACCCTAAAAATCCTTGTCCAATATAACCCAGAGTAACATGAGCTGATGTGCTTGTACAGTTTGTCGGCTCCAGGTCACATCAATCGTTACATATTTTCTTATCAATTATTGGTTGTCTAAGCAGTAGATTGCTGATTGTCTAAGCGGTCCAGTCTTGTGTTTCCAGCTGGCTTTCAGCACTCGAAAGCACCCGGTGGCTGCAGCACCTGTCCGTCATGCTGAAGGCTGCCACTCTGGTGTGTTCAGCGGTGGAACGGGAAGGCCGTCCTGTCTTGGTACACTGCTCAGATGGGTGGGACCGCACACCCCAGATTGTTGCCCTCGCCAAGATCCTGCTAGACCCCTACTATAGGACATTAGAGGTGAGACTGCGCAGTTTAGTTTTGTCTTTTGTAGCCTTTTTTTTTTTTAAACACTTTTTTTACACTGTAAGTTGCATGTGAGCATAATCTTCCAAATGCACAATGAAGCGTGATTTTTGTTGCTCTCTTTTATTACTTCAGTACTGACTACCATGTCGTTCATAGGGTTTCCAGGTGCTTGTCGAGACTGAGTGGTTAGACTTTGGTCATAAGTTTGGGGACCGCTGTGGCCACCAGGAGAACACAGACGATGTGAGTGAGCAGTGTCCCGTCTTCCTGCAGTGGCTAGACTGTGTTCACCAGCTGCTCAAACAGTTCCCCTGCCTGTTTGAGTTCAATGAGGCCTTCTTGGTGGGTGGCTGTTTAGTACTCTCTGCTGCTCTTTGTCTTTCTTACAGTGATTGTTTGCATTTTCTTGTGCCAGTTTCACCAGTCAAACCTGGAAGTGTGAGACATTTGATGAACACATTCATATGTCAATCATCAATTAGCTGTCACATAGATTATGTGCAGATTATTATGTGCATCATTGTTGTTGAAGAAGGCCTGACTTGATGTGTTTTCCTTGTATATCCAGGTCAAGTTGGTGCAGCACACATACTCGTGTCTTTACGGCACATTTCTGTGTAACAATGCTCGTGAGAGGGAAGCGAGGAACATCTACAAACGCACCTGCTCTGTCTGGTCCCTGCTTCGCACAGGAAACAAGAACTTCCAGAACTTCCTCTACATCCCGAGTCATGATGTGGTACCTTCGAGTTTCACAATTTCACATTCACTTTTTTGTCACTGTGCTAACACTAAATGCAGTTATATTTGGAGGTTGCCTCCCTGTGTTTGCCACTGAGCCTTTCTCTTGGCCAGGGAAAAGGTGACTTGGTTATAATTTTAAATCTGTAGCACACATTTTCAAATCTGTAGTCATAATTCTCTTAGATCCTGAGCAGAATAAGTGGTTTGATTCTTGCATAGCATGACTTTAATTTTAACTCCCAAACTATCCTTTTGATAAAAGATTGAATGCACAAGATTAAATGTATATTTCTTTTCTCTGCCACCCTTTCTGATCCCTGCTCACAAAGCATTATGTGATCATGATACACAGCCATTAAAGCATAGCAGACACTGTCATTAACATTTATTGACCTTTTGGGATTGTCCTTGTCACTTGTCTGCCAGGTGCTGCAGCCAGTCTGCCATACTCGGGCACTACAGCTGTGGACAGCTGTTTACTTGCCCACCTCCTCCCCCTGCACTGCTGTGGATGATTCTGTGGAGCTCTACCTCCCCCCAAGTGTCACAGTGGACGAGCTCACCTCCCGTTCCCTGGACAGGTAACACTTGTTTGATACTAATCTGATTACTTTTACAGAGATTGAGGCTGCCCTCTAGAGTTCCAAACAGAGAATTGCTTCCTTGCTATTTCTGCAAATCTGGAAAAATATAATCCTTCTCATTTCCAGACTTCCCAAGACCCGCTCCATGGACAACTTACTGTCAGCTTTTGAGAATGGGGTGCCCCTGACTCGCACATCCAGCGACCCCAATCTCAATAAACACTGCCAGGAAGGTCGCCCTGCAATGGAGCCATCACCTGCAATGGAAGAGCCCTCTGCAGACCACTCAGACGAGGCAACATCTGACGCTGGAGCGGACAGTGCTGAGCAGCAGTCTGTACATCGGAGTGCTGCCAAGACCCCAGAGGGTGTCCTAGGTGCAGAATCCTCTGAAGACACACTGGAGGAGTCCTGTCTTACCACACAGCCCCTGCCTTCTGTGCCCCTCCCCCCTGTCTCTGTCACTAAGGACATCACAATCACTCACACTGCCTTATCCGTGCCTGTCCTCCAACAAGCTTTGCCACAGTTCACAAATCCTCCACTCCCACCACCTCCACTGGAGGCTGAGAGCCCCTGTAGGACTGCTGAGAACACCATGTCACCCACTCATAAATCAGAGCCATGCTTACCTCTGCCCTGCAAGAGTACTCAGTCTACAGCCAACACACCCACCCCGCTGCTTAGTGGACACATTGATGGTCAGGAAAACCGCCTCTCCGAATCTGCCACCCTGCTGGCTCTGAAGCAGCTAACACCACTCCTTCCACTGGAGGACTCCACTGAGACACTCACAGGTGAAGGAGAGTTTTCACCTATCTTGCCTTCCACAGTGACCCAGGATCTTTGCCAAGATCAAATCACCAATGAGGAGCTGCCTGAGCTTCAACCACAAGCTCAACCCCAGAAGGAGAAAGATGTCATGAAAGGAAAAGAGCATTTGTTGGCTGTTGCACCAGCTCCTGTAGACTGCACCCCAGGAACTGCTCGCCATGTCATCTCTCAGAGCCAATTCTCAGACCTGTCGCTGCTTGACTCCCACTGGGAAAGTGTTCAGGGTCTGGTCCAGTCTGCCTGCAGCGCTGCCAGTCATTCTGGTATCAGCAGGGCCCTACAGTCCAACACGTACCAGAGCCGCCGGCTGGCCAGTAAACTCCTTCGTGCCCAGGGCTTCACCATCCCCAGTGGTTCTCAGTGCTGCCGCAGGGAGGTTCTCTGTTGTCCCAGCAGCCCTCTGCAGGCTGGATGGCTGTCTGCTGCCAGGAGTCCAGGCTACACCGGTCTGTGTGGACCCGCCGCTGCTGCCCTCAACAGCTACTCCCTGGCAGGTCATCAGTTCCTGCCGGCATCATATTGCTCACCCTCTGCTTCCAGCTCCCCTCCACCACCCCATGCCCCAGCCTACCTTGATGACGACGGGCTGCCGGTGCCAATGGATGCCGTGCAGCAGAGACTGCGACAGATCGAGGCAGGTTACAAGCAGGAAGTGGAGCTGCTGCGACAGCAGGTGCGACAGCTGCAGATGAGGCTGGAGAGTAAACAATATGGCACCCCTCCCTCAGAGCCAGATATCGACTACGAGGATGATATTGTGAGTAGCTTTTCCTTGGATGGCATTTAATTTTTTCTGTCTGCAGTGTTTTCTAAATTAAGTATTTCCTGTCGATTATCTCCACAAGTGTTTGCTCATTTCTGTCTGCCTTCTTGTCTCACTCTGTCCTCTGTGGTTCAGACATGTCTGCGGGAGTCTGACAACAGCAATGAAGAGGATTCTCTGTCCACCCACAGTGAGGACCGTCTGTCAGAGGGCAGCTGGGATCGAGTGGAGCGCAAGGACACTGAGGTCAGCATCCTTTTGAGCTTCACCACCTAATATAGCTCCTGTCTCCACTTCCTCCTTCTCTTCACCTGCATGTCCGGGAGCACCTCTTAATATCACACATGGTGTGTGTGTGTGCGTGCGTGTGTGTGTGTGTGTGTGTGTGTGTGTAGGTCACGAGGTGGGTGCCCGACCACATGGCCTCCCATTGTTTCAACTGTGACTGTGAGTTCTGGATAGCAAAGAGGCGTCACCATTGCAGGTGGGGCTTCACTGTGGTTTTCTTACTCTAATAAGCACACGAATGTCTGTATCTGTAAATATCACATCCCCACAAATGACAAAGATAACAGAGAAACAGCCTGGTTGTGAAATATCAAAGAACTTTTTCGGTTTGATCACAAATGCAGTGACTGAACAGGTTTGGAGTAAATATGCACTGTTGGAGACAGTCAGAGTTCAGAGATACAAATTACAGAAGTGAGCCATGTGCTCATTTTATAAGAGCTCAGAATAAGTCTCATGTCTAATATTTTTTTGTAATTCATGGCTAAGGAGTTTTCACTATCAGGTGATTGATGGTTATTCCTTCTATTTACTTTAAAGACGAATCAGTCATCGAGTGATAGTGCTACAATACAGCCCATAATACTGCTCATAATTGCATGACAGACCTCACTTGTGTCAGAAATGTGTCCCCCATACCAGTTATCATCTTTAATTCTTTTGAATGCATACTTTCAAATGATTGGGAATTGACTTTGTTCCAGTAAGAGGGATGGCTGGGGGATTTGATTCACTACATTGCAACGGAGACAAAGCAAGCGGTCCATGTGTTTCCTCCTACTCATTAATTTCCTTTATTTATCCATAAATAATTCAGTTCAGTTTTATTTATACACTGCCAATCACAGATCGAATTGTCTCAGGACGTTTTGTAGAACCCATATTCCTGAATACTTTATGCTATTTGTTTGAGTGTAATGTTATGGTGAGTTACTGCTAACCAAGAATTAAAAGGAATCATTCCATCATTCTCTCAGCACTCGTTGCTACAGTGCGATTCTGCCAAAGAAACAGCCTGCAGTTACAGCTCACACTTTGTTTTTCAGGCAATAAGCCAAACTTCAGTTTTTGAGTTAAATTATGGTCCTAACGTCAGTGTATATACTTGTTTGTTTTTTGTTGTGAAATTTCCTTTTAGGTTTGATATAGTATTTTAATAATTGTATTTCTCTGTGTGCTCATTGTTTCCAGAAACTGTGGTAATGTGTTTTGTAAAGACTGTTGTCATCTGAAGCTGCCCATTCCTGACCAGCAGCTGTACGACCCAGTGTTGGTCTGCAACACCTGCTACGATCTGTTGCTGGAGTCCCGCACCCGTGAGATCCGCAGCCAGCAGCTTAAGAAGGCCATCGCCACAGCCTCCAGCTGAGAGAAGGACAGCATAGCGTGACCCGCCTCAGCTCTGTTCTGCTCGTTTCGGAATGATGAGCTGAGCACCTCGTTGTAAACCTGACCTGCTGTAGTTTTGACTGCGAAAGCAGGGGATGAGGAGGAACTGTTAACCTTTCGGGAGGCTCGGTTTAGAAACGGATATGCACAAAGACTGGGAAAGGGAAAGTCTGAGTTCGAGGCATGTTAGCAGGTGTTGATGGTGGTTGGTGGGGTTTTCTACGGAACAAAACCTCCTGTGCAAAGACATTTATCAGGCTGGAGCACTGCAGCATCCTGCTGCCTCCACATGGCTCAGTCCTCTGGAGGTGCCCTGTCTGGGACATATGTCCAACCTGTCCAATCACCTTTAGTACCAAACACCTGCACCCTCCTGACAGACACGTCTCACACTTCAGAGGACAATCGCTCACCCTTCCACGTGTTGGGGACTCCAAAGCCTTTACCTGTACTGCTGGAGGCTTTCAACTTTAAAAGAAAAAGAATTGCTGCTACAGTGTTTAAAAATCTAATTTTGTATTCTTACTTTGTGCACTACTAGCTGTTGTGTATTTGAGGGAATTTGAGACCAAACTTGAGCAAAAGGGAGAAATCTGCTGTTTACTTAGCTGTTGCATCTTTATTTCTTGGGGCCTGAATGTAACATGTAATAGGTAACTGGATCGAGTTTATGTTCATGTGCATTTGGTAGGTTGTATATATGTTCATTGCTGCAGTGTGTTCTCAAATTTCTGTATATGCACAATGTGGGTCTGTCTTTATCAATGCTTTTCTCCAGTATAGCCATGTTGCGACATTAGAGGGCTGTGTTCGGACACACTGGTGCAACGCTGCGTGTTTGTAGCATCGTGTTTGATGTAATCAGACAGAGAGGACAGAATAAAGTTGGGAGACAGCAGGTTTCTGTGAAGTTTTCTGATGGGAGAAGAAGTCTTTTGAAAGTACTGTCGCTTTCTGTGATGTGAGAGAATTTCCTAAAGTTTTCTGCTGACATTCTTGTGATTGAGCGGCTTCGTGTCCACATAAAGCTTAATGTCCATCTGACTGATGACTCCTCCTCAGATTGTTAACCAGATGTGCTGACTGCTGGGGAAAGACTGAACAGAGTGATTGGAGTTTTGTTCTGTTAGAGGATGCCCCCTTTTAAAAGAACGTGTTTGTGTCTACTGATTGTTCCTTGAGACAATAGTGCCATATTTTGTTTTGTCTATTTTTGAAGCCTTTTTCTTTCTTCTGGACGGCAGCAGTTTTCTAATTGGCCACCTCTCTGTATGTTTTAACGGTACGGATAGTTAGCTGCTTAACAACACTGAGACGACTAAAGATTCACAGATGGTCATTTGGTAATGAGGCTAACCACATCAGCGAATGATGGAATATCACTGACTTAGTCGACCTTTATGGTTGTGTGTTGTTTAACATTTTGGATTTTGTGAACGGTGTTAATGAAGTAAAAATCTTTAAGAGGAGCTCGGAAATGAAACCTACATAGTTATCTGATCCGTAGTGGTGACTAAAACTGGTCACTTAATGAATAATTGTTGTAAAGAAATGCACTGTAAAAGTTAAATCCCATGGGTTAAAATAAAAGATTATATCATGCATTTCTTTTCTGTGCTGGTTATTTACTTGTTCTGAGGAAAAAGTATTAAAATGCATTTAGATTTTCACTCTTAATTTGTCTCATGAAAGCAAACAAAGCTTCAGAAGTGGTGCTGTTGCCAACAGATCAGAATGAATCCATTAACATGGGCATGAGTAAGAAGCTGTTCACAAGAAGGTGGAATGCAAGAGAAAAAAATACTTCCAAGCAAGGATAAAAAGTTGAGACAACCTGTAAACCAATAGAGCATGCAGAGCCAGAATCAAAAGTGCCACAGTTCTTATAGTGTGACTAAAACTTTGAGAGCAAGACACAAAGCTGATGAAGGTCACTGTAGAATACCACAAGGTGAATCTCTAGGATGGAGAGGATCGTAAACCACACCTGCATTTATTATTTAGACTGTTCTAGTTTTCATAGTCAGACACTTTGTATTGGTGCTTATGTGATCAGAATACATTTGCTGAGGTTTCTGAAAAGTAGAGGTGGAAAAACACTACACTTACCAAAAGTACTCTGCAGTTCTGAGGTACTTCTGACTTATTTGATGACTTTTTACTGCACTTGTCATATTATTAACTTAATACATTTTAAAACCAGTGATGAACATACAAAATTGGACTGTCTTCAGTTATTTTCCATTGTTTTCATGCATATTAAAGGTGTTTCAGCTTTCTATTTATTTAGTAAAACTGCTGTGAATTTTTTCCCTTTTTTGAACATTTTAATTGGAAGATACATTAGTGGTGTGGTTACGTGCTGAATGGTTAGACAGGGTTAGGGTTAGGTGTAGGGTTTCCCAAACTTTACAGTCTCAGATGCCTAAAACAACCCTTACAACTCCTACTATCCCCAGATGGAGGTCAATTTCATACTATTTTTATTATTTTTAAACTTCCAAAAAGAAGCAATCTGTGTTTTATTTGATTTCTGAAAGTTGTGATCCCCAATTTTTGTGTCCTGATCCTCCCCTCAGAAACCACTGCTTCTGCAAACCAAAAGCAGATTGTTCCATTTACAGTGTTGTAAGGTATGAAATTGTGAAAACATATATCGAGCAAAAAAAAAAAACACCATGCAAACCTACATGCATTACACTGGGCCCTGGCTGGCTTCTCAGTGTAGTTGAGACGTCACAAATCAGACCTATTTACTAGAAGCTCTGAGATCAGTGTGAACACAGACCTCTAGAGTCAAATTCTGCACATAAGTGATTGTGCACAGTGACATTTAAACATTTCAGTAAAGGAATTTTAAACTATAACTTTTTTTTTTTCCTGTGATTTTAATAGTTCTACTTGCACACTGAAACACATCACAATCATGGAAGAAGCACTGGGGGTTTTCCTGCATCCGTCCACCAGATGGAGTTTTTTCATCAGGAGAAACACTAAGAGGAGCTGCCAGCTTAGTCAGCCAGTCATAGTCACTGAATAATGTCACACTTACAGATTACTGTATTTCGTCCCTTTCTCTGGTACAGACAACGTGAAGTTCCTTCTTATTAAGGAGCCAACTGTCACTTCCTCTGCAGTTTAAAAATGATGTAGAAGATGTTAAAAATGAAATGATTCAGGAATCTGCAGTGTTGTGCTATTCCTAATGTTTTATGTATTTCCTTGATGCTTCCACACACACACATCTGTGCAAAGGCAAGACCTTCACATATCTTCATAGCCAATTTTTTATACTAACCAAATTCTTGGTAAATGCTTTCAAGAAAACCAATACAAGCTAAATTATGTTTTTGTTGCAGGAACTGTACTCACTCTGTGTGATCAATAATTCAGACTGAGGTATTCTAGGTTTCCACTCTGTGAATGAAAAGAAAGCTGACAGCTGAAACTTTCTCTTTTTCCTGTGGAAAACTTTAAGAGAAATATTGTGCTTGTTGTTTGTTGGGTTTTTTTGGACAGGTGAACTCTTTCTGTCTCTCTTTAACTCATCAGGCCTCACTGAGCTGCTGGTGATTCATTCATTTCAAGTGTTGCTGAAATCCAAACATTTTTGGTTTCAATTCTACTGTTAATCCCTTTTTTTTTTTTTTTGCAATAAGACCTCCAATTGCATCAAGGGGAACTTCAAATACAAATAGCATGCAGTGGTGGAAGGTGCATTTACTCAACAGCTGCATTTAAGCACTTGCATGGAAATATTTCTACTTTATATATGCAGGCTACTATTACTTAACCCTTTTAAATCTCAGTCTAATACTGTACTTCTCACACCATTACAATTGTGGGTGCTTTATAAACAGGGAGGTCCTCATATCAGAGATTCACAATAACAATATTATTGTAATATTTAAAGAAAATTAAATTTCAAAAATTCTGTCAGTTGAAATAACCTTTGTTTTATTATAAGCTTTGTCTCTTTCTTTTTTTTCTTTTGACAAATAAATTAGATGACAAATACAAGTGTAGGAAGGGGGAGAGAGTCTGGAACCATCACTGTAGTGTTAACCAGATAGTTACTGGAACTATATTATTTACAATATTACCATATGTGTGTTAACATATCAGAATTTCGTTTATAAGCTCATCATAAAACATGTGATATCACATTATTATATATGACACTGCCCAATAAGTAGTTGTAACATCATTAACATCGTAACCAACTACAGTATTAAGTGGCATATTAATGCATCAATAGCACCAATGCATGAAACTAATAAAAAATAATGAGGATCTTTAATGGTTTAATCAGATTATTTTGGTATCATTCAACCAAAGTCTGTGATATTATTAACCTTTCACACAGTTTATTCAAAACCATGACTGACACTCTGATGATAACAGTATAAACAGTGCATATGGATCCCAGAATTTGTCACTTAATACTTTTACTTATTATTATAATGAAATATTTTGATAGTGTGGAACTTTAATTTTGGTTAATATTTGAATTCAAAAGCATGACTGAATACTTCTAATTCTTATTATAATGAAGTATTTTTTAGGACGTGGTACTTTTATTTTGATTAATCGAATTCTTTCTTCCACCACTGACAAAACAGTACACCAGATATTCAGAAAGTTTCCATGTGATCTGATGTTGCTTTCATACAAAGGGGAGTTTTTGGTTTGAACATGTCATTGCCATCATGTAGCTTCAGTTAACAGCTCGATGAAGCTGATGTAGAACATGTGTAGCTGCAGGAACAGGCTGGAATATAATTGTGGCCCTGACATTTAATGTGAAGGAACATGTGGAGTAACAGAGGAGAGGTTGAGGCTGGACTAAAAAGAATATTCCTCCCTCTCTCTCCGCGCTATTAATCAGGTGAAGACCATCTTGAGCCACCTATGAAGCTGTCAGCGGCCCGTTATCATTGTCTCAGGCTGATTTGCTACAGATCATCAGGAAGCTTCTCCTCCATATAAACGCTGCATTACTTTTGGCTCCAGGAGCCCATAGAGAGGCTCCTCAGCGGCTCTCAGTGCGATGCCCGAAGGGGGAGGGGCCACTCCTTCTTTCCTGTTGGGGGGTCCGCTGATAGATAAGTATAAGACCCCAGCAAGAATGCGATCACATTGGGGAAAAAAAACAAGTCATTGTGTTGTCTCCTCTCGCTCGACTCACAGACGCTCCAAGATGCAGCAACTGATCCTGTGTGTTCTCCTGGCATCCTTCTGGACGAGCTGCACCGGAGCAGGAGGTGAGTCTGCTTAGCCATGCAGGGAGAAGATGTGCTTTTTTTTTTTTTTTTTTTTTTTTTTTTAACATTATTTCTGTTAGTCTGCTAAACAAAAAAGCAAAAGACATTGGCCAGTTAATTCAAAATTGGATGCTTAGTCTGTGCTTTTTCTGGGAATGTTTGTCCTTTGTGCAATTTCAGCCTGTTGTCTCAATATTTATTTTTCATTTTGATCTGTCAAATTATTTTACATCTAATCACGCTTGATATTCAAATTAATATAAGCTCTAATATCAAGGCAAAACAGTAAATATGGAATGAATGACTACACCAGAAAGCTGCTCAGTGAACGCAGTAAGATAAAATCGCGGGATTTTTTTCTTCCGCTGTGTCATTTCATCATTTAGAAAGTTGATATATTGCGGAATTCTGTGAATTTAGAAATAGACAGAAATTCCAAAACTGAAAAACAAAAACGTTCAGGTGATAAATGGAAGCTCGGAAAACGAGCCCACCCTACCCACACGCAACCACCCTTCTCCAAAGGAGAGCACCAAAAACCGCCTACGTGACGCGCTCCACCTGCCTCTCCACCAGGCTGGCGAGGCTCCGTGCATCAAAACATGAAAGCTGCAGCTCCGGGCTGAAGGCAACAGAGGGTCCGAAGACAATAAGCAGCAGAGCTGAGATTCCTTCAGAGCCTCTCCGCGTCAGACACGTCTGTGTCTCCCGTTGTCTCGCTTGCACTCCCCCTCTGCCCCCTCCTCTCTCTGACTCCTCTCACTCTTGCACCTGCTCGCTCAGCCGGTCACAGTCGTTTGCGTCCGTGTTGCCGCAGAGAGACGCGTCATGCGCAGCGCCACCGTCTTCAGATCTCCGGAACAGTTTCCCGGGGTTTGGCAACAGGACTCAGGGACGGTGGAGGAAATTAGCAGCGGTCACTGCAGACAGTTCAGATCGACTCACTCAAGTCACCGTTCACTATGGCAGTAAACGGCTAAAGCTCCTCTTATGTTTTGTTTATAAAACTCCAAATACACATTTTCTTTCTGTCTGTGGCTGAGCAAAACATAAATGAAAAAAATCTTGACTAAAATGTTTGAGTCACTGAAGTGAGAGCTGAAATGAAAATAGCATAATTTACAATCGCGTTCTGCGATACACTGCGATATGCTGTATGTTTACCATCACAGCTTTAATACAATCACGAGCTCTAAAATATTCTCTTTGATTGGCTTCTATAACATCTATGACATCCAGGAGTAAGCTGCTCTGTTCCTACAGCTGATGTAAAATTTATTTTAAATGGCTAATAGTCGTTAACTTTGCATCAGTCTGAGAATTCATTCATTCATTCATTCATTCATTCATTTATTCCGTGCTGTGGACTATGGCCAGTGTGCGCTCCGATAAACGGTCCACATCCATAGAGGCCCCTTACTACTGGTCTTATTTTTGAAAGTTTTGTTCGTGTTAGGGTTGTTCTGCTACCTTTGAGAGAACCAATTTTAGTTCAGAACTGCTGTTGTGGGGAAATTAACCCACATTCTCACAAGTTTAAATGTCAATTTGAAGTAAACGTTTGATTTAAAGGTTAGAATGAGGTTAATATTAGCGTTCGGCACTCTGCTAAGGGTAATTCCAAGGAATTATGTCATCCGGCGTTGCTGAAACAGCTGAGTGTTCATGTGGCTCCTGGTGCTGCTGAGTTCTCATGTCCCTGTCAGACACGCCGACGGACGGACTGTTTGTTTTCCCTTCCCTGTCTTTTGTTTCCTCCTTTACAATTTCCTCAGCTCACTCTCGGGCCGCAGTTCTCACATCTATTCAACCCTTTCATTGTTTATATTGTTCGTATTGTTCATTCTGCTGAGCGCCACACATAAGATCAAAGCCGAGAGCCCATTGGTCAAGGATTGTGCGGACAGAAATCTGATTGGCTGAGGTGAAAAGAAGCCATACTGAGCCATAACGATGCACATTTCAGTGACGGAGAGTATTTCTGGATTCGTTAAGTATTTTTGGTTGAGTAAGCAGCCGTATGACATGTAAATGAAATAAAGAAATACTCCTGTAGTGGTAGACCTCATATATTATGCAAATATTATGTAACAGGTTTTGAAGACGCTGTTCTTAGACAAATGCACTTGGAGTAACAAGAGTAAAAGTACTCGATGTATTATTTACGATGCATTTTAATTCAATTCAATTCAGTTTTATTCATACAGCGCCATTTACAGGTCAAATTGTCTCAAGGTGCTTTACAACCCATATGCCTGAATTCTCAGAGCAAGACCAAAGGCGACAGCGACAAGAAAAACACCCTTTTAACAGGGAGGAAACCTTGAGCAGAACCCGACTTTATTTTACTATTTGTACTTGACAAATTACATGTTTAAAAAAAACAGTTCAGTAATTTCTAAGACAGTTCTCAAATAAATGCAGTGGACTAAAAAAGTAGATGCATGAAATGGCATGAAGTACTAAAGTCTCTGTGCATAAGATCAAGTACTTAGTTACTTTCCACTGTTCATACACACGAAACATGAGTAAATTTTGTACGTGATTTCAAAGATTTGATGGAAACGTTTTGGTGGGAGGCTTATCACTTATCAGCGTGGTTGATAGACAGAATCAATATTCAGCATTTTTCCGATTATAGCTAAAAAAATTTTTTTAACAGATTAATACACTTTATGTATGTAACAACATGCTACTTTGGCTCTGATACCTCTCTATCTAACACAGCACTATCTAATTGGTTACATGTCCTAAGTAAAACTGAAGAATCAATGCTATTAGTATCTCTTCTGAATAAATGGGTGAAAAACACAAGACAAACAAAATTTTGTGTTACTTTGTTTTTAGGCTTTCTAAATTTTGACACCAATATTTTTATTATTACTGTATATACACTCCCTGTCAAAAGTTTTACACTTTCTCATTCAAAAAATTAGAACCTGTCCTAAAACTTTTGACAGGGGGTGTATATACACAACCAGCCTAATGAGGATTAAGCGGTGTATCGATAATGGAAGGATGGATGTATTGATACTGGTCTTGAAAAAAGTAGCAAATACTATAAACATCAGTACTGATGACTCGCAAGCTTTATTATCACCTTCATGAGATACATTTGAACCATCTTGTCTCCATAAGACTCACACAGCTGTGATACTAAAAATAACACATTTTACTGTTAAAGCTGAAACTGTAAAACCTTGTTGGTAAACATGACTCAAGGTTTGAAATTAATCCTAATCCTTTGATGCACTCAGCATCCAGACTGCAGTGACGGAGAGTAACTAGACATTTCTGAAGCAAGATTTTTTTCTTCTTCAAGACCCACACTTCACTCCCATGCAAATCTAGCAATTAGAATAAAACATGAGAAATAAATCATAAAAACATGAAAATCTCTTTACACTCTGGAGCTATTGTCGAGAATGATGGTACCCCTCGATACCACCTGACCCCCCAGAATGTTTGGCCCTTGCGTGGTTTATTTTCAGTATCCATTATCATGCCGCTGCAGGAGGAAAAGGTTCACCAACATGGCAAAGAAACCAAGCAGGGACTTCCTTCACAAACACAGTGAGAAGTCCTCATACAATGCTAATATCAGAGCAGGAGACATTCCCCATTTTTTCAATGCATGTGTGTTTTTCATAAATATTTGATTTGTGAGATAGCAGCAGATATTTGTCTCTGCATAAAGGGTGGAAACATGTAAACCAATTGTGAAATATTAATAAACCTGCAGACAAACATGTGAGAATGGGACCTCGGTGATGCAAAAGATTGGCTCTGTGTTTATGCTGATAGCACGGAAAGATAAAGCACAAACGATTACTTTTTTGTGAATAGGAAGACAATTTCCTGTGTATTAGAGGATTTGGTGTGGCCCTGAATAACAATTGACTTAAACTAATAGGAGAACAATTCACTGTTTGCAGTACAGAACAAAATAATCTATTAATAAAAGCACACACAGACACAGACACAGACACGTACATATATATATATATATATATATATCATGATTCGTCCCAGCAAATATGACAAGAGTCCAGCAGAGGTTTATTTGGTGTCATTTAGAAATGAACAATGCAAGGAGATGACTGATACTGTCATCAGCATCAACTGTGTTTATTCTCCTTACATCACTTACTGTTGGTATCAAGATAAATCTATGCAATGTCTTGTCAATATAAACCTTAACAAAATAATTTTCTGTGTTTCAGACTGGTGCTATCAGTCCCAGTTTACCTGTGATCATCAGTGCAATGGTGAGCTTGTTTCACAATTTTATAACACACAGAAAACACACAGAAGTGAAGTAGTTTAAAATAATGAGAATTGTAGCATTTACCAACACTGATGAAGACTTACCACAAGATCTGCACTCATACTCATAAAGAGTTGGCTAATCAGCAATGCATGTAGGAGTCCCATATATGTGCAAACAAAACCTTAAAATCTGCTCTTGAACCTACAGTTTAAAATGCTAAAATTGAGGCTATATGCGGTTTTCCATCTTTTGTGTCTTGCTGCAGCCATCTGCAGCAGTTTGTATAGGTTGTACTGAATCCGGTAGAGACTCAGACACTTCAAGTGTTAAAATGTAATTTTAGTGCTCGATTTGAAAGTGACATACCTTTTTTTTAAAAACAAACTAACAAACAAATTAAAACAAACAAAAAAATCACATGTTGGAAATGTTAGAATTCAGCAACTGAGTTCACTTGGAGATAAATATTGATCCAATGTCATGACATAAGCCATAAATATGACAATGTTTTTACTAAGTGAGGAGTCTGAAGCTATGATAATAACTTCTGATTTATTGGTGGTTGCAGCTGGTTAAAAATGCAAGCTGATATCTTGCTTCTGAAAGATTTGGCCTAAAGGTAAAATCTTGGTAGAGAATAGTAAAGGGCTAATGATGAATCCCTGTGACTCACCATGCATGTGGTGGATTTACTGTCCCTCCAACCAATCTATTCAGAGACATGATAAGAAAATCTATCTAGAAGCAATAAAACTGATGTTTGGCCTCTGCCAGCTGCTATAAGAAGATTGTTAAGTACTGCTGTCTCATTGCTACAGCCTGCTCTACTACCAGTAGTACTGAACGGGACCAGTTTAAATCTTTAAACTCTGCTGTTTCTTGTCATAGCACCAGAAAAGTGGGACAATGCCTTCAAAGAATGTGCAGGAAAATACCAGTCTCCCATCAACATCGTCACCAGAAAGACTCTGAAAGATGAACGTCTGACTCCGATACAGTTTAAGAACTACCAGCAGATCTTCAGGAGCACCATCATAAACAATGGCCACTCAGGCGAGTCTCCTTTCTGTTTAACATTGATTAGTAAATAGTGTTTAAAGCTGTGTTGTGAACTCTGTATGGTGTTTGTCCCCTCTAGTTCAAGTTGGAGTTCCTCATCCGAGCACCATCTCAGGGGGAGGCCTGCAGGGCATCTACAAGGCGGTGCAGTTCCACCTGCACTGGGGCAGCAACGGAGGACCTGGCTCCGAACACACCATTGATGGGGAGCAGTATCCTATGGAGGTACATTAACAATCCTAAAGAAAGCACACACAGACTCTCTGTGACATGGTGAATGGCTAGAGTCAGAAAGCAGTAATAATTAAGGATTAGTGGTCCGGGATGTTGTGTTGATTTTGGCCACATGAAGACAGCTGAATGGACATACCCAGGCACAAATGAAGTCAAAACATTAATTAATAATTATCTTGTAATACACTCACTGTCCACTGATTAAAACATTTATTGGCTGCATAGCATAGGAAAAAACACATAACTAATAACTTTGCTAATCAGTATAACAACATGTGGATCCTTCTGCAGTGATGCTAGTAAATGATCATGTTGTTTCCTTAACAGCTGAAAACGTAGTAAAACAGACCAATCATTTTAGACACAATAATAAAAATGGTTTTATCCATGAATCAAACCCTTTGTTATGTACAGTGTATGAATGCAAAATATTTTAAATAAAAAATGGTGCTATTCTATACTATAAGCATATGAATAAAACTAACAATATGTTTGTTTTACCGTTGAAACCAGTCATGTGGTAGGAGTGTGATGAATCAGGCAGCAAGAAGTGACAATTCAAATCAGAAAGCAAACATAGATATCTGTGTTATACTTTCCAAAATCCTTCATTTCTGCCTGTTGAGGCTCAAACACAAACCAAGAAATTTCAAACTAAAAGAGGTTCAGCAGCATTTCCAATAGCCTAACTTTTAGGGGTCCCAAAATGCCTGAGTACTGTGGATTCTAGGTGTAAATGCAGCAGAAATTATGGGTTCTAAAATGAAAATATATTTACATTATGTGGATATAGTGGAAATATCCTTGCTAGCTAAATAGCAGCATCTTTCTCCAGAATTGCAGACTCCACCTTTAAGCAGACTGGCCCTTTCATTTTAAACCTTACAATGACTTACACCAGTTCCTTTTGTCTGGTGATTATTAGACTGATTATGTGAGCTTTTATTTATCTGTAAATTCCTTTAGGACACGTTTCTGATAAATATCTGCACAACCTGATATCTGTTTCTTTTGTTACAGCACGAAATGTCCACACATGTTGCAACTGCAGCAGCTATAATTGTGACATTTTTACTGGTTCTGTTTACAATAAGGTTCTCCATGTACTACATAAAATATTATGTTGCCGAAAGTGTTAAAAGTTGTAATTTTTTTCTCTGCAGCTGCACATTGTTCACATGAATAGCCACTACACTGACCTGACTACAGCTTTGAGAGATCCAGAGGGAATTGCAGTTCTTGGATTTTTCTACGAGGTGCTTTATAATTTCCTGTTTCATTTTATCAGTCTACTGTTGCAAGTGTGAAATTGTGAAATTAAACAATACTGATATGTCTCCTCTCATATTTAGAAATCCAACAGTGCAAACAGAAAGTATGAAGCCATCATCAACACTCTGCGAAATGTCAAAGCCACAAGTATGTATGACTGTTCTTTACAATCAACCAAACACAAGACTGCATATCTTTGTTACTAACGTTTCCACTGTGGCTCCTCTGTTTTCAGATGGTAATACATCCCTACCAGCCATCTCTCTGGCCCAGCTGATCCCATCTGAGCAGAATCTGACATCCTACTACCGATACAAAGGCTCTCTGACCACCCCAGGGTGTGCTGAGGCCGTGGTTTGGACTGTGTTTGAGAAGCCCATCCCTCTGAGCATGGATCAGGTTAGAATTCACCTGATTTTACTCACTGTTTTAAAAAATAGTTTTTCTATTCTCCACGAATTTTAAATCAAAACTTCAGCTATCAAAATGTTTTCCTGAATAGTGATGGGAGAACTGTTCAGTAAAAATATGAATTCTGCAGAAACCCATTCCCTGTAACTGATGACTTTTTTATATTCCTTTGTTAGATTGCTACAGATGTATTGATGCTAATGCAGCATCTTATTGTTGTGGCTGGTGATGGTAAAGCTAGATCCAACTAGCTTATGCACAGATAGTGGTTCCAGCCCTTTTTTACATGAATCTGTAATAATTTCTTTTGCGTGTCTCTAAATTTTACTAGCATTCTACAACTTATTTTCAAACTATTAATATACCATATCAGCCATGTAAGAAATGGCACTGCTAACAACTCACAGATAGAGAGGTTGTTCGATTATTAAAGCCACTACAATGACAGCCAGGACCTCATATCTAACACTAGAAAAGCACTCAGAGAGTGCAGACCTCCACCAGAGATAGAGAGGAAAACAGGAAACCCATGCAGTAAAGGATCATGAGCTGGAATCAAACCTGCGTCTTTGACACAATTCTGTTTATGAATCACCTTCTTAACCAGTTGAGCTATCTGGACACCTTGCTCCAATTTGTTGGACGACATACTAACCTATGATGTTTTTTTGTCATATTTTGGACCACATACTACAACATACTAAAAAATTCAAAGTGATCCAGAATCCAGGATCCTTGTCGGATTGCCACCAAAATTAAATCAGCTCTTCCTCTTACCATAGTCTACATCCCCTCAAAATTTCATCTGAATCTGCCCAGGCGTTTTTGAGTTATCTTGCTAACAGACAGCTAGATGGACACACAAACGCTGGGTGTCACATAACCTCCTTGGCAGAGGTAATTAAACATCAAACTGTTTTGGCACAGAATCTACACACAGAAGCAGTAAAAACCCATAATGAACGAATAAGATATCTCTATTATGTAATGTAAAACAATATACAGTGTGCAAAATAGCTAAATGTGACAAAGGCATTGACAATGATGCAAGAAGTCACAAGTCAAAATATTGGGAACCACTGCTTTTAAAGCTGAAATAGGCAGAACTTGAAAGTAATTAACCCTCCTCCTGCAACTCTCTCTCCTTTTGGTTCTAAGCCCCTGCAGATGTGCAGAAGTCTAGTTATACAACTGAATCACAATAAGCTAAAATGCTTGGGTGGAATTATTTTCATCTGTGCCCAAAAAAATACTGCCTGGTCAGCTTTAATATTTACTAGTGTGTTGTAAACTCATAAGTCTTTCAATGCAAATTCTTAAACTGCATAGTAACTGGTAAAAGTAATTGTCAGATAAAAGAGGTGCACTATTTTCCCCCTAAAATTTGTGGAGCAAAGTAGCATAAAAAGTAAATGCTGAGGTGCAAGCAGTGTACTGAAGTGCAAAATGCTAGAATCTTTCCCTTGCTGGTCCTCTGTGTACAAATTGACATAAAAACTCTGCATTCCCGGACTTAGTCAGATTACACACCTTGGCAAAAATGGAGCCTGATTTTATATGTAATAATCTTTTGTTCCTCCAGCTGGGAGCTTTCTCAGAGCTCCAGTTCCATGATGGCAAGCAGATGATGGGAAATTTCAGGCCTGTCCAGCCCCTCAATGGCCGGCAAGTGTTCAGATCGGGAAGTGCCATAATCCTGGCCAGCTCTGCCCTCCTGATGGCCGCTATTGCCATGGCGTTGGGACTGTCCCAACCCAACTAGAGCGAGGCGTCCCATGCTGCACTGCGACATCCACGAACACAATAAGCTCTGTATCAATCCTCAGCTGAGCCCTGGTTTGTAACATCTTAGTCTCATGATTGCAAAGATGATAGACCACGTCATAGTGCAGGCATTACCTACCTGGTGTTCCTCCCTTATGACACAAATGACAAAGGCATTCAAGGAATTCCTTACGAAAGGTGCTGTAAGGGTTTCATCAGCATTCATGCATGCATAGTGAATGAATAGGTCTTATTTCAGCAATATGAATGTGCCATAACACAGGTTGCCAAGCACTCTAAAATGACAACTGAATTCAGATTCAACCCCAGATCTCTTAGTCATGCCCTCATTTCTCATAGTATCATCCTAAACACCAACACACTGCTTGAACACTTAAAACCACATCCCGACTGTCCAATGTCAGGTAAATTTAGTCTCTGTGAATGTCAGAGTGACTTGTCGGTGTCAGCCCCATGGACTGGCATGTGATGTGTTATTAATGGGGCATGTGAACAGCGTGGAGTTATAAATAGCAGAACTGAGTCATAAAAACAAGCTCCATTTCAAAGTCAGAGGTCAAACGAGTCAGCAGTATGTTTTTTGTTTCAAAATCCAGGAGTGCACAACACAACTGACAGGTGAAGCCCTCACAGCCACTGAGTCAGCAGCTGGTTTGTGAAAAGGAGCAAGTGTGACAGGTGTAAGGCTTTTTTCCACCAGCATCCTGCAACTGGAAAATCCACAAAGAACAAATGCATGCTGTTCTGAGAGCAGAGCTGCAGCCTCTCTCCTCTCAGAGTCAGAGGAAGCCGACACCTGAGGCAAAAATTATAATGATGCTGATAGTGGGTCACACAGTGAACGACAGCATCTGCAGCATGAGGACACAGCAACACTTATCAGAACAGAGCAGCACGTCTTTTCCACCATTACTTTCATGCATTTCAAACGTGTATCGCACGAGCCTGTACGTCTTGATGTTGCAGATGCTTAGTATGAGTTACATGCACATGGCTGCTGCAGTGATGCCACACACACTAAACAATGCTTGCCAAATTCAGACATACACCTCCGTTTCTCCCAGTTTTGACCCATAAAGTTCAGTGAGCTTATCCTGAGGACATGTGACTGTGTTCATGGCTTGTATTTCAGGCTCCGGGATGCGTTGAATGTTATCGACTGTGAATTACACCCCACTGAGTTCTCACTCATTTATTCAATAGGACTCATTATGTATTCAAGTGGGAGATGTGTGCAATTTTCCAGCAAGATGTATTTTGTTGATCGAGCATAGAATCTGTATATTGTCCATTGTTTAATATGGCATCGAGTTATATTTCTATGCTGTGCCATTGTACACATGTATTTATGTACTGAATGTGTATATTGATATGAGAAGCACAGTTATTGTTATTTATGTATTGCAAAGTTTAAAGACTGTAGTACTGAGTGCAAACCTATATGTGAAGCATCAAGATGTTCATGTTCAACAGAGTTTACTTTATGATCTTCAAGTGTATGAGACTGTCAGGTTGTAATGCTTGAAAGTGTTGTAAATAATATGGAGAATGTGTTTCAACTTAACAATAAACTACTTACATGCCTTTTTAATGGCCGTGTCTTCGGCGTGTACGCCTCAGTGTCAGCTCTGACCCCACATCCCTGCACAGTGAAAACTGATATTAGAACACACTCTTTTGGCTCTGTTGTTTGTCTGCTGGCTCAGACACACAGACAAGCTTCTCAGTTTGCTGACCGATTCTCCTCCGGTCCGTCAGGAGAGTCTGAGGGTGCTCTGGGGTCTTGATCCCTTAATCCTTTTCTAATTGACTTGTTCTTGATGCTATGGAGGCAATTTTACATGATGAACAAGAGATTGTTGTTGTAATATACTTAGAGTGACCACAAGTACACAAACACACTAAAATGTGACACCAAATACATATATTTTTTACTGGGATGTGAGACAATTTGCAGGTGCTTCTTCAAGTTATTTTACATCCCCTCCCCTCCCTCTTTTACCCCTGTCATTAAGGAATCAAAAGGCTTATTGTGACAGACAGACTTAGGAAGACAGCAGGCCTTCACAGACACATGCTTGCAGGTCAAGAGAGCATGCACACAAAAGCTTGAATGAATGACTCCTGTTCATTCCTCTACTGGGTCGATGCTTCATATTTGGCAGTAGCACCTTTCAATCTTCCAGTCAACAGGACAGCACCAATACAAGTGCACCAACTCTCTCCTCAGTTCCCTTTGTCCCTTGGGTTTCTGAGACAAACAGCACCATTTTCCCTCCCTAAAACATGCTCAGCAGCCCATCAGATAACCAGCTGCAGGTAAAGATCACTGGGCCGGTCATTGTCCATGTGGTCCAGAGAAAAACAAACAGGGGCACCTTTTCCCATGTCTTCTCTTCCTCCCTGCTGTATCTCAGGCTTTATATATATTCTAGGCAGCCCGTTGATTGATGCTGCAGTGCTCTATGACAGGCTGTCACCGAGGGATATTTGTGTCCCGTTCCACGATATTGTAATCCAATTGATACACCTGCTAACCTGGTTATTGTACAGTCAGTGATATGACTCTCTGAGCTGTCTTCCAGCTGATGTGACATTAGCCAATATAATTTAACCAGAGCTTACAGGTCAACATAGCAGCAGCTCTCCAGCAGCAATCTCCCTCCTCTAGTTTTTACAAATACTGAGATGCTATCAAAGCAGGCCAAACAGTAAAATCCTTTTGAACTCAGAGAAAAAGAGCAGCATGATGGTTTTTCTTCCAATGTTAGCACTTTCATTTTGGGAAAATTACACAAATACAGTAAGGGCCCATTAACCGCTAATATGTTTTTAGGAGACTGCTCATCACATAACAGATATTGTTACAGCCATTCGAATGCATTTGGAATAACTTCCTGTCATTTGTACACTGCAGCTGACATCTGTTTACATGAAGTGCTCTGATAAATGATGAGAAAGAATGTGAATTAACTCAAAGCCCTTGGATCTCACAGAATAGAGCAGTCCCCTGGTTTCCAAAGCCTTTTTAAGAATTTCATTATCTCTTTCAATCACACTTACTCTTCAATTGCCGCAGAGGTGAGAGGTTGTCTAGTTAACTTAACATGACACATAGCTGAGATGTCTTTATACATGAGCCCTGTTTCCATGCTGATCTGATTTCAAAGGTGTTTGAGGCGCACCGTTGCATCAAGACAATGAGATCAGGTGCTGCTGAAGGTGACTCAGTGCTCCCGGTGTCAGCGCCATGAAAGTGGAGTCATTAAAACAAACAGACCTGGCTCTGAGGCTACTCTGCCAGAGTCAGCTAAAACAATAGGTTAACATCTGTAATCCCTTTTAGGCCCCGTCCACACGAATACGAAACGGTGAACAGTTTCAAAAACGATCGCCATAAAGACGAAGGGGTCTCAGAAATTGTGTGCTTCTACACGAATGCACTCAATACGCATGGAAACACTGTAAAACACATGCCAGACCTCTAGGGGCGCTGTAACGATATGACGGAAACACGCACAAACAGAAGAAAAAAACTGTGGGCATTCGCACTTGCGGGAAAAGTTGTAAACAGAGAGCTTCATCAGCACATTTGCTACACTGTACGCCGCCATTGTTGTTGTCGTGGCCGCATGTGGTGCATGCGTGTCAATGAAGATACGAAACTGTGACGCAAGCGTTTCTGAAAAGCAGCGGATCGCCCGTGCACACGGAGCTGCGTAAACGGCGTTTCAAAATCTTTCCACTCTGGAACCCGTTTTCAAAAATGATCGTTTACAGACCCCCAAAACGTCATCTTCGTGTGGATGATACGCAGATTTGGCAAGAAACTTATGCGTTTAGACCTCGTTTCGTCTTCGTGTGGACGGGGCTTTAGAAGCAGCAGCTTTGGGAATGCCATCTGGGTTAGTCTGGCCGCCTACTGACAATATTTCATGGAGAGATATGAAGAGTTGACACACTAAAAGAGAACAATCACTCAAATGATTCACCTGTGTTGTCAGGTGTAAATTATTCACTAACTATGACATTCACCTTTTCCATAGAAAATAAAGGATAGTTTCAAAGTCTTCACTTTGTGTCACTGTAAAATATCTATCACCTGTCCCTGTATTCAGTGTATAGAGTTGTTGGTGACTAAAAATAATCTGTCTAATTGTTAGTGAGCCTGAAGAGACTCTAGTATGAGAGATAGAGGAAAATATCGTCAGTCTGTTCAAAACACAGTTAAAGGTACAGCTGTAGATAACAGGAGGCTTCAATTTAAACCAAAAATTTGGTTTTCCAGATTAATGTGTTTTATGCAAGGCTTTCATTATATATTGTAGATATTGTTACTCCGCCAAGGAATGACGGAATAACAATAACGGTAACAGTAACAGTAACAATCGGTGTATCTTTGTCTGTGAACCTGTCTGTCTGTCTGCCTGTCTGTGTGAAACATTACTCAAAAACGGACAAATGGATTTGGATGAAATTTTCAGGGTAGGTCAGAAATGACACAAGGACCAAGTGATTAGATTTTGCAGTGATGCGGCTTATAGTCTGGATCCATTTCCCATTGTCAGATATAGCTGTCGGCATGGTGTCCCTGTAACCATGTCGTTAACACTGTGTCAGTTGTTATGTACTGCAAAGTTTATAGACAGAAGTCTATGTGCTGACGATTACATGAATGTGATCTTACTACAAACTGTGATTTATCAGTTGGAAATCATACAAAGAACAAACGATTAAGCTCTGGGGTGTTTCTGAGTCCCATCACTTCCTGCCGCTCACTGCATATTTAGGTCACGCAATGTTGCAGACCTCATCCAGACAATGGTGAAGCTCCTGATGTATCACAAAGCCTATATTTATGTTCAGCCGTAAGTTTTATTTCGAACACAAATTCACCTTTCTGTCCTTCACTCCTTTTTTCAGGAAACACCATAAGAGCTTGTCCCCATTCCAGCTAGGTGCTTATAAGGTGCTTATATGTTATTCTTTGCTAGACAGCAACAGTATGTAGCTGTTTTCTTTCATCTTTAATTATTTTTTTGTTTTAGGACTTTTTGACAGTGTCTTCGTCATGTCCAAAAACCGCTTCTTTGATAAACACTTCCTGTACCACTGGACTGGTGCCAAAATAAAAGCCCGTAACATTAAAAATGCTATTTAAAAATTAAAGCATGTTGGAATAGGTTATTTTGACACTAGCAGAACAAGGGTTTGTCAAAAGTGATGAACTGATCACCTTTAAAGGAGTAATTTACACACAATTTGGTATCCATACATAACATGCACATTCATAACACATGCCTGTGCTCAGCAAAAGGTAATTTGTTTTATTAAAGAATTTATCTGTCGGAAATGATACGTCAACTGAACAGCCTTGGTGGAGTACTGTGTTCTCCAAGTGCTTTTCTTGTTTCTTATGTGTGTTACTGTCTGTTAGGAAACACTGTCACAGGAAACAAATGGAGTATATTTCACAATAAAATGACTTTGAAATGTATACCAACAAAATCACTCAAATCTTGATTGTACTCTCTGGTCGATTCATGTAAGGACAGCTGGAAATGGACATAGTAGAACTTGTGATTCTTATATTACTTTATAGTTCACTTGGATTCTGCTTGAATGACTGCTTCATCATGTGGAGTCGATCAGCTTCCATGATTCAGCACATACACACTAGTGCTTTTGTAGTTTAGACACAACCCAATTTCTATCCTGTACAAGGAGGTCTGCAGAGGGGGCAGACTCCTGCAAACTTTGGCAGTTTAGGAAATTTATACTATAACTAAACTATAACGCTGACCTTAGGCCTTGATTACACTCCCAATGGATGGCAATGAACATTGTCTTAAATTGTAAAAATTTTTAGTTCACTTCATACATCATAGATTGCCATCTGCATATTCCAGACAAGCACGCTACAGCAGACCATGTGTCCTCAGTATGTAGGTGCAAATTTTGGGCAGCATCGACAGAGGAGTGACTCTCTGAATTTCAGTAGATGGCAAAAGTTACGTTACAACCCTTACAAAACCTCCCTGTCTCATGGAAAAAATAATACTGGTCTAACACTGACTTTCAGCAGCATTTTCCCATTGTTGTCTACTACTGTGGGTGCTGTGGACATAAGCACAAAGGAAGTTACCATATGTACTGTTGCTTTTTTAATTCTTCTGATCTTTATATGTTGCTTATCTGACTATTACATTGCCTAGGAGGGAAACGATTAATTAAATAATTGAGTGAGGTTTACCATGAACATGAGGGCCAGTTATCGACAGGGAACAATGTGCAATCAGTGCAGCGACAAATTTTACGAGGAACCTACTAAGTCATGAATGTGTAATTCTAGGTGCACATACGTCACGTGCTTGTGAAGCTGAAACATGCCTGATGAAATACTGTGGATTTTGTTCCCTTTTCAATTTATTAAAATAACATAGGAAGGGATTTTCGTTGGGCCAGTGTGAAAAAAATTAGCATTTACAGCTGCCAATAACTCTTTCAATACACACTGATGACCCAAAACGTCCTGACAACCCCTGCTGTTGGTGATAGGGGAGTTTCTGTAGTGTTTGACACTAAGACATTGGCAGCAGATCATTTAAGTCCGGGAAGTTGTAAACTGGAGCCATTGCAGATGAAACTTGCTCCACCTCTTCCCCAATACACCAACTGTCTGTCCTCAGGCTACTGTAGGTAAGTACTCACCCTCCAGGTCTTCACACCGACTCATTTCTCTAACATCAACAGCAGACTACTGTAGCAGCGAATGTTCACTGACTTGTCATTATGTCCTATTTGGCTCAGCAGTGTATGTACAGGATTGTGAGTATAGTTTTATAAGAAAGAAAAAGTGAAACTGATCTTGCTGGCATGAACATGATGAAAGTGGTTTCCAAAGATCTGCTGCAAAGGAACAGGGTAGTTTTGTCACAGAGACACTGAGATGCTTATTCTATTAACCTATTACCCACTGAAAGGGACCAAGTTTTAGCCTTCTTTTCTATCTGTAAGCCCTGATTATTGAGAGGGTTATACACTGTCCACAGGCCTATGGCATAAGAGCTGATATTGTCTGAGAAACATACCATTAGTATAGTGGGTTTACTTCTGTAAGCTATGTTAAGTAAGGTAAATTTGCTCACAAGGCCTAAAATAAACTGAACAAACCTTTCATTATATCTACAATATATAATGAAAGCCTTCTTACAATGAAGCTGACGTCCTACCAGGTCTATTGCAAAAGACACTTTATAGTGACCTGAGTGCAGACTAAGACTGAGATGGCGTCAATCAACAGGAAGAAGGCACAGGCTTGACTGAAAGACGGACCCCTTTTCTAACAGAGTCCCAGCACTCACAAAGAGCCAGGGGCAAACACAGAGAACTAGTGCTATTTTTGACAGCAATGTTATTTGGCTGCATTGTTCTCAGGGCACAAGTCTTTCCTAAACAATTGCTGAAAAGTCAGAGTTGTGATCATGGTGTGATCATCAGTGTTTGTGTATTTTCAGTCACCATATACTATGTATATATATATATATATATATATATATATATATATATATATGTATATATATATATATATATATATATATATATATATATGTATATATATATATATATATATATATATATATACATATATATACGTATACATACAGTATGAATGTATAGAGTTGTTTGTATTTCTTCATCTTCTGGACTCTTATTCAGACAATAAACGTGCTAGAGACACAGAAGTGGTGCCTGCCAGAGGTGGGTCTGCAGAGCATATCCTGTCTAAAGACTACACATAGCGATAGTTACTAATCGAATTCCCAGACAAACACACGAGGACGTGATAACACATGTTCTATTATGTACCTGTCTATGACAAAACACAATCCACCCTCCCTTTTTTATTGGTGCTACAGTTTTTGTTCTGGCTGGCGGCACACCCTGTTCAGCCGGATGCCATGAGGAAGCGGGGGGCATTCTCATTTTCCAAATCCAATTTAATGAGTCATTCTGACCAGTCACAATGACAGTGGAAGGCTGCTGCCTGCCAGTACATCACGACTAACCCCACCACCAGCAACAGCTCTCCCATCCACCATCCACCCCTGGCACTCAGCCTCATCTCGCTCCCCCTCATTACACAGCTCTGCTGCTTTTTGAATGCAAATAAAGTCACACTGAAAAAACACAGGGAGTTAAAAGGAGACATGTTTTGGAGCAACATCAAAGAAGTGTTTGAAGAACACAGCTTGTTCTATTCAAAAAGTAATATTTATGTTTATGAAGGAAGGAGACACAGCCAGCCACACAGACAGACAGACAACTGCAGGATGAGAGGACAAGAGACATAAATTTCCTTGGACTTTAGCTGTGCAGAGCTCAGTACAGTCTAATATGAATCTATTTAACTTTGGGTAACTTCCAGCTTTCATGCTCTTATGACATGCTTGTCCTTTCAAAATATAGTTTTGGTGCTTTTTTCATTGTTCAGCAGTTTGTTTTGTAATAATATTAACAGCAATGTTCAATTGTCTTTAAAGCGAGTTCTGCTTCAGAAAGCTGCAACAGCACCTGGCAGAGAGACTATAAGGTTTGTTTTAAAATCTGCACTTTTACAAGGCAATTCTACTGTGTGTCTCTTCTCAGATTAATTCATGAACAGCTTTCACTTTCACACATGATACACAACATTCAGATAACCTTTCAAGGAGAGCAATGAATTAGTTATTAATTGGATAACAGTCCCGCCTCTAGTGCAGCTTACACAGACTTAGCTCTCTCACAAGGACAGATAAGCAGCATGACATTATCAGCAGAAAGTCATTAGCATGTTGAAATGACGTGGAATAAATAAATGGTGCTAAAGCTTGGTGCCTACACAGCATCTGTAGACTGCAGTGGATGTTCTCTGCTCCCACGCTTTAAAATATTCTCCACACATGTAGGATAAATCTGTTCATGCTCCTGACAGGGATTCTCTAATCAGCTAATACACAGTGTAAGCCCATTTTGTTGGTTGTTTGGCTGTTGTTAATTCTGATCAAAGGAGCCACCTACATATCTGCACACACAACTGTGTTCCTCAGTTCTAGAAACTACTAGGCAGGGATATTCGTCTAAGGTTTTGATTTCTTAGTCAACCAAAGATGTCTTAACTGATTCTTATGTAATTTTTCCCGTAGAATCCAATTCTGCCTCATACATTCTTGTATCATGCATATTTAATGAGTTAATTAGCATATTCGCATAAATTAGTGCTAAAACTAAATTTCTTCAAAATGCAGCTGTATTTCACATGATAAATGGCAAATTTTCATATTTCTGTATTTATTTGAACTTAAAACATCAATTTTTATGTCAATATGTGATGCAAAATTGATATAAAGAGATAATTTGCATAAATCATGTTAACCCATTCTTCAAATATGCCACTCAAAGGAATGTATTACAATGTCTTTGAATTTGATATCCATATGTTTAATTTTTTTTAAATAAAATTGTCGTAAACATAAATAAATACAGGGCTGCTCAGCGGCGTACTGGTTAGCACTTTTGCCTTGCAGCAAGAAGATCCCCGGTTCGAATCCCGGGTGGGCCTGGGATCTTTCTGCATGGAGTTTACATGTTCTCCCTGAGCATGCGTGGGTTTCCTCCGGGCACTCCGGCTTCCTCCCACAGTCCAAAAACATGCTGAGGTTGATTGACTACTATAAATGGCCCGTAGGTGTGAATGTGAGTGTGATTGTTCGTCTATGTATGTAGCCCTGCTACAGACTGGCGACCTGTCCAGGGTGTCCCCTGCCTTCGCCCGAGTTAGCTGGGATAGGCTCCAGCACCCCCTGCGACCTTAGTGAGGATAAAGCGGTGTATAGAGGATGGATAAACAGATGCTAATCAAAATAAATATTGATGACATTTTGCTGAATGGATGCTATATTATCTGATTTAATCTACAAGAAAATGGGCATTCTACTCATCCATTTAATGTATCAGTCACAATTTTTAAAAGCAGTATTTATTGTGTACAGACTTCATTTTCTCAGTTGATCATATTAATCTTATATATTTAAAACGTTACCAGAATTCAACAATAAACTTCTCTGATATAATAATTATGTCAGCATTAGACCTATTCTTAAATATCTTCACATCATTTAAATGCATTGAATACAAATGAATCAACAGAACAAGAAATCAAGCAACTTCAACAATGCAACAGTTACCTTGATTCATTCTTCCTGTAATGCAAAATAAATATTTAAATCTATGAACATCATAAAGGTTCATGTACATATTTTTAAAACCACCAGCAATGTAGATCTAAGTTTTATCAATAAATCAAAACATACACACGACTATCTGCTTGCAACACTCTTTTCATAATGTAGTATAACAAATTTTGATTATTAAACTAATTTTAACTTTTAAAAATTACCAACCTGAGTGCATAATATACTGGCACATATTGTAAACTCCTGTTTGCAGATGTATGTGCATCTAAACTAAAAAAAACATCATTGTTACATTCACATAAACATTCAACTTTGCATTCGTATTAACCATGTATGTTGTTACATAATGCAATATTTGCATAATTTATGTTAAATTTCTAATTTATCTCTTCATCAGCATGTAAAGTGGAAGACAGTTGATCGAAGATTCAGACTGGGCTCTCAGGTAGCAGACTGTGAAAGCAACCTACTTACTTTGGTATTTTTTTCTGGACACACAGGAGCTTATGTCATTGACAATATGCAAATTAGGTTCCATAAATACTACATTTTGCTGAATATATGATAAATATATATTTTGATTAGCATCTGTTTATGTTTACGACAATTTTATTTAAAAAATTAAACATATGGATATCAAATTCAAAGACATTGTAATACATTCCTTTGAGTGGCATATTTGAAGAATGGGTTAACATGATTTATGCAAATTATCTCTTTATATCAATTTTGCATCACATAGTGACAAAAAAATTGATGTTTTAAGTTCAAATAAATACAGAAATATGAAAATTTGCCATTTATCATGTGAAATACAGCTGCATTTTGAAGAAATTTAGTTTGAGCACTAATTTATGTGAAAATGCTAATTAACTCATTAAATATGCATGATACAAGAATGTATGAGGCAGAATTGGATTCTATGGGAAAAATTACATAAGAATCAGTTAAGACATCTTTGGTTGACTAAGAAATCAAAACCTTAGACGAATATCCCTGCCTATACTTATGTGTATAATATGTACCAGTACCATATAAAAATGGAACCGAATTTATCGTTTAATCCGATGTGATGCACACTTTAACACTGCCAGTTAGACACTAATTTATTTCAGGTTAATTCCATGATATCACTACTAAATGATTATTGTTTGTTGGGAACAGAATTACAAAATAATTGCCAGCGCTACTTATTTTTAGGTACATATTTTTCTATTCGTGTTTCATTTTATCTGACTTTTTTTACTTATCTGTCATACTTATACTGCATTGCTACTTATTAGTCACTGCATCTATTGTCATGTTATTGTAATCTTTTCTGAGAAAATCTAGCACAAGAATTTAATTTGGGATTATGCATTTCTATGTTATTCTAATTATTAAAAACTCTGATATGTTTTTTCACGTATGCATTGATTTAGTATTAGTGCTGGACAGGTGTGGGGGAGGTATTTGATGAAAACAGCTTTTTCTTGTTAGCTGAAACTTTCCTGAGAGCAGTGAGACTGAACAATATTGTAAGTTTGTTTGGTGTAAAACCAAAGCAGTGACGTACAGGAGGCTAATAAGGTCAATGAAGCTGCAGAGTTGGGTCATAGCTTTTCTTGATTTATGCAAAATATTCCTCAGTGGAACTGTAGACTGAATTACGGAGATTAGCCTGTGACAGCAGAATCATCTGAATGGGTTACACACAGAATAAATCAGCTCTTATTTTGCAGACTTGTGTCACACAGTCAGCTGCTGCTTAATTATGTCTCTTTTGTCCTAACAGACTTTTATTAGCCAAGACGTTTTAATTCCATCCATTACCAATATACCGCTTAATCCTCAATAGGGTTGCGGGGGGCTGGAGTCTATCCCACGTGATGAAGGCAGGGGACACCCTGGACAGGTCGCCAGTCTGTCACAGGGCTACATATACAGACAAACAATCACACTCACATTCACACCTACGGGCAATTTAGAATCATCAGTTAACCTCAGGATATTTCTGGACTGTGGGAGGAAGCCGGAGTACCAGGAGAAAACCCACACATGCACAGGGAGAACATGCAAACTCCATGCAGAAAGATCCCAGGCCCAGGCCGGGATTTGAACCGGGGATCTTTTTGTTGCAAGGCGACGATACTAACCAATGTTCCACTGTGCAGCCTCACATATTTTAATTTCCTGTTTGTTAGTATTAGCAATATTTCCTCATTACATTAAAAGACAGTGTATTATGGTTGCAATTACATTTCCCTGAAATGTATTTTTTTTTTGGTTGAGAAGTAGCTGTATATCCATGCAGTTTCTAGGAAACAGGGTTCTTCAGAAGACTAATACCTTGTTCAGTTTTTCTTTTTACAGCAAATATCACTAGTCTTAAAACCTCCTGACCATGAACTATAAATTTGTCTGTACTTGCATCTACAACAACAGTTTTAACCCAAAAATCTGACAATATTACACAAACAGGATCATACTGTGGAGTGTGACACCAAGGTGACATTTTCCATTTTCAAACTCACCCAAGCATTATCTTATTCAGAAGAATAACATACTGCATGTGTGTAACCAAACAAACATAAGGATGTGTTTGTTTGGTTGCACATGTGTAGTATGTTAACAATGATTCACAGGCTTCAGACAACATTGTGTGACGAGGCTGTGGATCATGACCCGGACATAACATAGGCTGGGAACTGCTATAGGTTTGCAGGGTGATGGACAGTGACATCACACACGCCTAACCAGAGGGAGGATGTTAGATAGATACCCAGAGGATTGTTTGTTTTCAGTCTGAGGGAAGTGGACAAGTTGGGGATGCATATAAGGAGAACAACACATCTGTGCAGATTTAATATTCAACAATTAGGTCATTGGGTTAGTATTAACAACATTTTATGATCATATTAAAAGAAAATGTAATTGTTTGCAATTAAATTTTGTTTAAATGTAAATTTGACAATATTCAACAAAGTGACAATCTTTGGCCAATGTTCAATTTAATTTTCTATATGTCTTTGCAATCTAACAAAATTTCTTACAGTACCTGTGACACTGACCCATTTATTTCCTCCAATAGCTTATCTGAACAAAAGAGGCCACTCAGGAAACTCGGCCTACAAAATCCTGCCTCTACAGATACTATGATGCATATAATGCAAATGAACAGAAAGAGAAAAGATTGTATAATGAACATTACATTTGCAGGATTTTCAGTGTGTCATCACTGAATTTACAGTTAGAAAGTTGCATCACTTCTTTTGTTTTAGTCATTGTGTTGCAGCATCACTTCCCTAACAAGTTGCTCATGTAACAGTGTGGAGTGTCCAGCTGTGTTAAAATCCAGAAAAAAACACAGTTGCATGTTCTCTTGGCAGTGCCACATGTTCTAATGCAAGTGAAGCGGTCACAAAAATTACAGTTTCTGAATTATCTTTTTTGGGAAACGTATTTTCTCCACAATTACATTTGTCTGTGACAAATCACAAATACATTTCTAATCAATACCTTTGTCATTTGACCAAGTACATAATCGATGGAATTCCTTAATAGATGGTAATCCAGAAAATGGAGGAAAAACTTTTGTTTTGTTTTGACACAACCTGTAATATTTTCCTCAATCTAACCAGGTAGTCTTGATGTCTAAACTCAACCAACCAGCAACAGAAAATTAATGCGTTCCTTTTCTTCTACTTCCTGGGTAAAGCTGTGTTGTTGTCATGCCACCAAAACCTAATACAGACTTTTTTGAAAGAAGAAACATTTTGTACTACATGAAAATATGTTTTTTGAATACTATACTGGGATAGCATTTAGTTGTCTAGGAATGTAATTTTTGAGAGACATACTTGTTCAGTATGATCATTTATTAGTCTTACATACCATACTGCGCCTCATTATCACTCTGCTATACGGAGATGTAGTTCTTTAAATGAATCACAACTGCCTTGGGCGAAGATAATCACACAATGCAGCAACGATGGGTTCTAGAAATAGCGATGAAGGAATGGCTTTCGTGGGACATTTTCTCGCATGGAGGAAAGAGACAAATGTCATTCAAATGGCAGTTTCACCAACAGGGCTGCTATTTTGAGCCATTTTCCAAATCCTTTCCAAACCTTTGGTTGGTTGTTTCTTGGATATTGTTGCTGTTATTTCCTGTAGTGAAAACATGTAGATACTGGAAGGAAAGGTGAAAGCCACATGAACTGCGTGGGCAATGGCAGGTTTATACCCGCTGTCTTTATCTGACAATTGTGACTAATTATTCTGCAACACAACAAATCAGCGTTGAGTTGGCAGGCATGTTAGTACTTCTAAAAGCTACACGTTTAGAGCCAATGGCATGGGGATGACTTTAGTTGAAAGGTCGGAGTCAGAGTTGTTGTATCACATGTGTACTTGATGCAGTCCACTGCTTCAAAATACTTGCTCAGATATTTTGAAGCCTCTGTAATGAAAAGCCTGCTCAGGTCAGTGTGACGGCTGTATCACCTCTCCTCACTGTGGGCAAAGTGCTCCCACCTTTCCAATAGAAAAGGAATATCTTTCATATATTGTTACACCACTTCACTGCCTTTCTCAAGAGATCTGTGGCTGCCAAACTACACATTAAGCAGACTGAGTAAACCCTCACCTCTGACATTTTTACAATACAGGAAGGAAAGAAGAAATATGAAAAAGGTTTCTTTCTTTTCCTCAAACTTGACTTTCAGTAGGTCGTCATTACTACAGTGGTGAGCCATTAAAACATATTCAGCTTCTTTAATTTTACGCTGAATTAGACCAGTGCTCCTATTTCAAAGGGAATGCAGGATTTAGAGGGTAGCATTTCCAAATGTTTCTGTGCCTAAGTCAGTCATTCACACAAACACACACATACAAGGGCAAAGCATGTATACATACAAGACAGTGATGAAGATGGCCTTACAACCATGTGTGCAAACACAGCTCGGTGAATCTAACTGTGAAGCCTGTGGCTGATAGCAGGAATAAATGTTACAACAGGAGATTGACAGCCTAATATAATGTTAACTGTTCACTTATGATGCTGTTGTACTACAACATGTCAAGTGATTTCCCAGCACACATCAGTCACACACACTTTGTCCTCCTGTCAGTCCAGCAGGGTGTTGGCAGCTGATTCTTCTGCTGTGCAGTTTGGGACACTGTGAGCCTCTCAGATGTCTGATTTAAGTTCATTCAGCCTTTTTCCTGCTGGCCTAAAGGGGGCAAGGGGCTTGTCTTTCCATTGCTTCTGCTGACTTTGTGCTAATTTGGAATGGAAAGCAGAGAACTTTTCAAAAGAGTTTGAGGCACCCTATAAGGCTGCTTTCTCTTTGCCCCCACCCCTCTCCACACATACCCCCAGCTGCATTTGTTTGTTTTTTTTGTCTGTGTGATCAACTGCAAGTGGGTGTCCTCATTCTGCCCTGAATGATGCTGCACAGATGACAACTTTTGTCAGCATCAAAAAACTGCATGACTGTTGATCAGGGAATTTCTTGGATCACACAAACCCAATAAGACACTGAAGCTGCCAGCAAAAATTACTGGTGTAAAAAGCTGAGTGTAAGATATACATGTGTGCTGGTAGAGGAGGGAAGCAGTTCTTCTGGAAGACTTGAAAGCAGTGATTTAACAGGAGATACTCTCAGAGCAGAGAGCGGCTCTGCTCCACTTGACATGTGTTTCATCCTGACGTACCAGGATCACTTTGCAGTTTCTATCTTTCTTCCGACACTGAAAAAAAATGGAGTAAGAATAGAGAAAGGACATATATTTTTGTATTTTATCATGACTTATTCAGATGATAACCATTTCCAAGAGGAAACCCTGTTCCGTCCTGGCAGAACTCAACCTTCTTTGCACTTTCTGCAGTGTGTTGTAAACACTGCCATGGCTGGATGCACAGAGAAATGTTCAAACTGCCATTCACCCTTTAGACACTTAAAATGCTATATGTAAAAGTTCAAGTGTGCAATATTTATGTACAAAAAATATGAGACTATTAATGTGTTTAAAAATCATGAAAATTAAGAAAAATAGTGTATATTAGAGTTCTTTAAATGAATCACTGTGATCATTCTCAGAAAATGGTACATGATATTATACATTTCCTTCTCTCTGACAACGGCAGAACAGCTAACAAACTGTCTTGTTTCTTCAGTTTTATTGTCTGGACAGCTCAACAGCAATCAAACTGAGTTGTTCAACACTGGTGCTAGAAAAGGTAGACTGAAAAAAGCAAAGAACCTCAGTGTCGTTTCTGATTAAAACCTGCAACCGGGGTCATAAACATCATGACAAATTAGTTTTACCATATTTGAAATATTTCTTGCATGCAGCCTTTCCTAAGAGACATATAAAGACTTATTCTAACTGACTCTGTTTCCAAAAAGTCTTTAAACAAGCTTCTAATGATTCTCACCAACACTAAACATAGAAAATACATGGCTCCATTTTTTTCACTTATTGATTCCTAGTTTATTTTAGAATTCATTTTAGGATGTGGCTAGCAGTTTTTAAATCTCTTAATGAACTACTTCTTGACTATTTATTTGATATGTTGGTTACTTATGCCTCCTCTAAATCATTAAGATCCTCTAAGTCAGGTCCCTTTAGTGTTCCCCAGAGTAGAAGTAAGACATATAAAGATGTTGTTTTGTGTCATCAGTCCTCGCCTCTGGAACAGTCTTTCAGAGGAGGTTGGAACATTTAATTCAACAGAAATCTACAAAGAAAAAACTCTTAACATTTACGGTTTTAGGTTTGCATTTGTGTAGTTTTTATGCAGTTTCATGTGTTGTTTTTGCATTTATTATCTAACTTTTTAGCTTTCTATTGAGTTCATTACTTTGAGTTGCCCTTGAATTGTACTATACAAATTAAGCTGTTGTGAATATAATAAGGATGTTTATTATTGTTGTTGTTTTCATCATCATTATTATTGTTGTTATTATTATTGTTATCACTATCACCATATGTGAGCATAAGCTTCAGGAAAATGACCAAATGACATGATTTTTGTATTTTTTTTTAAATTTCAACAAACACCTTTGAACCTCATAAATGATATGGAGGACAATATAGAAAAATGCACATTCTGTAGCCTAACATGAAGAAGTCATTTCCAAGTATGTTATATAATTTGTACATTTAAATTTGAAAGCAAAATGATTTATTCTTGAAAAAAATTGTTCTCTATAGATCTCTTTGAAGCATAAACACACACACACACCCTCATATTTCAACGACCAACTGCAATCATTAAAACTGATTACTTAGTGGTCTGTTGTTGTTTTCTGACTGTCTGAAGTCATTTGGTGTTCACCTATACCCAATGTTATCATTTTCCCTCAATCTGTCAATCTAACATTTTCCCACACTTGTGTCGGCATCTGCAGAAGTCTGTTTGGGTGTTTCTGGTCCTAAATGTTCTCCCAGATGAGCGACTCTCAAAACACCGGCCCCCTGGATTATTAATATTTATCATTCACACATCCTGCCATGAATTATTCTCCAGAATAGGATGAGATTTTGTCACTGGCTGCAAAAATGAGATGCCGTTTATTTATAAAAACATGGGCGCCTCTGTGGGGGACATTATTTGTGCCTCACATGCCCTCAGTGTGACCTTTTCATTCAGATGACAATGTCACGAAACACACAGAAAGCAAACAGACCTTGTGTCATTTGGTGGAGCAGCGAGTTGTGCAACTGACTAAATGATGAAATAACTTTGCTATCGGTAATGTAAAACAGGTCACGTAGACAGACCTGAGGCATCTTAAGCAACTCAGTGAAGTTCATTTTTACCATACATGGAATTCCTAATTAGATGAGCTTAATTGCCTGTGAAACAGGGAACATTTGTGTCTGCCCATTATCCTCCCCTAGATCTATTCCCAAGTCAGGAGGACTGCCAACCCATCCTACAGCTTCTCTTTCCACACTTAATTCCTTCTGAGCCCGATTATAGCAGCCTGCAGCTTTTTACGATTCAATCATTTGACAATTTTTCAGATTTGTTCACTTCACTGATGGTACAGCTCCACAGGGAGTTAGTAGCAACAAACAATGGCTGAGAGTAAAAGATGATCTGACAGCATCTAGTGAAATATTTATGTAAAGCAGATCTCCGACATTTTCTTATGTTTCTCTTTAATAATTTTATATTTAAGGCATTCATGACTACTATTTATAATCAACCGCATCCTTAATCGCAAGTGAATTAAGCAATGCCTTACATAAATCTAATAAGGCCTTTTCAGGCATTCTAGCAACATAGTCCTCTCGCAGTGTTGTCAGTACAGAGTATAAATAAACTATGGACATGTAGGTTTGTGCAGTAACATTGTGAAGCTTTAAGTTTGGCATTTGGCCGTTGCCATCTGGTCGCCCCCTACTAGCTGGTACAAAATATGCATGTTCAAGGCATTTCTTTAATGGCTTTACTTTTCAAACCTGGAGGCTACCACCATCTTCTATATGCAGTCTATGGATGTCAGTGAGTTGCTGCTGTGGTCCAGACAGAAATATTTCTCAACAACTACTGCATCGATTTACATACTATGAAATACTGTACAGATTCAGAAGATGAATCCCTCTGACTGTGGTGGTCCTGTGACATATCCTGCAGCACTATCATGAGGTTGTAGTTTTGAGTGACATGTCTCAACAATTTATGGATCGCCATGTCTTTGGACTGTGGGAGGTAACCGGACCACCGAAAGAAAACATAGACACAAGGAGAACATGTAAACTAAACACAGAATTGCCAATCAGCATGTTCAAAGACAGAACTTTCTATCAAATGGACAGATTCATGTCCCTGTCAAAAATCTGTTGTAATAACTCTGGTAATCTCTCAACTTTTCATACAGTACTGCCATCATATTTGAAAAATCTTATTGTAAAATTCTTTTGTTTACAACCAACTACTTACAAAATGATTATCTACCATTGGCAAGGATTGGCATGCCAACATTACTTTATATACAACTTTATATAGAGTTGGATGAACCCTCCTTGGCATCACCCATAACTTTGTTGAATAGTGGTTTTGAAGCAGTGTGGTGACTCTGGCCTGACTCCTAACTCCCAGCTAATCCAAAAATGAGAAAAGAGGAAAAGTGTCAGTGGAGCTGAAAAGGAGCATGTAAATGTCTCTGGGCCATGAACTGTCCAGTGATTGCACCCACCTGTCACTGAAAGTGGCTACGCCCTTAATTATCTCCGCCAGGAGGTTATGTAATCATCAGAGTTTGTTTGTCTGTTTGTCTGTTTGTCTGTTAACAGCATAACTCAAAAAGTTATGGACGGATTTCCACCAAATTTTTACAGAATGTTCGGAAGAGCAAAAGTAACAATCGATTAGATTTTGGAGGTGATCTGGATCACCGTCTGGATCCAGGATTTTTTTGAAGGACTCTGTACAATTGAGAGATGGCCGCCATTCTGTAAAAGGAACCATAACTGATTTAATGAGCCATTCGCAGTTTCACTATACCAGCCGTGTGTACTTAGACTTGCATGGCTTAATCTTTGAGACAAGCATATGCTACTGGCAGGATCAACCAGGTAGCCAAGATGGGACGAGCGTGCGGCGCACGCCCGAGCGTAGAGTTATGTGGCGGCGCCCGGCTGGGCTTAGCTAACATGCTAAACTATGATGCTAAACAATATTCCTTTACAGAAACAACAAAAGAAAAACCTCAGCTTAGATATTTCAAAGCACAGTTGTGGTTCGGTACAGCCCCACAGAGCTGCTTGCAAGAGCCACTATTGGATTGCCAGACTATGAAAATTCCTTTTGGTGACTGCTCATTGCGGATAAGGTTATTTTTGAAATGAAAGAGATTAGAGATTACTAGTTACCCTATTAAATGCAACAAGTAATGGATTTTTTTTAAACATATTTCATCAAAGTAATGTAAATTATTACATTGGTTTTCTTTTTGATCACTTTTCTAACAAATGTTTTCAACTGGGAGAAAACATCAATTTAAACCAGCCAGCGCAAACCTCACAACAGCGTCAAACTTTGATTAAAAGTTTTTTAGTGTACCGTATTTTCACGACTATAAGGCGCACATAAAAGTCTTAGATTTTCTTCAAATTGTGCGGCGCGCCCTATGGTGCAGTGCGTCCTGTGTGTGTTGTTGTTGTAAGGCGGACGTAGACCAGGTGGTTTTTTCCACGCATCACCATCGCTGTTGATCTGTGACTCTATGCGTGTCCATCTCACAGCCGATGTGAAAAAACAAGTGAAGCAAATGAACTCTGAGCTTGCTGTCATTCCGGGAGACCTGACAAAGGAACTCCAACCGCTGGACATCGGTGTGAACCGGCCGTTCAAAGTAAGGCTGCGAGCGGCGTGGGAGCGATGGATGACCGATGGAGACCACAGTTTCACTAAGAGAGGAAGGCAGCGCCGGGCGAGTTACGCCACAATTTGCGAATGGATTGTAAATGCTTGGGCTAACGTGTCTGCTGGCACTGTTGTTCGAGCTTTCGCAAAAGCCGGCATCATTTCCGAGGCGCCGCACGGCACGGAAAGTGACTCTGACAGTGAAGAAAGTGAGCCTGGCATGTTTGATGGAGGTTTAGCGCAGCTGTTCAATTCAGAAACAGAGGATGAGGACTTCCATGGGTTTGATTGATGACGATTACCGGTAAAAAAAAAAAAATGTGAATACCAAACTCAGTTTTGCTCCCGCTCTATTTTTAAATATGCACACTTGTGTGCTTGTTTTATCTGTGTTTTACCATGCCCGCACCTATTGATGATTAAAAAAATGTTAGTACTTTGTAATCAATACTTAAATAAAGCACAACTGTAAGGTTTCAGATGTTAGGAACCTCACAAGCCGGATGGAAATGCCAAGTGGTATGGAGGGGTGGAGTGTGATGGTAAAAAGAGCCACAGCAGACAGGAGTTTTTTTTCCAGAGCTCTGATATTTTTTCTGGGTTTTTAATTAATCCAAAACTTACAATAAAAGATTCTGAAGAGGCAACAAACGGTACATGAAGAACATGTGGCAGCATTCCTGTTCAGCAGAGCACACGGCCTGACCCCTCTCTCACGCACACTCCTCACACCTGCCACCTAATCATTCCAGATCATACCATTATCACTATCTCCTCACACCAAACTCATCTCCCCCACCAGATTTACCTGGCTAATACACTCAAGACTACACACAACATACACAGAACTATACAGGAAAATGAAACCCATAATAACCCAAAGAATTAAATAAACAAAAATCTAAACAAAATCAAACACTCTAACAACTCCCCCCCCCCTCTCTATCTCGACTGCCTGGTATGATCTAATCACTGATCAAATCCAGGTGCGCCACCCCTGGGTGCATCTCCAAGTGTGCACTTCATGAACACGCCCCCTGGAAACAGAACTCAGAGGGAGAAGTTAGAGGAATATCAAATAAACATAACAAAACCAAAATAACTTCCTGTATCAGTCTGTCAGTTCATGCAGCTTTACAGTAGTGAGGAGGACGCTTCATCAGCTCCCTCACACTTCTCACCCCCTCCGGCAGACTCGCCAACCACGTTGCGAGATAAAAAGTCAGCCACCGTGTTCTGCTTTCCTGGCCGGTAGTGGATGGAGAACCGATAGGGTTGAAGGGACAGGAACCAACGAGTAATCCGGCTGTTGGTATCCTTCATCTGCTCCAGCCATTGTAATGCTCTATGATCAGTCTCCAAGGTGAACTCCCTCCCAAGCAGATAATACTTGAAGGTGTCCACAGCCCACTTAATAGACAAACACTCCAACTCTACTGCAGAGTACCTGGTCTCCCTGGGAAACAGCTTCCTGCTGATGTAAGCGACTGGTTTCCTCTCATCACCATCTCCCTGTAGAAGGACTCCCCCTAGCCCCCGACGAGAAGCGTCCGTCTGAACGGAAAAGGGCAAGGTGAAGTTTGGGCTCTGCAGGACGGGCTCCTGGCAGAGCACCTCCTTAAGGTCCTGGAAAGCGTTTTCCTGCTCCTCACCCCACACCATGTGTGCTTTGGCAGTGCTGGTAAGGTCTGTCAGAGGTGCTGCTCTCGTAGAGAAGTTTGGGATGAAGCGCCGGTACCAGCCCACCAAACCCAGAAACGACTTCACCTGCTTCCGGGTAGTAGGCCTCTCCCTAGCTCTGATTGCCTCCACCTTATCCTGCACAGGCTTAATGACACCCCCTCCAAGGATGTAGCCCAGGTACTGCGTCTCCTGCTTGACCAAGGCACATTTCTTCGGGTTGATGGTCAGGCCTGCTTGCTTGATCTTCCCCAGCACCATTTCCAGGTGACTGAGATGCTCCTTCCAGGAATTGCTGAAAATAACAACATCATCCAGATAAGAGGCTGCAAAGGTGTCCATACCTGCTAGCACCTGGTTCATCAGCCTCTGAAAAGTTGCAGGAGCCCCATGGAGGCCAAACGGCATCTTGGTGAATTGAAAGAGTCCCTGGGGTGTCCTGAAAGCAGTTAGAGGCTTAGCAGAGTTAGCCAAGGGCACCTGCCAGTACCCTTTACAAAGGTCAAGCGTGGTAATAAACCTTGCCTGGCCAACTCGTTCGATAAGATCATCCAGTCTTGGCAATGGATAAGCATCAAATGCAGACTGTGCATTTACCTTCCGAAAGTCAATGCAAAACCTGATGCTTCCATCCTTCTTGAGTACTAACACAATAGGATTACTCCACTCACTTGTAGAAGGTTCAATAACACCCAGCTCGAGCATTACCGCAATTTCCTCCTCCAACACCGGCACCAACTTCTGGGGGATGCGATACATCCTCTGTCTGACAGGAGTGCTGTCCTTTAACTGGATGCTATGCTCCACCAAAGTTGTGGCCCCTGGCTTCTCCTGAAACAAATCTGGTGGAATAATGGCTTGCAATTCTTGCTGTGATGTAACAGAGAGATGGGAGAGATCAAGAGATGCAGAATTTTGTGCTGCAGGAGCGAACTGACTCACCACGTCATCTTCCTCCTCCACAGCGCGGACAAACATCTGCTGTTGGGGTGGAATTTCCCAGGTTTTCCACTCCTTCAGCAGGTTGATGTGAAACGTCTGCTTTGGATTTCTTCTATCTGGCATCTCAATCTCATAAGTTGTTGCACTCAGTTTTCTCAATACATTATATGGACCTTGCCATTTTGCCAACAGCTTGCTCTCCACAGTAGGAAGGAGGAGTAGTACCTGCTGTCCTGGGCTGAAAGATCTCTCTCTCGCTGCCTGGTCATACCAGGTTCGCTGGCATCTCTGAGCCTTCTCCATATGCTTTTTTACCAATCTGGTGGTCTGCTCCATCTTTTCCCTCATCTGCAACACATAAGTCAGAACACTGGTCCTCTTCTCCTGGGAACCCACCCAGGTCTCCTGCAGCACATCGAGGGGACCTCTCACCTGCCTACCATAAAGAAGCTCAAAAGGTGAGAAGCCTGTTGAAGCTTGGGGTACCTCCCTGTAAGCAAAGAGGAGATAAGGGAGCCACTTGTCCCAGTCTTTGGCGTTAGAAGAGATGAACTTCTTCAGCATGCTTTTTAGAGTTCTGTTGTACCTCTCCACTAAGCCATCGGTCTGGGGGTGGTAAGGGGTGGTCCGAATACCCCTAATGCCTAAGAGCCTGTACACCTGTCTGAGTGTGTTAGACAGAAAGTTGGTTCCCTGATCTGTGAGGATTTCAGAGGGAATACCAACTCTAGAAAAGAGCTGCAGTAATGCATAAGCAATCTGCTTTGCAGTGATGTCTCTTAGGGGAAAGGCTTCAGGGTATCTAGTACTATAATCACAGATTACAAGTATATAACGATGCCCTGACTGTGTTCGCTCTAATGGCCCGACAATATCCATGGCCATTCGACTGAATGGCACATCAATGATTGGCAGTGGCTGTAATGGGAACCTGGGCACATTTTTAGCCCCGGCTAGCTGACAGACTGGACATGACTGACAATAATCCTGCACCTCTGTGTGAAGGCCTGGCCAGTAAAACCTACTTGCAATCCTGTCCAATGTCTTTTTGGCACCTAAATGTCCTGCCCAGGGAATACTGTGACCCAACTCTAACACCTGGTCCCTAAGTGTCTGCGGAACCACCAGCCTTTCCCTATCCTCTAAGTTTGCCTTATAGTACAGAACCCCATCTCTGAGGAAATATCCTTCCCCTGCCATTTGTCCCTGCTGCACTTCAGCTGCTTGCCCAAAGTAATCTTGCAGTCCTGCATCCTCTTTCTGTAGCTGTAAAAAGTCACCATTAGGATCAATATCACAACTTTCCAGTCCTTGCTGTTCTAACCCTATTCTTGCTGTCCATCCCATTTTCTCCCGTCTTTTCTGCCTCTTACTTTTCCTCATCTTAACTGCCATGTCCGGGAAAACATCCTCAAAAAATGGCAATTCTGACAGTACATTTAGCTCCTCCTCAGCTGCACCCTGAGCTGACCCTAATAACTCTGTACTGGTCTGAGCCGAAGACTGGGGTCCTAGCCTCTCTGGGCCCTGAACATTATTAACTGCTCCTATCCGGTCTCCCCTCACTCCCTCAGCTCCTTGTATCAGTTTCTGTGACCTGGTGATAATGTTAACTGGCCTACTGGACCTAACCAATTCCTGCAGAATAGGAATATCCTGCCCCAAGATAGCCTGGTGAGTTAAGCTTCCTACCACCCCAACTGGAAGCAAAAATGTCTGTCCATCTACCTCCAGATACACTACTTTCACAGGATATGCTTTCTGGTCACCATGCACACAAGAAATATCCAGAACTGGCTTCCCTAATGGACAATCAGCCTGCAATACTGATGGATGTATTAAGGTCTGCACACTGCCAGTATCAAGGAGAGCTTGGGCTGGTTTACCATTAATCTTCACTGTAGTGACCTGCTGTTTTCCTACTATGCAGTCCTGACTCTGGCATGGTCTTGGAATGGTACAGACGTATGCTGCTTTTGCTTTCCTAAGGGGACATTCTGGCTTAATATGCCCTTCCTGACCACAGTAGAAACAGACTGGCCTAGCTGTTGATTTCATTTTACCAGGAACTATGGGTTTTTCTAGGGGCCTTGCTAGTACTACCTCTCTAGGACCACCTCCACCCCCCGACCCGATTGGCTTACCCCGTATGGCGCTGGACTTTAGCGGAATCTCACACCGGAAGTTCTTGGACCCTCTGCGGGCTGCCAGAAAGGTCTCCACCAGCTGTGCTGCTTGGTTCGCCGACTCTGGATTTCTCTCCTTGACCCACACTCTGAGCTCTGGTGAGAGAGAGCGGTAAAACTGCTCCAGAATGATAATCTCACCAACCTGCTCCTTGGTCAACTTCTCTGGTCGGATCCACTTGTTATACAGATCTTTAAGCCGATTGTAGAATTCTCTGGGGGTCTCATCTGGGCGGATATCAGGCTCCCTGAACCTCTGCCGATACACATCCTCATTGATCTCATATTTGGCTAAGATGGCCTTCTTTACCTTTTTATAGTCAAACGTGTCCTCTGCTCCCATGGCCACATACGCTGCCCGTGCTTTGCCTGTTAGATGTGGAACCAGTCTTACAGCCAATTCACCCTCTGGCCACTGGTATGCCGCTGCAAGGCGCTCAAAAGTGGTGAGATACTGCTCAATATCATCACCCTCCTCCAGACGTGGAACTGTAGCTTGGCCCCAGCCCCTGCCCAGGAACTCACTTGGTGCACTGGCCTGGGAATCCAAGTCCTCCTCCTCATCTGGCTGTACTGGAGGTGCTGCATTCAGGGGGTGTCTCTCTCTGCTCTGCTGCTGCCGTGTGCTCTGCTGCTGCCGTTGGTACTGCAGATCTTCTCTAAGCTGGTTCATTTGAGTCTGCATTTGCTGCCACAGTTTATCCTGCCTAATTGTCTCTTTTTCCCACCTTTCACTGAGTTCACGTTGAAACTGAAGACACTGGTGCAACACATCCGCAGTGGGGTCCTTCTCCAAAGACCCAACATGCCCCTCTCTGGCGTATAAACTCTTGGCCATTCCTCCTGTAGCACCCTCCTCCAGTCCATCTTCAGCCCCATCGGCCCTTTGAGCTTTGGATTGTGTTTTCGGCCCCATGCTATCAGCTCTCAACACTCCACCTCCTCAAAATGGCTGCCTCTCATCCCACTTCTGACACCAAGTGTAAGGTTTCAGATGTTAGGAACCTCACAAGCCGGATGGAAATGCCAAGTGGTATGGAGGGGTGGAGTGTGATGGTAAAAAGAGCCACAGCAGACAGGAGTTTTTTTTCCAGAGCTCTGATATTTTTTCTGGGTTTTTAATTAATCCAAAACTTACAATAAAAGATTCTGAAGAGGCAACAAACGGTACATGAAGAACATGTGGCAGCATTCCTGTTCAGCAGAGCACACGGCCTGACCCCTCTCTCACGCACACTCCTCACACCTGCCACCTAATCATTCCAGATCATACCATTATCACTATCTCCTCACACCAAACTCATCTCCCCCACCAGATTTACCTGGCTAATACACTCAAGACTACACACAACATACACAGAACTATACAGGAAAATGAAACCCATAATAACCCAAAGAATTAAATAAACAAAAATCTAAACAAAATCAAACACTCTAACAACTCCCCCCCCTCTCTATCTCGACTGCCTGGTATGATCTAATCACTGATCAAATCCAGGTGCGCCACCCCTGGGTGCATCTCCAAGTGTGCACTTCATGAACACGCCCCCTGGAAACAGAACTCAGAGGGAGAAGTTAGAGGAATATCAAATAAACATAACAAAACCAAAATAACTTCCTGTATCAGTCTGTCAGTTCATGCAGCTTTACAGTAGTGAGGAGGACGCTTCATCAGCTCCCTCACAACAACCAAACTCAGTTTTGCTCCGGCTCTATTTTTAAATACGCACACTTGTATGCTTGTGTGTGTGTTGTTGTTGTAAGGCTGACGTAGTAGAGGACACCATGAGAACGTTAAAGGGGGAAGTGTGGGCGTGGATTGTATATAAAACCCTCGCCATATAATCAGGTGCGCCTTATGTGTGTTTTAAATACAGTAATGGCACACATAACTGAGACTGCGCCTTTTGGTACAGTGCGCCTTTTGGTCGTGAAAATACGGTAGTTTGTGTGAAGGGTGCAGCACAACCTACATTTAATTTGTATTAATAACTAATTCCTACTCAACACTGCACATACCCGAATCAAGCATGGCTTTTTTGGTGGGTCTATTATTTATAAAGAGAGGTCTCCTCTCAGATTCATGTGATATTCTGACCAAAATCTATTCATGAAAGGCTTTTATGGTCCAGGCTTATCTAAATATAAAGACACAAACAACCTTTTATGATTGACTTAATGACTGTCTAATAAGTCATTAAGTCTGCCGTTATAAATGTTAGTGAGGGTTATGAGTCTTTTACTCCATAATAAGCCACCAAAAAGGCAGACATAAATGCATAAAGATGGAAAAAGATGGACTGCAAATGTTTAACTGATCCACTGGAGGTGTGCTATGGATTCATCAAGGAGCAGAATTAAAGATAAATAAATACAGTTTTGCTCAATTTTTAACTTGGGCAAAGTTACATTCTCAAAAAATAGTGATTTAGTGTTGATTCATAAAGCATTAATAAATGGCCAGCGTCTTGCAATGCATATAGTGTAATTCATGTAAAAAATATTATTGACATGTTGACAGCCTCTCGGCTGGCTCCACTCTGGCAATCAATCTCCCCACAGAGTCTGGGCAGCTGTGGATCGTTCCGGTGATTACACTCCGCGCTATAAAGAGACCGGTTCCGCTACCAACTGGCGCTGGATTGTAAACTCGACTATTCCGTCAGTTTCTCTCTCGCCCTTAAAAACTATTTGGTGTTAGTAGTGTGCACTAACGTTTATCTGTCTTCTGTTATCCAGAGTGATCCAGGTGCCCGGACCCCCCTCCCTTAGAGCTTTTCCTCTTGTGTGCCCTTTTGGATTCCCTTCTGGCTACCCTTCTTGGACCCCCAGGCCTTCCTGGACCTCTTGACCCTCCTGCGGGACTCTCAGACCCTCGGACATTCGGACTAGGCCGCTGCCTTCCCAGACCCTCGGACCTCTGGACCGTTCTGCTGCCTTCCCAGACCCTCAGACCTTCGGACCAGCCTGCTGCCTTCCCTGACCCTCGGACCTTCGGACCAGCCTGCTGCCTTCCCGGACCCTCGGACCTTCGGACCAGCCTGCTGCCTTCCTGGACCGCTGGACCATCCTGCTGTCATCCCGGACCTTTGGACATTCGGATCCTCAGACCTCTGGACTTCAGGACCCGCTACGTCTGGCCCGAGCCTACCGGCCGCCTCGGCGCCCCAGACTCTCAGTGCCTGGCCATCGGCCGTGAACACTCCTGCCGGCATCAGTCCCCTAGCCGACCACCGATCCAATCCACGGAGAGGTTCCGTCATCGCCGGTCCCCAATCCGGCCTCCAATCCGGTCCCCGGAGGAGTCCTGCCGCGGTCGGTCTCCAGTTCAACCTCCAGACCGACCCCCGAAGAGGCTTCGGCATCTCCAGTCTCCAGTCTGACCCCCGCCCCGACCTCCGGAAGGAACTCTCCACCAATGATCTGCCATTCGGCAGCCGGCCAAGCCTCCGGAAGGGTTTCGTAAATACAGACCTTCAGTCAGGCCCCCTGTTCGGCCCCCGGAGGAGGCTCACCGTCGCTGTTCCCCGATACGGCCCCCAGTTCGGCCGCCGGAGGAGCTTCACTCCCGCTGGACCTTGGTGCAGCTCTCCAGGGGGCCTCAATGGTACAACCCCCAGCCTTCAGATCGTCCGTCGGAGGGCCCCACTCCGCCCGTCCAACCCACGGGTCGGTCCCCGGAGCGACCCCCCCAGCCAGCCCAACCCTTGGACTGTCGTCTGGCGCGGCTCCTCCTGCTCGCCTAAGACCCCAATCGCCCACAGATTTGCTCCCGCCTGTCCACCCTGGCCATGGACCGCCCCCTGGAGAGGGTCCGTCCTCCAACCCTGTCCTCTGGTCGTCCCTCAGAGCAATCTGCCCAACCAGTTCGGCCTCGATCCGTCCAGACCCCGGACCACCCCCCGGAGGGGTCTCCGCGTCCTGTCTGGTCCCGACCTGTACAGCCGCTGGGCCGACCACCGGAGCAATTCTTACCGCCGGTTCAGTCCCGGAGTCGACCCACTGAAAGGGCCCGTCGGCCGGTCCAACTACTATCTCTGGGGTTCCCAGACCGACCTCCGAACCGACCCCTCTGGCCCGTTCAGGCCCGATCTATCCAGCCCTCGGGCCGGCCTCCGGATTCGTCAACTCAGACTGTACTGCGCTCCGGCCATCCTCCGGGTCGGTCCCTCCAGTCCGTCCAGCCCTTGGGACGCCCTCCAGAGCGTCTTCTCCGGTCTGTCCAGTAGCGCCCTGCCCAGCCTTCGGGTCGTCCTCCGGAGCGGCTACTTCTACAGGTTCAGCCCACGGAACGGTCATCGGAGCGGTCCCTCTGGCTGGCCCAATCGCAGTCCATCCAGCTCTTGGACCGCCTGCCGGATCGATGCATCTGATACGCCCTGTCTCCGCCTGTCCAGCCTTCGGGTCACTCTACGGAGCGGTCCCCTCAGCCTGGTCCCTGTCGCTTCCTTTGACGCACTGTCCTCTTCCATACAGACTGGTTCAGTGGGGCGCCGGGAGGCGCCCTTTGAGGGGAGGTACTGTCAGGGCCTCCTCCTCCCCCTGTCCCTCCTGATTTCCAAATTCCTTTTTCCTATCTCTCTCCTTCTCTCTCTCTCATCCTCTCTCGTTCCCTCTCCCTCTCCCTCTCTCTCCCCTCTCTCCCCTGCTGTACCAGGCCGCTGCCTTCCTGGACCCTCGGACCTTCGGACCATCCTGCTGTCTTCCCGGACCCCCCGGACCTGTGGACCGTTCTACTGGCTTCCTGGACCCTCAGACCTTTGGACCAGCCTGCTGCCTTCCCAGACCCCTGGACTGCTGGACCATCCTGCTGTCATCCCGGACCCTCGGACATTCGGACCAGCCTGCTGTCTTCCCTGACCCTTGGGCATTCGGATCCTTGGACCTCTGGACTCCCGGACCCACTACGTCTGGCCCGAGCCTACCGGCCGCTTCAGCACCCCGGACCCTCCGTGCTTGACCGTCCGCCGTGAACACTCCTGCCAGCGGATTCTGGCTGCCACGGATTCGCCTTCGTTCCCCCTCCCCACGAATCCTCCCTCATCCAAGAGAAATAAAGTCTGTTGAGAAATTTGTATTGTCGCAGTGGTGTTCTCTCTGTCTGGGTTGTCCTGCCTTGAATCATGACACCTTCCATGTGTCTAAGGTGAAGATAAATGATAATCAGCATGTTGTCTCAGCAGAAAAAGCCATTGTTGATCAAAGTTTTATCAGCTTGAAGGAGGTCACATTTCCCAAACACATAGTGTCCTGCAGAGCATGTGATTACATGAAAATCTGTGTGAGAACATGAACAGACAAACCAGTCACACAGAATGCTTCCCACCTTCATCTGTTATTTCAGATACATTTGTTCTGTGCTGATGGTATGATTTAGAACCTGCATGTTGTTTCTGAAGGAAGGCCACTTTGTAAATGTTATTTGTCTAAAGTAGGTTAATGTTCCGACTGAAACACTTTCCGTAAAAGGTGAAAATCAGTCGTTAATTGAGTTAAGTCCTTAGTTTTGATTAAATTTTTTTTAATTTTAAATTCTCTTTCATGTTGCTTGTTCTTCTTTTTTTTTAAATTCTTCTACCAATTAGTGTTATCCATGCATGTTTCAACACACATGGATAAAAAGTACAATGCTGTACAAAGCTTAGCATTGTACTTTGTTTCTTTCCCATTTTTGTGTTGTTTTTTTTTTTGCTGTACATCTTCTGTACAGCATGTTCTCCCTGTACATGCGTGGGTTTTCTCCGGGCACTCCGACTTCCTCCCACAGTCCAAAAACATGCTGAGGTTAATTGATTACTCTAAATTGCCCGTAGGTATGAATGTGAGTGTGATTGTTTGTCTGTATATGTAGACCTGCGACAGACTGGCGACCTGTCCAGGGTGTCCCCTGCCTTCGCCCGAGTCAACTGGGATAGGCTCCAGCACCCCCTGCGACCCTAATGAGGGTAAAGCGGTGTATAGAGAATGGATGGATGGATGGAATTAGAAGAGAAACCTTTTCTGACAATATCTCTTTAACCTGTCCCTCTTAATATCTGTTAAAAGTATATAAAACTGCTGGAAACCTTGACATGTATTTGCATCACCACACACCCCTGGTGGAAATCTAAGTCTAATGAGAAATTCTCCTTGTTACTTTCCCACAGTGTTTTTAGACGGCAGATGTTGAGGTAAATCTGTGATTACGTGCTCTATTCCATCTTTGGGCCGAACGTGAGGACTGTGGGAAGCCTACTTGAAAAGCTCAGGAAAGTGCAGACGCACAGTTTGCGTGACACAAGTGGAGAAAATCCCCAAAGGGAAAATGCAGAGACACCTTGTCCACCCTGGGACAATGGGAACCAAAACTGCATCACATCATGGCACACAGCCATTCTTAGTAACTAAGACACAGCAATGAAGGAGTAGAAGGCTGCTGAGTCAAGCCAGACAGGCAGTCAGGGAGTTTGTTTGGGGTATGTCGCTGTACATGACTTTAACCACTCTGCAAAGGCCTTTGGCCTGCTACATGCCAAAGGTGTCCCTGCAGTGTGCTGGCATCAACATCTGAAGAGCAACCCCTCTGTGTTGATTTGATTGTAAACACTGATTAAGTCTCTTGTTGTAAGCACAAGAAAAGAACTGGGAAGCAGTTTGTTACACAATAAGGAACAAAATGTATGAGAGAATATAGTATGACAGCATTGTAAGGATATTCTTTCTAAATGTGACATATATGTAGTAGGGGTGTAACGAAATGGTCAACTCACGAAACGATACAAAATACGAAACAGGGCTCACGATACGAAATACTCACGATATGAAATAAAGATTAAAGAAAATCCCCAACAGTAGGAAGTTATGCAAAAATTCAATTTTCTTTATTTTCTTCCTTATGCAGACATACAAAAAATAATGCTGCATCAGTACAAAATAAATGCTCTTTGAAAAAAAACAAAATTGTAGTTTTGTCCCCTTGTTTAGACTACAGTGCAAATACAAACATAAAATCTCAACAAAAAAGTGCTTTGTTATTGTAATAATCAGGATAACTACATTCTTGAATGAAAAGTAAAACAAATAGCAGTCCTAGGAGCTGCAGTCTAGACCTATAAATGTCTGAACTGTGAACTAGTTGTACTCGCCGCAGTACACGACGAACTGTCGCGGCATATTTTGCTCACGTTTTTTGTTTTATCCGCAATCTTCTCAGCGTTCTCTTGTCGTTTACATAGGAAGCCAAAATAAGTCCACACAACCGATTTATTTGACGAAGGAGCATCAGCTAATTCCTCAACCTCGTCTTCCTCCGTTTTGAAGCGAGTGTTTTGCTGTGGTAGGTGAGGAGGGTCAAAAATAATCAGTCTCAGTGGTGCGTGGCACCCCTTCGCGTTTTTTATTTTGTGCTTTTATTTCATGCGTCTTTCAATTTTATTTCGCCATTTTTTATTTCGCGCCCTATTTTATTTTATTTTATTTTTATTTTATTTACACCCCTAATATGTAGGTATAAAAAAGGTTTATTAAAAAAGAAATGGCTACATAACTCAAAAATCTAATATTTTGTGAGCTTCAAAATATGTTAAAGAAATTGTAAGACTTTTTAATAAAATTGTTTGTTCATTTTCACATTGAGAACATTCATTCCACTAATAAGGCAGGAAATTGCTACATTTGTTCTGTTTGAAGCTACAAAATCTATATTTTAATGCTTCAAAATGTTGCTCATTTGTTGGATTTAAAATCTGGACATGAACAGAAATGCAATAAGAAGTCTCTGAGATTAGACAGGTGTTATTTGTTTCCTCTTTTGGCTTTATTTAAGTATTTATGTGAATGTGCATCATGGTTCTGCTGTTTAGTGTGATGCAGGGACTTCAAGCCTTTGACAAATTTGCCTGTGGGAAATAAAGTAAACATCAATCTGCCACAACATTAAACCACCTGCCTAATATTGCATAGATCCCCCTCATAAAACCACAACATTTCTGATTCTGTCTGGGCTTGAACTTGGGAACTCCTGGGAGCAGGTCCTTGCGTCCTGTAGGTAGGAGCCTGATGCCAGGCACCAATGGCATCAGGCTTGTTCCTGTGTAGCCCATGAATACTTAGAATAGTTGTAATTAAAGGCCAGCATCTCAGAACATTGGTCATGTTCCTCAAACCATCCCTGGGCTTTTATCGCAGTGTAGCAGGGTGTATTGCTTTGGGAGGCCATGTTGGAGTGTGCTTGGTTTGCAACAATGTTTTAGTAAATGGTAAGTATCATAATAAAATCCACAAGAATGCCAAGATCCAAGATCCAAGGTTTGCCAGCAGACCTTTACATTGTAACAAGACGATCAATGTTCAACTAAGTCCACTTGCTTTCTTTTGAAATATTTAGATATACCATGACTTGGATGACCGTGAATCTTCACAGACATATTGATCAAGCACAATTAATCAAATGCATTTGTTGACTGATTTATCTGAATATATTTTTAAGAGACCACGAGAGTGGGTGGGGGTTGGAGACCCTTGATGGAATTCTTTGCCTGGTCCCTCCAATGTCTAGGATTACCACTGGCATCAGATGGAAAGTCAGAGGAAGTTATTGCAATTCAAAGAAAATGGTGGACTGACAAGCCAACTTTGCCATTATCACAGACACACAATGTTAGTAGTAAAACTACAAATTACACTGTGTAACAATTCCTTTGAAAATACACACAAGGGACGTCTTAAAGAAGTTCACCTCAAAGATAAGATCCTAATATCTACAGTAATTAGCTAAGTGAACAAGTGTGTCTCTTAGATAACAGGACATGTCTTTCAGCATATACAGTCAAGTCCACAAATGCTTGGACACTGGCACAATTTGCACCATTCCGGCTCTGTACACCACTATAATGGATTTGAAATGAAACAATATGTGCTTTAAGTTTCAGCTTTAATTTGAGGGTATTCACATCCAAATCAGGTGAATGGTGGAGGAATTACAACACATTTTAGATGTGCCCTCCACCTTTTTAAGGGACCAAAAGTAAATGGACAATTGGCTGCTCAGCTGTTCCATGGCCAGTTGTCTTATTTCATTTACAACAAGCAGATAAAAGGTCTAGAGTTCATTTCATCTGCAATATTTGCATTTGGAATCTGGTGTGGTCAAATCTCAATATGAAATCAAAAGAGCTGTCACTATCAGTGAAGCCAACATTTGTTTGAAAAATCAAAACAAACCCATCAGCGAGATAGCAAAAGCATTAGGTGTGCTCAAATCAACTGTTTAGTACAGTCTTATAAAGAAAGAACGCACTGATGAGCTCAGCAAAGCCAAAAGACACAGAAGAACACGGAAAACAAGTGTGCCAGATGACAGAAGAATCCTTTCCCTGGTCAAGAAAATCCTTTCACAACAGTTGGCCAGAAGAAAAACACTTTCCAGGAGGTAAAAGTCAGCAGTTAAGAGAAGACTTCACCAGAGTGAATACAGAGGGTTAACCACAAGGTGTAAACCATTGGTGAGCCTCAAAAACAGGAAGGCTAGACTAGACTTTGGCAAAAAAACAAACAAACATACAAACATCTAAAAGAACCTGTGCAATTCTGGAACAACATCCTATGGACAGATGAGACAAAGATCAACTTGTACCAGAATGATGGGAAAAGAAGAGTATGGAGAAGGGAAGGAACTGCTCAAAATCCAAGGCAATACCGACACATCAGTGAAGTATGGTGGTGGTAGTATAATGTATGGCTGCCAATGGAACTGGTTCTCTTATATTTATAGATAATGTGACTGCTGATAAAAGCGGTATGATGAATTCTGAAGTGTTTCCGGCAGATATGCTTATATTCAGCCAAATGCTTCAGAACTCACTGAATACAGTGCAGATGGACGATGACCCAAAGACTTTTTTAAGGCACAGAAGTGGAATGTTTTGCAATAGCCAAGTCAATCACCTGACCTGAACCCAATTGAGCATGAAGGCAAACTTGAAGGGAAGGTTCCCCAAGAACAAAGCTAGTGAACTTCCATGTGTCACAGTGTAACTTGAACAGACAGCAACAGTAGAGGCCTGGCAGAACATCACCAGGGACCAAACCCAGTGTCTTTTAGATTTATGATTAAGATAGTTTGTCCAATTACTTTTGGACAAGGTCTTTCAGGTCTTCCACCTTAAAAAGATGGAAGACACATATAAAATGTGTTGTAATTCCTACGTAATTCACCTGATTTGGAGGTAAATACTCTCAAATTAAAACTGAAAGTCTGCACTGAAAGGACATCTTGATTGTCAGTGTCCAAATTAATTATGGACCTGACTATATGTTCTGAAAGTTGTGTCCTGTTGTCTACAAGAAGCATTTGTTCACTTAGCTGATTACTGCAGCTTTGACTCAACAGTGGCTGTCATGTGAGCCCCTGAATACTGAGACCTCAAGTCTCTGACACACATTTTTCCTAGCAGTGGAATGTGTGTGTGGTCTCATGAGAATCAGTCCCCCAGACATCCTCTGTGTCTGTCTCCCTGTGAATGCTCTCCTGCAGCGCCGGACTCTTACTCAGTCTCCTCAGAAGCAGGAAGAGGAAGCTATGTGTTCGGTTGTGTACAGGAACCAAACACTGATCAGAACTTTTCCAGAATACCACTCCTCTAATAACAAAGTATGTGATGACTGTAGAAATATGCTACAAATGGCACAACAATAGACAGTATGTGGAAATACACTCATGACACATTGCTTCTATGAAGTCACTCTACTGTTCCCTAAACATGTTTCTGTTGAATTACTTATTTGTCAGTTGTACTTTTTCCTGAGGCCATGTTGAAGAATGAGACTGGAAAGCTGTGTTGCTCAGCTTTGATGATTCAAGATAAGAGAAAAATCACTGATTTATTTTCTCAGCTGAACACCCCAGGATGCTGGTCCACTCTGGAGAGCTCTGACCCACTATAGGAGCATGAACCTCTGCTCTGCAAAAAAACACAACAAATCAAAACAGACTTCTCTCACAATGGCAAACAATTTGGACTGGAGGTTTGAGTCATGATGTTAAAGCGCCGCCGATCAATATTTTTATATAAATATTGCATATTATTCCTATTTGCAATGCGAAAAGAGTCACCTGCAGTGATAACCTCACAGGAAATTCATATTCAACAGTTCCAATTCTCAGCTCTTAGGAGTGTTTTAGTGTCATTGTTTTCTGTTTCAAGGCTGCATGTTTGTAGTTGTGGTTCAGTCAGTTTTTTGACACTATAGACTAGCAGCCTGGCACCAAATGAAGACAGACAAATAACCTTCAGTGTTTAGGATATGCATTCAGATGATTGACAAATTAAAGGAAAAGCCTAATCCTTTGACCACTACAGTGAGAGGATTTGGTGGCTTTGAGTGGGAAATTTGGATTCATCTGTCCCCTTAGAAGGAACAGTCAATGCAAATCAATAAAAAGTTGCCCTGAGTGATCATCTATATCCTGTGATTAAACATTCCCATCCTGACGGCAGTGGTCTCTTCCAGGACGACAATGCCTCCATCCTTTGGGCACAAGAGGTCACTGAACAGTTTAATTAGATTAATGTCAGTCATATGTAATGACCTTCACAGTCATCAGATCTAATTAGATTTTTGGCAAGCATGTTATAGATAGCACTCTCTACCATCATCATCAAAGCACTGAATGAGGGAACCACCATGCTGGCGTTATCCTTTTCTCTGTTCTTTGTGCTTCTAATGATTTCTCCTTCTACCTTTTGTCTCTCATTTGTCTCTTCTGTGTGCGTATTATGTGAGGCTTAGACATGGTCAGCTGCTCCTCTCTGCAGGAAATCACCTGACACACCTGAGATCCTTCAACAACTCATTCAGCTACAGTACTTAAACCCTGGCTCATCACCACTGCTCACCAGGTTGCCTGCTCCTGTGGTGGTATTGTCATCCAAACTCTGCTTTCACTTTTGCTTCAGTGTGTTTTTGCACTCAGTCTAACAGTAAATCCTTAGGTTTCAGTTACCAGTCACCTCCAGTTGTCTCCTTGCCAGCCTGCCGCACCAATCAACCTCTAGCCTGCAACTCACAGTGTCAGACACACAACTTTCTTAATCTCCAAAATGTCACGGGTCACTTACTTATCATGCTGCGGTAAGAGCCACCCAATGTACAGTGTCACAGTCCCCTTAACACCAACCGCTCACTTACTACAACCTTCCAGACCCCAGATTCCCCCCTTGGCTTCTCTCTCATTAGTAAGACTGACTACAATAAAACCCATGAACTCTGTTTCTGAGTCCATGTTCTGCATTTGGGTCCACAAATGTCATTACCCAAAAATCTTTTTTAAAAACAGCATTCATCCCTTCAGAGAGTAGGGGAATCAGTGTCAAGAAGCATTGAATTTGTTCTCAACGCAACTGGCCAAACACAATGCCAGTTTTATTTGTCCACAAAAGTACATGTGAAGTATCATGAGGTCATCCCCTGAAGTTCACGAGGGTCCTTGCGGACATCTATGTGCAGCTTAAAATTTGTGCATGCACAGCATTGCAGGAAGACCAACTGTAAATGTGTCAGGAAAACTAATAGTGCTTAAAACAGGCACTGGTTATGAGGAGAGACTGAATGAGGAGATTTACATAGTACAGAAACTGCCCTCCTCAAGGAAACAAATGACCTCGTCCTGGCTGCTGACAGAGGAGAGAGTGCAATTTCAATTCGTTTATATCTTACAGCAGCTTTCATTGTAGAGCGTACAATTTTAATTGAACGTCTTAGAACTTGGGTTGGCATCAGGGAAGATAGGAGTAAAGCCAATTAAGTGCAGTGGCTTTACTCCGATCTTTTAGACAGAATCTACTTGGTCACCATAGGTAATCATTCCTCCTCTTCAGTCCCCATTACCTGTGGTGTACTGTAAGGTTCAATTTGAGGTTCCAATTTATTTACTCTCCCTTGGTCTTTTAATCTGATGCCACAATGTATCCTTTCATTTTTAGGCAGATAACACACAGATATACCTTCTGCTGAGACCTGCTGCTCCAGGAGGCTAGCTGCGGTTTACAACTGTCTCAATGAAATTAACCATTGGATGGCTCAGAACCTTCTTCAATTAAACAAATCTAAATCTAAAATATTACTTTTTAACCCTTCTAACCTATACAACAGTCTCACCACCACCAATCTCAGTCCATTATCCACCAGTGTAAAACCTGTTGCCAGAAACCCCTGGGTTTTATTTGACCTCAGTATTGCTATCCATATCAAAAAGGTTATCCAGTCTTGCTTCCTCCAAGTCAGAACAATTACCAAGAGAAGGTCAATTCACATATGTAGAACTGGAAAAAAATTGTTCATACACTCATTTTCTCCCATCTTGATTATTGCAACTCTCTCCTTTCTGGCATTCCCATAAAGCTCCTCCGTTGCCTCCAACTTGTCCAAAACGCAGCAGCTAGGCTTATTGCCGGTTTTAATAGACGACATCACATCGCACCTATGTTGACCTCCCTCCACTGGCTCCCTGTTGGTTTTAGAATTGATTTTAAGATTTTACTGATCATTTTTAAAGCTCGCCAGGGTCTCGTGCCAAGCTAAATTTACGATTTGCTGACCCCTTGTGAGCCTGCTTGGAGTCTTAGATCCTCAGGTGGATCCCTTTTGGTCGTTCCAAAGTTAAGGCTTAAATCTAAGGCTCATTGGTAGAATAAACGCAATTAAAATAACACTCCTTCCCAAAGTTAATTATCTTTTCAACATGATCCCAACACATCCCACAACCTCCTGGTTCAGGTCACCGGATTCAATAGTTTCATAATTTTACAGGAAAAACAAACCACCTCGCATTACTGAATTTCCCTTCGGGGATGAATAAAGTGATTCTGATTCTGATTCTGATTCTGATTGAGTTAAGCACGCTGCAAAAGCCCAAATCTCTGGGCAGACTCATCGCTCCAAATTTCAGCGACTACTCAGCTGCAAATCAACTACAATACATTCTCAAATAGATTCATCCTCAAAACGCAGATACCGTATGGTCAGACATCGAACAATCTTTCTGTAGCCCGTTACAAATCTCAGACCTACCATTCCTAAGCCAATCAGTCAAAAAACACCCTCACTGACAATATCTTTGACTCTGACAAGCCTGGTGGAAGTACCACAATATTACTAACACTAACATGGCCCCATCAGATCACACCCCAGTTTGGAATAACCCTGACTTCCTCAGCAACAAAAAAACAATTAACCTCCCCACATGGGCAGAAAAAGGCATCACCCATTTACAACATGTAATCCACCACAATAAGTTGCTTTCAATTACCTATTTGTTCCGGGAGTATGGCATCGAGAGCAAACAATTCTTGGAATACCTTCAACTCAGATCATCCATAACCACCGCATTTAAAAACATTGCTATCCAGTTACATCTACCCTCACTGATCTCAGACATAGTCAATATTACACCTAATAACACCTAAGAAATGTCTTTCAAAAATCTACAAGTTAATTTCGCAGTCTGACAAATCCATTTCTCTCCCATCCTCCAAATGGAAAGAGGATCTAGGCCTTGCTCTCGATGCCACCTCCTGGACCAGCCTGTCCTCAAACAAAAAACGACCACATAGGTCGTCTGTACATGCCCGTATTACGACCCAGTGTTACGTTTTGACGTATGCGACCTCTGGCGGTTGAGTAAATATCGACACTCTGGAGTCGCAGGTGAAACGTCATCATGAACAAACTTTTATCTAACACTATCCCTGTCCCTATCCCTAACCCTAACCTTAACCATAACCCTAAAAATGTGTTGGGAAAGTGAGAAAAAAGCCGTTTTGCGATGGAAAAGCCGTTTCGCGAATTAAATCCCGTAATGCGTTCGTTTTCCCCGTAGGGGCGCAAACGTTCATACGACCGCATAGGTCGTATTCCGGTGCACGGTGCAAACGACCGATGCGGTCGTATGAATATGAGGACTTGTTGCCTGGACACAAATCTGCCAAAATGTACAGTTCATGACAAAAAACACCAACCTGCAACTTATACAATACAAAACTCTACATAGATCTCATTATACCTGTCACAGATTGTTCAAAGTGGGATTTTCTTCAGACATTTGTACCAACTGCACTCAAAATACACTCGACACTTATATCCATGCTTTCTGGCACTGTCCACCCACTTTACAGTTTTGGAAAACGGTAACATCCTTCCTTCCATCCTTTATGTGTTCTCACATCCCAGTGTCCCTCTCCCTCTTTTTACTTGGTGACCTCTCTCTGTTAAATCCCCCGCAGTCAAACACAAATATTCTTCTGGTGGCCCTAACCATCACCAAGAAAACTATCCTCATGAACTGGAAATCTAGGTCAAACATAAACATTGCACTCTGAAAAAACCTTCTGAGCGACCATATATCTATAGAAAATTTTTGTAAAAATCACTCAATTGAACCCTCTACAGAACCCCTTACAGGTTTAAACAGTGACTATTGCATTCATTCAGTGAGAAGACAAATAACTCTAAATGAATGCTAATATAGCTTGCCTAATTTCAACTGAAAGTATGAGTATGCCATTTGCTAACGTACTAGCCATGGCAACTTCATGAGTTTATAATATGTCTAGTATGAGTTTGAGGTTTACCTTGTTCTGGATTTCTGTCTAAATCACAGATAAAATTGGTCGATGTTACTCAGCTCCAGCAATAACAAATGATGAGCAATTTAAAGGATCCTGTCAAATTTTTCCCTGGTTGACAAGAGTTATGGCTGTGACTCACCTCACTGAAACCGTCAGGATGTCAGACATTAATCAAGTCATGATGACTTTCACATTCCCAGTAGGGTACAGACATCTTCAGGGTTTCATTTTACATTTTCTGTGCTTAGTTTCATATAATCACTGTGGCATTATTATTCTCCTGAGCCATGGAAGTTTTAACCACAGTTTTTGTTTTATCACGGCCTTTACACCTACATATTTTTCATTATATGTGTGTTGTCAGTTATAATTGCTTGTGCAGCACCCAAATGTTTGTTGTGGTTAAAAGGGAAGACTCCCAGCACTCCCTTGGAAATAACACTTACCAGTTCACTCCAGTTCCCTGTGTGCTGGCACACACACACACTGCTGCTGTGCATGTTCCCTTAAAAGTAAATAGTCTGACTGATGCACATCCTTCACCAGCCTCTGCTCTTTCTATGCTGAGCAGCTCTCTGGTGTTGTGCTCCAGCTTCAATGAAACTGTCAGATTATAACCTCCACCAGGCATGCACATCACTGCTTCACCACTTTAATAAGTAAAAGTACAGTGCGCTCTTTTGTCTTGCCTGGGGGTGTGTTGTGTCTTCACATACATGTGAGGTGTATATTTAGAATAGTTGTGTATAACAGTGGGTGTTGCGTGAGCGGATGTGAGGAGTTAATTTTGACACTGGAACCGCTGAACCATGTTCCGTAAAATCAACCACACATGCATGAAAGTTCAGATGCATCAGCACAGTGCACACACAACTTCAAAGAGGCTCATTTATGTGCATGTACACACACATGAAAGGAAGAATGTGCTAGGGGGAGAGATGGAGCCCCAAATGCACTGACTCTACCTCCACCCCTCCCCAGGAAACCCCTGCATGCAGACACAGCTCTGTGTGATGCTGCACTTCTGCATTATTAACCACATTTAAACATGGATTCTCTTTTTCACTCCATTTACACAATTTTATTCATTCAGAAAGCTCTGGAGCAAAAAAATATATTGAGCACGTGGATATACAGTATGTTGTATTTACTGGCAGCCAAATCCAACCCAGAATGCAGACTGAACACATGAGATGTATCTGTGCTCCTCTGATAGAACATTCTCACTTATTCCTTTTTTGTGTGTGTGTTGCTGAAGCAGGTGAGAGATCACACAGCAGGGGAAACCCTCTTCTCTCACTCTCTTCTAGCTCATCAGCATGCATCCTTTAATCACTCACACATATTCATTATTCACCTCCCATGGGCCATGAATTATTCAACACTCAGATTTCCACATGAGAACAGTGAAACCGTGAGAGAAGGCACGAGGATTGCTTATTCCTTGTCTTTTCTCTCACTCCCATTCCTCTTCCTCTCCTCTTGCCCTTCAGCTCAGTCCATCTCTCTCATGCAGCACTGTCACAAGCATACTGAGCACAAAGATGGGGAAAAATCATAGATTCTTGTGCACATTCCACCTTCAAAGTGTCTAATTCTAAATATAACTAAGGCTGGCTTTTGTTGCTTTGCAAAAATTCCGTTTTTATAGCCTCTAAACAGACCAAAATCTGTTCATGAAGAGAAAAACCAGTATGAAATTGTATGGAGAATATTACATTTTAGAACACAGCGGCTTTCCCCAACATAGAACATGGTTCATTCAAATATCTGGAGTGAATTGTTTCTAATACAAATAATACCTTTGGTTATGGTTTAATTTGTTACTGATGTGAGCAAAAAACACTTACTTTTTGCCACTAACAATGATGCGACATAAAAAGGTCGCTGACCTCTGCTCTGCCCTGCTCCCATAACAGCTATTTCGATCCACAGCTCCAACCACATGACCTGCGATGGTCATTAACAGGTTGCAGTAAATCTTTAGCTGATTGTTTTCCTTACCTATGCAGGTGGCTGTGAAAACACGTTGTGGATGATCAGAGCATTCAATCAATCAAAATCAATCAAAATTTATTTATAGAGCACTTTACAACACTCATGGTGACCAAAGTGCTTTCCAGTTAAAAACAAACATTAAAATAAGAAATAAAAGCAGATTAAAAGAAAGCAACAACAAAGCATATCAGGAAAATAAAATCAGATAAAATAGAATAAAATGTCACCACATTACTGTGTATTAAAAGCCAGTCTGAAAAGATATGTTTTTAGCTGTGATTTAAACAAGCCAAAGTCAGTGATGGTGCGAATGTCAGGGGGCAGTTTGTTCCAGAGTCTTGGCCCAGCAACTGAAAATGCTCAATCCCCCTAGTGTTTATATCTGGCCCTTGGGACTTCCAGAAACAGCTGGTTAGAGGATCGTAACTCCCTGTTTGGGTTTTGGACAGAGAGAAGCATTGGTGTTATTTGTTGGGAATTTTGCTGAGATGTTGAGAAATGCTGTAATCCATAACTATTCTCTTCTTCTCCGGGCCAGCAGCAATACAGTGATAATGCAGTATATCTTTTTTACTCTGTTTGGACAGGGAAACGATTGGAAATTGGATTTAAAATCGACCGATGTGTTCCTGTGTGCTTGCGCAGATGAGGCTTTAACATCTCACATGACGTAGTGCCAGGAGCTGCTGTCATACATCTGTGTTAGTCTGTCCTCTGAGTGCAGCTACACCATCCATCAGTTATGTGCAAGGAAACGAATGGATTGTTTTTATTCTTATTCATTCACAGAAAGTTATCACAGGCCATAAATTCTGTGCCCCAAAATAAGCACCATATCTGACACATGGCAACCCTCTCAACAACCTGTTTTGCGTGTTGTGGTCAAAGCATCGTAATCACTCTGCAGCTGCTGCAACATTAACAGAATGTCACCTCCTCAAACTCGGCATTACTGCAGGAAAGTAACCATTATTATAGCGCACAGGAAAGGACCGATCTGTGCTGAGATGTTGCTGTAGGCTCCTGATCACAGCCAAGGCTTTGGCAGTGTGAAACCTTGGCACAGAGATAGGTGTAGCGGGACTAAAGAGATGGCTTCCTACTCTGTCATGCATGCGCCCACACAGTCAATCTGCTACTACTGCTATTGGACTGAGCCTCTAAGGACCCTCGATGCAGCTACACTCTTATTTGGTCTTCCTTTATCTGCCCTACTTGCATTTCAGGGAAGACAATGGTGCATGGTGTATTTTTTTAAAAAATGAGCAGAATAAACAACTGAAAGCAATTACATTTTTATGCAAACCTATTGAGGTGCAAAGTTCCAGCCTCTCTGCTTTGGATTCCTGTTGAATTCAAACACAAGGTCATATGAAAAACTATCATGCCTGACTAAATTCCAACAATTCCTGGATCTTAGCCTCTTTTAGCAACACATTTACACACCCATCTGTAATGTTCAACTTTCTTCATAATGCTTTAGTCACTAACAGGCAGTAGCAATAAATCTTTGATTGTCTGCTAAAAATTTGTTGTACTGATATGTATAAATATTTTAAATATCTGGTAAACACTTGATGCCTAGGTTATTATCTGCCACAGTCTTGGAACAGTAATAGTCAGAGATAAGTAAGGGAGAGTTAAAAACATTTCAGGTGTTGCTGCATGTTTTTGCTGCCCCAGGCAGAGGATGTGGACTGAGTTAGAAAGCACATAGCAAGCTGTCTCAATGACCGCTTTCACCTTGTAACACATGCTCACCGGGAACAACATGTAGTGGTAACAGAGAGTCTAACAAAAGCTCTCTCTGCTCTGATTGACATTGGTAAGGCAGGCGCACAGTAAAGGCCCAAGTCAAACAACTAAACTCCTTAATTCCTCTGCCATCTGATTTCTGTATTCTTAAATCTCACAAAAAATGTAAAAATAAAAAATAAGACAAAAATGGAGCAATATCATCCACAGTGGTTGGGACTTTGACCTGGAAGATGCTGGGTTCAGATGTGACATGAAGCTATAGATGTTTGCCCACCCAGAGCAGACTAATATCTACTAAGAAAGGAACAGGATGCTGAGTCCTATAGGAAACACAGAAGCACATCTGTACCGCACTGGAACCAGTTAATTAACTATCCCTTTCTGGTATACCTGGATTACTATAACGAGATATGTTCAGAAAAAGTTGCAAAACAAAAAGCGACACCAAACAATTCCTCAAACACCACAGCAGATAATGTGTCAGAGCAGCAGAGTGGTATTATGTTCTGTCATTGCTTGAAAACAACACTGTGCACCATTTAAATGCCCAAAGTTTTCCTTTTTTAATCTTCAACCAGATAAATGACTGTCAAGACATACGGTCTTGTTCTGTTTTATTCACAAAACTGAATCACTGAAGAAGCTTATGTCCCGTCTTTTATGGGATGTGAGATCTGGGAGAAGGTGAAGACATTATTTCATCACAGTCTGTATTTTGTGGTGATGAAGACACAGAATATAGATATTGGTTGCACTTGGACAGCCTGCTGCACATTAAACTAGCATGTTATACCTAAACCAGCAACTTCTCTTTTCTTTTGTTGTCATATACATCGATCAGCCACAACATTAAAACCACCTGTCTAATATTGTGTAGGCTCCATTTGTGCTGCCAAAACAACTCTGACCCATTGGAGCACTGACACGGCCTTTCTGGTGGTGTTCTGTAGTGTCTAGGACTGGGATGTTGGCACCGGATGCTTTGAATCTTGTATATTGCAGGGTGGAGCCGGCACTGTTTGAGCTGCTGGAGTAGAATGGGATCTGAGGCCTGTATTACAATGCAAGTTAGTGAGATAACTTCAGGTTTAACTCTGGGTTTTCAGGGATGACAGCAGTTCACTACTCACCAAGTAACTTATACTGCACACCAAATTTGCTCCAGGACATGATATATTGGAGGTAACTGATCAGTGTGTATAAAAACACTGCCTTCTGGACCGTGTTTGGACCACAACAATGTTGTGCACTTCTGGACCTTCTCATAGCATCAGATAATGGACTGGTCTCTATATTTGTTTTGTTGGACCTTAGTGCGGCATTTGACACCATCAATCACAAACTTTTATTACAGCTACTAGAACATTCTATTGGCATAAAGAGACAGCACTGACCTGGTTTAAATCCTACTTATCAGACAGGTTCCAGTTTGTGCATGTCATCAATGACTCTTCTGAGCATAGTAAGGTTAATCATGGAGTTCCTCAGGGTTCTGTCTTGCTGCATGTTATACATGCTTCCTTTAGGCAATATTATTAGGAAGCACTGTATCAATATACACTGTTATGCAGACGGCATTCAGTTGTATTTATCTATGAAGCCAGATGAAACTAATCAGCTAGCCAACCTGCAAGATTGTTAAGGACATAAAGATCTGGATGGCCTGTAATTTCCTAATGTTGAATTCAGACAAGTCAGAAGTCATTGTATTTGCGCTCAAACATCTTAGCAACTTGCTTTTAAAGCATTTACTTACTCTGGATGGCATTACATTAGCTTCCAATACTACTGTGAGGAACCTCTGAGTTATTGGACATGTCCTTTAACTCATATATAAAACAAATCTGTAGGACTTCCTTTCATTACTTGAGAAATTGTCAGGGCCTCCTCCTCACCCCTGTCCCACATGGCATCCAAAACCTGTTTTCCCATCTTTCTCCCTCTTTTCTCTCCCTCTTTCCTTCCTCTCTCTCCTTCCCCTCTCTCTCTAGCTCTGCACCAGGTGGAGCGCAGCCTCACGGCTGCCTCCACTTGGTAATTTGCTCTCTCCCCAGAATCCGGGCAGCTCGTTCTCTGATTACTCCTTCTGACAATAAAGGACCGGCTCATCCTTCCAGACTCCGCCAGATCGTAAACTCGACTACGCAGTCAGTTTCCCTCTCGCCGCTTAGACCTGTTGGTAACCAGTTTGATACTAACGCTGCCTGTCTTTCCTTCCACCCAGAAGACCCAGCTGCCCGGATCTCCTCCCGTCCTGCCTACCCCCTCGTGCACCCCTCCGGATTTCCCTCTCAGCTCCCCTTCCTGGACCCCTGGATCCGCCCGCAGCCTCACCGCCCCGGACCCTCTGCGCCTGGCTTCCCTCCTCTGGCTTCCCTGCATTCTGTCTCCCTGCCACCTCGCCACTCTGGACCCTCTGCGCCTGGCTTCCCTCCGCTGATGTTCCAGCCTTCTGTTTTCCAGCCGCCTTGAGCGTTCACCCCCTCCAGATCGCTGCACTCTGCTCCGCCCGAACCCCCAGCTGACCGCCGATCCCCCGGCTCCGCCGCTCCGTCCCTGCACTCTTCCTCACCATATCCTCCCGGACTCCCCTCTGGCTCCTCACCCCTCCACCACTCCCTCACTCTAAAATTCAGGTACATCCTGTCTCAGAGTCTTCTTCTTTTCCTTTCGGCTTTTCCCTTCAGGGGTCGCCACAGTGAATCAATTGCCTCCATCTAACCCTGTCTGCTGCAGACTCTTCTCTCACACCAACTACCTTCATGTCCTCCTTAACCACATCCATAAACCTCCTCTTTGGTCTTCCTCTAGGCCTCCTGCCTGGCAGTGGGAAACTCAGCATCCTTCTACCAATATATTCACTCTCTCTCCTCTGGACATGTCCGAACCATCTCAGTCTGGGCTCTCTGACTTTATCTCCAAAGCCTCTAACATGTACTGTCCCTCTGATGTACTCATTCCTGATCCTATCCATCCTGGTCACTCCCAAAGAGAACCTCAGCATCTTCAGTTCTGCTACCACCAGCTCTGCCTCCTGTCTTTTCCTCAGGGACACTGTCTCCAGACCAAACAACATGGCTGGTCTCACCACAGTTTTGTAAACCTTTCCTTTCATTTTAGCTGAAACTCTTCTATCACACATCACACCTGACACTTTTCTCCAGCCGTTCCAGCCTGCCTGTACACGCTTCTTCACCTCTTTTCCACACTCTCCATTGCTCTGGACTGTTGACCCTAAGTACTTAAAATCCTCTACCTTCTTGATCTCTTCTCCCTGTAACCTCACTCTTCCACTTGGGTCCCTCTCATTCACACACAGATACTCCGTCTTGCTGCTGCTAACCTTCATTCCTCTCCTTTCCAGGGCAAACCTCCACGCCTCTAGCTTCTCTTCCACCTGTTCCCTGCTCTCACTACAGATCACAATGTCATCTGCAAACATCATAGTCCATGGAGACTCCTGTCTAACCTCGTCTGTCATCCTGTCCATCACCATAGCAAACAAGAAGGGGCTCAGAGCTGATCCCTGATGTAGTCCCACCTCCACCTTGAACTCCTCTGTTACTCCTACAGCACACCTCACCACTGTCTTACAGTCCTCATACATGTCCTGCACCACTCTAACATACTTCTCTGCCACTCCAGACTTCCTCATACAAAACCACAGTTCCTCTCTGGGCACCCTGTCATAAGCTTTCTCCAGATCTACAAAGACACAATTCAGCTCCTTCTGACTTCTCTGTACTTCTCTATCAACATCCTCAAATCAAATATTGCATCTGTTGTACTCTTTCTTGGCATGAAACCATACTGCTGCTCACAGATGTTCACCTCTGGCCTTAGTCTAGCTTCAACTACTCTTTCCCATAGCTTCATCGTGTGGCTCATCAGCTTTATTCATCTGTAGTTGCCACAACTCTGCACAACTCTCTCTCAGAGTGATGCAGAAAAACTAGTCCACGCATTTGTTACTTCCAGGATTGACTATTGCAATTCCTTACTTTCAGGATGTCCCAATAGCTCTCTGAAAAACCTACAGTTGGTCCAAAACACTGCAGCGAGAGTACTGACGAAAGTTAGCAAGAGCGATCATACTTCTCCTATATTGGCTTCTCTTCATTGTCTTCCAATGAAATCTAGAATAGAATTCAAAATCCTTCGTCGGAAATATAAAGCTCTTAACGACCAATCTCAATCATATCTTAAAGACCTCACAATACCATATCATCCTAGCAGAACTCTTCGCTGTCAGATTGTAGGCTTACTTGTTGTTCCTAGAATTTCTAAAAGTAGAATATCCACCAATCTACTCTGCATCGCCCTTACTATACTTGATATGCTCATCTATATACTGTTTGAATTTTACTACATGCTATATATGTAGTATATTTAATGCCTGAGCCTTACACCATAACAGTGAACTTATGAATCAGTTTCAGTGTTAGCTTGTACTTGGCATGTATTATCTAACTTATCATCCATGAATCCGATTGTGTGTTATATGTTCCTTGTTCCCCACCATACTCTTCTCCCATTCCTTCTGTTACCCCTCCATCTCCCCATCCCTCTCCTCCTCTACCTCTACCTCTCTACCACTCAACCTCTTCTGTCCCTCTCAACCCGCCAGCCAGCAGGCAGATGGGTCCCCCCATATAAGATAAGATAAGATAAGATAAGATAAACTTTATTGATCCCACAGCAGCTCCAAGAAGAAAAAATAGTATAAGGCAGTACAAAATAAATTAGAAACACAGATAAAGAGCCGGGTTCTGGTCAAGGTTTCTTCCCATTAAAGGGAGTTTTTTTCTTGTCACTGTCGCCTTAGGGCTTGCTCTATGGATTCAGGCATGTGAGTTCTGTAAAGCGTCTTGAGACAATTTGACCTGTAATTGGCGCTATTTAAATAAAATTGAATTGAATTGAATTGAAAACCACCTCTTTCATGTGAACACATAGCGAGCTTGAGAAACCCTGAGGTGACTTAATGAGTGGATAACTAGATTCGATTGAACCACTTAATGTGACTGCAGTTGTTTGGCTTTGTTAAGCCAGATAGCAATCATATATCCTGAGAATGCTGAACTTGCTTCATAGTACAGGCTGCTCAGGAATGTGGAGGCTGGCTCTTAGTCATGTTCCTCCAGCACAACCTGTCAATGGTTTAAGTGTGTGGCTGGCCAGTGTATGTTTTGGTTTTTGACTTACGTGTTTTTAGTGTTTTCAGAAGTGAAGCGGTTACTACTCTTTTTTTTTTTTGGAAACTGATGTAGTGGTAACAGGAGCCTGTGGAAAGCATAACAGCAAAACTTCTAGCTTTCGGAAATTGTGTCCCCCTTTAGTTTATGTTTCTTGCTTTGTGTATTTCCACTCTTGTTTGCTTACTTATGAATCATGTATGAATGAACACCCTTCAAAAAACATTTTTACTGCTGATTGCTTTATATTTTTTGCAGTCAAACAAATTTGTTTGTTGAAAGAATGCAGCTAAAAGAATCAACAGCAGGTCAACTATAAAAATATTCAGAAACAGCAAGGGCAGCTTGGGTGACCTGAACTCTATTGTTGCCAGCAGTAACAATGCCTAAAATTAGAATTCAATCACAAAGATGAAGATAGTGTCTCTGTGATCTACTGCTTCACTAAATTTCTTCAAAATTGGAACCAATGAACATCAACATCTGGTCATATTAATAACTCTTAATAATGGTCACAAACATCTCCTAAATTGCATGTGGCAGTAACAGAAATTTTAGAGACTAAAAAGGACATGGATTTTTTGATATTCAAGCGGTCACATGGATTGATGGTTGCCAAAATCAAAGCCCGAGCTGCCTCGTTGCCATCTGATGAACTCTGTCAGTATTTTGGTCAAGGTTATGGCTTCTTTGCTAGTCCACAGCGCTGTTGCTCAGGATTGTGCATGTCTCATAAAGGCTGCAAGGATAGTAAGAGGTATGCTTTGATGAGAATATTTATGTTTTCACTCCTGCAATAACAATCTGGACTAGTACACAATTGTCAAAACTATATACATTTTTTTTCAAGTTTTTTTTTTTTTGGCTTTATTGGTAGTACAGCAGTGAGACAGAGAGAGACGGGAAAGTCAGGAGAAGAATGGGGAAGGGCCTGTAGCAAAGGGCTATGGGTTGGAATCCAGCTCAACCCAGCTGTGTTGGGGACTGTAGCCCTTGTTTATGGTTTGCCCGCTCAACCTTTTGAGCTACCGGGGTGCCCGAAGACATATCATTCTTTTTAGGCAAGGAGTCAAAGCAATGTGTGTGCCAGTTGAGAAGTGAGAGCTGAGGCCAGCAGGTAAAAGTTAACAGCCTCTTGTGTGATGATGTAGAACGATGAGGAGGATCTGAACAGGCTGTAGGAGGCCACTGAGACTCAAGTTATCTATTGTCCTGTGAAATATGTAAGGGCCACTTGAGCTTTACAAAAATGTTCAAGAACATCTCTCAGTCTAGTCTTAGCTGAATAATGGTGGAGCTGTTGAAAATATCCAGTATTAAACAAAAGAAAACACAAGTCATGATGGTTCAAATCGTGGTATTCAAGCATTACAATGTGAGACGCGAAGTCGTTTTGTTTTGTTTGTTTTTTGTTTTATGTGATTTTTGTCACAGTAATGTTAAATCCAAGAATAGGTATTTTGAAGGGGCCATCACTGACTTGTGGCTGATTCATAACTTCAAAAATAGATTAAAAGTACTTTAATTTTAAAACATTCTAAAGGGATCAGTGGGAAAATGGGTTGGGTAGACTTCACACAGGAAATTAACACTGAACTCACCATTAACCTTGCATTAATTCCAGGCAGATGGCAGTGCTATGGATTGTTTGGACGAGTGTGTCACTCTGTGCAGCATTTTATTACAAACTTGTCTTGTTTGTGCTTTAGATGAGCAGTACATTTTTTATTTTTCTATGTGTTTTCTGTTAAACAGATGAACTTTCCTACTCACATATTACTAGCTCAATGTGAAATATTTAGATTTATTGAGAAAGCATGATCCACAAAAATTAATCACAATAAAAGCTTTTGAAGGGGAACGAGGAGGGCCAAAGAGCATGTCAGATGTAAAAATGAGGGAAGAGAAAGCAATGACAAGTATCCCAAGTATCTGAACCAGTCACACAGATTGCTATGTAACCTGGGCTCTTTATGATTTTACGAACTTCTGCTTCATAAACACATCAGTGTAACTATCATTAGGGTTTCTTAAAGAAGTGGAAAGCTTTAAATAGTTTTCATAAAGGATGAATAGAAGATCTCCCTTGAGATTCAGTATCCGCACTCAACGCTCAGGACGGAATGGAAAAGCAGACAACGTCACTCTCTGTCGGTAGGTCTGTAATCATTTCAAAAATCTCTACAATGAAAATCTAGTTGATTTTTTACTTTTTACTTTGTTGACATAACTTGCAGGGTTGAGTTTTCTGTGTCATCATTCTTCTTTAGAATCAGTTTTATTGTCAACTAAAACTCAATTACTTCACTGTTACAACTGGCCATTGTGTAACCAGAATATTTTTACAGGTGTGCTCGAGCTGCAGCAATCAGCAGAGGTGATGGATAAAAGGCAGGAAGATCTGCTGCATGTTCTAGAAGAAGCAGTGATGTAGGCTAACATATAAGCCTTTTGGAGGGCAGGAAGACATTTCATTTCTTAGTATGTACCTCTAAATGAAAGATGAATTATTGGGGGTCAATTTATGACAGAGACTTCAGTTGATTGTAAAAATGGAGACTAAAGCAATATCAACTCAAAAGATGTTAAACTGCATTGTTATCTGTATTTTGTTGTTTTCCAAAAATGGCTCGCATTCCTGAATACATTTCTGTTTTATTAAAATGTAATGAGTCCAGTGGTTACCTTTTCCTTCAGGGGCCAAAGCAAGTTCATGTGGACTTTGATGTGAAGGTGTTTGGCGCCACCTTGTGTCAATTACTCAGTGGTGCAGCTGAATGAGGTAAGACAACACGGGTAAACATTGTTTTATGATGTACTGTCCAATTTTAAGGTTTTGTTGTATTTTGCTTACCCCAAAATCTTAAAGTTGGCCAGTGATCAAAAAATCTCATCCACTGTTTTTAAACATCAGAACTTCCAATTATTTTGTGATCTATATTTGTAAGGTTTTTACAGTTAAATTTGTTCATATATGATTAATACCTGATTTACAGAACATTTCTTCCTAAAAAATATGCTGAAAACTTTTCTTTTTTTTCTGGCTGTCAACAATATTTTCTGATTTATAAAGTATTTAGAAATATCCAAAATCTTTTCTGTAAAAAAAAATTAAGGTAGGATTATTTATTTATTTATTGTCCAGATTTCTATTCTGGAAAATATTGCAAAGTAGGGCATTTTAAGACACATAGGAGCCTGCCTGATTTGCACGTTTAAACATAAGTTATAAGTTTTCAATACAGAAAATGATTGTCTTAATGTAAGTAATCACCTGGAGGAGTTGAAAATTGATATCTATTGGTTTTTACAAAACAACCCCTCAACTGTAGCAGCTCCCTTTAAAATGAATCATGATAAAATAACATGGATTTGAAATAAAATTTCCTTCTGTTCCTTGACTAGTTATCACGTGTGTTTCTGCTATGGTACAGATAGCACTGACTCAAGCAACGTTGTGCCAGAGTACATTTCTGATTCCATTTCCTGGAGGATCCTTGGCTGGATTCGTTTTTACCTTGCTGTTTTCTAGACTGATTCCATTTTCTAGAAAGTAGACATTTCAAGGCATTTCTCTTCAGCTTATGGCATATTGCATTGTTTGGACATTTATGGCAAACTTAATTGATTTCATGAATATCCATCCATTCTCTATACACCGCTTTATCCTCACTAGGGTTGCAGGGGGTGCTGGAGTCTATCTCAGCTGACTCGGGCGAAGGCAGGGGACACCCTGGACAGGTCACCAGTCTGTCGCAGGGCTACATATACAGACAAACAATCACACTCACATTCATACTAGTGATGGTGAGATGAAGCCTCATGAGGCACTGAACCACTTGAGCCAATTGTTTCGAGAAAGGGTTCATTTCTTGAAGCTTCATGAGCACACGAAACCACCTACTGGTCAAGTGTATAATCACAGGCAGCTGTATCTGAACCACATGCCTGATGCATTGAATCATTGTTCATTATGGCTGTTGGGAATGAGTATGAAAAACAAAAAAAAATGTATGATCAAATAATTTCTATAGATAAATGATCACATACGTGTATAATAAAATATATTTTCAGGTATTCTGTGTGTGTAAATTTCCCCAAAATGGTAGTATCATATAATGTAGCAGATTGTGTAATAATGTCTTTCTGTCAATGGCATGGCCTTATGCAGGCAGAGGACAGTGAAAGTGCTTGTGGAACTAGGAAGATTGTAGTGAATATGCTTGTGTATCTTAGACAAGGATGTACAGGAAAGGGGAGATTATATTCATTTTATTCAGAAGTAACAGGTTTTTAACAGTTTTGGTTTTAAACGACTCCTTTTTTTGACACACAAACACCTCACCTTTGAATAAAATAAGAAACGGTGAAAAACACAATTCTTGATAAGCAAAGCTAATGTGTCTGTAATAATGTTAGATTAAAATCAAAATGTTCCCACACGGGAAATTTTCCACTTCTTGGCTGGCTCCTTCCTATCTCTCCAAACTATCTCTCTCTCTCTAAACTATATAAACTATATCCAAACTCTCGACTGACCACAACTCTCTATCAAAACCCACATTTTGAATGGAACCTGAGGGGTTTATTCTGCTGTCAGACTTCGCGGCAAAATCTGAGCCACTTTCTGAAGCAGTCACGTGGTTCAGCCAGGCAGCGAGGCTTTGGACGTCATCATTTTTGGCTCCTCCCCTAAATGAAGCAAACCTCGATACGCGCCTCGTGGAAACGCCCCCTCCATTACTCGACACCATAGAGTGTATATAAAGATAGACGTAGCATCTGGCTCCAAAGATGAAGCCTACCTGGAAGTGTCAAAAACTTGCAATATCACGCAGTCCGCTAGGGTTGGCTCCAAAAAGCTTTTGCTCCATAGACCCCAATTCATCACCGGAAAAAATAAAATTTGATAGACTGATTTCCTACAGCTCAGGATTTTTTTCCCATTAGTTTTCATGGTCAAAATGAGAGATCAGTTGGCCGATCTTAAAATAAATCAATACTGAATTTTAAATAAATTGTTGAAGTTGGAGGAGCCAGGGGGCGTGGCTATACTTGATAGACAGTCTTGTCTGGAATGACTGACAGATCCTTTAGGGCGAGGCTTTCAGCAGTCTGACCAGCCCATAGACTGGTCCTGCCCCTAGTTGCTCTCCGGTCCAGCCTGTTTGATGACAATTTTTATGTCACTGGCTCCAAAAAATCCAAAATGGCGACCAGGAAGTAGCAAAATTCGGGCTTCATTTTCTCGGCATTGAAACCAACGGGTGACGTCACGGTTAGTTCACGCCTGCTCGACACATGCTTCGAAGCCTCGGCACATCTCGTAACATCACTACGATTAAGTGTGCGGTCCAGTCAGCCTGTAGAAGCGGGTCGGAACAGCGAGGGATTATTGTCTTTATTAGTTCCAAGATGGCGCCACTGTGTATGTGTACCTCTGCTCTGTGTTTTGCTGCTACTGCTGTTAATTTCAATTTTTGTAAATAATGCGTCATCACTGCTGGTGTATGATGGCCAGACCCTCCTTGATTTTTGTGATTCTGTGATAAAGCCAACGATCTACGACTGTAGTGGACAATGACGCTCCCACCATTCTGGCGTCTGTGCCCCACTACCTGCGGCGTCTACCTGTTCCCCTGCCCTGCAAACGTTGGCACAGAAAGCGGGGGAAACGAAGCGGTGTCCTTGTTCGACAGAGAGCCTACCTGACGCAGTCCTTGGAATGTGATTGCCGTCATCTGCTGAAGTTTCCCAGGGAATATGATGGTTTCATCGTGAGGCGTTCCTCAGAGGTTAGCTGGCTCCCATCACCGTTTCAGACGCCGACTACACACATCCCAGCCGTCTGCGGTGTGTCAGCATCTGCAGACGAGGCTCTGCGCAGGAAAATCTTCACCCTGTTGCTTGTGATTCCAAGCGATCCGACCACACACCGATGCGCGTCGCTCTCAATAATACAAGGTCTTTAACAAATAAAACTTTTACACTGAACGATTTCTTCTCTACACACGTGCTGGATTTCCTCATGTTGACAGAAATGTGGATTACACCCTGTGACGACCATAGACATAATAAAGAGTAGACGCCGCATCGACCGCTACTGCCTATTGGGGCTGACGAGAGGTGGGGCCGCCATGTTGGTCCGGTCACCCGCTCCACTCAGCGCTGTTTGACAGCGCATTTATTCCATCTTAACTCTGAATAGTAAACTGATTTTCACGTGTTTTTTATTTTTATTTTGTTTTGCTGCAAACGTCATACATGGAGCTATGATACAGGACAAATGGTTCTGCGTATTTTATAATAGGTAATAGAATATTCTGATATTAAGCTTGACTGTAGACAGGTATTTTGCAAACACTGTAAACACACACTAATATATGTTAGAGAAGCAGATAATGGCAGTAAAGTCAATTAGCCTATTTTAATAATTTGAAGAGACAATATATGATTACGCTATATTTTCATATATAAACAAAATACTGACTAATGAGCACATATTTCTATATAAAACAATAGATAGAAGCTGTATATCAGAGAAAATGAATATATATAAATCATAGATGAGTATCAACATGATTCACATATATATAGGCTATAAAAGTTATATATCAGAGAAAATCATACTACATACATAAATCATGTATGGAGTATCAATGTAATCAATTAATCAGAAAACATAATATATATAAATCATATGTGGAGTATTAATATAATCAATATATCAGAGAAATTATATAAATCATATATAGACTATCAATATAATTCATAAACACATATTAAAAAAGATATATCATAAAATATATATGTATATATAGTTTTATATAGAAATATGTGCTCATTAGTCGGTATTTTGTTTATATAGCCTATAGTGTAATCATATATTGTCTCTTCAAATTATTAAAATAATTGACTTTACTGCCATTATCTGCTTCTCTAACATTAGTGTGTGTGTGTTTACAGTGTTTGCAAAATACCTTTCTACAGTCGAGCTTAATATCAGAATATTCTATTACCCATTATTAATATCTATTATTCCCGCTATGAATATTAAAATACGCCGAACCATTTGTCCTGTATCATAGCTACATGTATGACGGTTGCAGCAAAAAAATAAAAATAAAAAACACGTGAAAATCAGTTTAATATTCAGAGTTTAGATGGATTAAATGTGCTGTCAAACAGCGCCGAGTGGAGTGGCTGACCGGACCAACATGGCGGCCGTATTTCTCGCTGCGCGGCACCCCGAGCGGCGTCTACTCTTTAATGTCTATGGTGACGACAGCGCGTTCACGGAGCTCTTTTCCTCAGCACACCGCAAGTGTCAGGTAGAGGGGGCGGAGTCGCCAAGGTTTTTCTTTAAAAAAAAAAAAGGCATGGCAGTACAAAGAAAAGTTTAGTTGTGTGATGGCCTTTTTTCCTCCCAATGTGTAACATAACTTAACAGCGGAAAAGAAAAAAATAAATAAGTCAACAAAGCAGGGGTATAAACGCATACATACACACATGCACGTATAAAATATACAATAAAAAATAATTTGTTTAATAATATAGAAAAATATAAATTATGCAGTAGAAAAGTCCTGATAAAAATAAAATTATTATAATATATGTAATAATAACAAAAGGCAGTGCAAGCTACTCAGAAATAACAGTTGTGGGTTTCTCAAAGAAAGTCAGGAAGGGGCGCCAAACTCTGTCAAATCCATTTCCTGTTCTTTGTATGGTAAGACAAATTCTCCGAAAGTTTTAAGTAGTTAATCGTACCAGATTGCTTGCATGGACCTTCATTGATACCAAACAGGAGAAGTTGAATCAAGATGAAAGTGCATCCAACACAGTACACAATGTATACATTTGCAGTCCAGTAGTAATATTGAAAGTTAGATAGAGCCATGCCACCAGCCTGTTTAGGTCTTTGAAGAAATGTTTGAGATTAAAGAATCAAGAGCTTTAAAAAAAAAAGATTTGGGAATAAAAATAGGGAGGCATTGGAAAAGGTACAAAAACTTTGGGAGTAAAGTCATTTTGACTGAGTTTATTCTTCCAGCCAGAGACAATGATGAAGGGAATCACTTTGACAGGGTTGCTTTAACTTGACTAAACAGACTACGAAAATTGTGAAAATTTTTTAAATAGTTTTCTAAATTCTCTTGTTATGCAAATTCCAAGATAATTGAACTGGCTGGTCAACACTTTAAATGGCAGGTTTGTGCTATCCAATTTGAGAGCTTCCTTATTAATTGGAAATAATTCACTCTTGTTTAGGTTAATTTTATATCCTGAGAATTGGCTGAAAGTCTCAAATACTGAAAGGGGTTCTGGAAGAGAATGAGCTGGTTCTGTTAGGAATGGGAGGTGTGGAGAACCCAGGCACAGACATCACAGGCAGAACACTGGGCATAGTTAAGGAATTTATTAACAAAATCAAAAAACCTTTACTAACTGAAAGCGAGACTTGAGTGGACAAAAAACTAAACTAGACGAAGGCAAAAACGGCAAGACAAAAAGGGTAGTCAAAAACTGAACTAGACAGAGGGTAGGTGGCAAGACAAAAAAGGTACTTACAAAAGGAGAGACAATGACTGTAGAAGCACAAACTGAAGTCCAAGCAAACAATTCAAGTCCAAAGAGG